>NC_133126.1:66306574-66625574 GCF_048418815.1 Hemitrygon akajei | reverse complement strand
GATAGCCAATTTTGAACTGTAATGTATGGATCTATTTCTTTTAGTGCAATGACCTCCCCCACCCCCAGCACTATGTACTGATCTGTTGTCTGCACATGCCCTGTTGTCTGGGCATGCGCATTGTTTTCTCTCTCTCTCTCTCTCATTGTGAATACACCAATTAAAGCCAGCTCCTGCATGCATGCTTTGATTTAAGTGATAAATAGTTGTGCACAAACACTACAAATGGGTGACGAGGATGGGACCGAACCAACATGTGCGAAGTGCTCAAAAGAGACTAGTGTCTGAAAGAGACCTAACCTTAGAACGGGCATTGACCATTGCAATATCGTTAGAGACTACAGCAAAGGATGCCGCAGAACTACAGAAAAGGTTAGAATGTGAAATGCACAAGATGTCCCTGAATGGTGCAAGAAGCCAAAGATGTTATCGATGTGGCAAATCCTCCCATGATGCAAATGACTGTTGGTTGAAAGAAAAAGTCTGCAGAAAACTGTCACAGGCAAGGTCATATAGAGAGAGTGTGCAAGGCAGACAAAAAAGCACAACTGAGTAAAAGTCTCAAACACAAAACAAATTAATGTAAAAACAGAATCAGACAACATAGAGTCTGACAAAGATGAACTGTCATGCCTAGAACTGCATAGTATAACTGAAGCAGGTCAGAAAGTCATTTGCATCACAATAGATGTGTCTAGTGTAAAACTGAAAATGGAGCTGGATAGAGGGTGAGCTTTGTTCATAATTCCAGAGAGTGACTACAACAAACTGTTTTCTAAGCTACCATTAGAGAAGACCTCAGTGACACTAAAGACCTACACAGGTGAAGAAGTGTCCCAAAGGCAAACTGAAAAATAATGTAATGTATGGAGGCCAAACACAACAGTTAGAGCTTTATGTATTGAAATGTAGAGGGCCAGCACTTTTCGGACGTGAATGGTTGAGAAAAATCCAACTAGACTGGCACTCAATCAAAGCTCTCAGTGTGACTCAAATGGTAGCACTAATCAGAGACTGTCACAGCTGCTAAATGCTCGTGAGAAGGTGTTTGAGAAGAGGATTGGTAAATTCAAAGGCATGAAGCCCAGAACTGAACTGGATGAAGCAGCAACACCAAGATTCCATACGGTGTGTCCAGTGCCTTACACACTACATCCTAGAGTGGATGCTGAACTTCAGAGCTTGGAAGCATCTGGAATTCTCTCCAAGGTTGAGTGGAGCAATTGGGCCACGCCCATAGTTCTGGTGATCAAGAAAGGGAAGGCCAGAGCCATTGGCATATGTGGGTATTTTAAGGAGAGCATCAACCTGCTGCTGCATACTGTGTAGTATCCCCGACGACAAATAGCACTTTTTAGCACTTTTGCCTGCCAGAGAGGGGTTTTCCAATATTGACTTGTCACAAGCCTATCTGCAAATGGAGATTGAGGAGTCAAGCAGGAAGTTCCTCACAATCAACACTCACCAGAGACTCTTACAGTCATTTTCTCTCATCGTTGGCGTCACATCAGCTCCAGCAATTTGGCAAAGAGCCAAGGACCAAGGGCTCCAAGATATCACAGGAAAACAATGTTACCTTGATGACATCATCATGACTGGCAAAAATGATGAAGAGCACCTCCAGAATCTTTGTAAATTGCTTGCCAGGCTGGGTGAGTATGGTCTGCATGCAAATATGAGTTTTTCAAGAAAGAAATCTCACATTGTGGACATGTCATTGACGAGCATGGCTTATGTAAGTCACAAGAGAAGATTGAAGCAGAGCTACAGGCACCCAAAGTGGAAAATCTGTCGCAACTCAGGTCACACTTGGACCTTGTAAACTACTACCATCAGTTTTGCCCAAACATTGCTACTGTACTGCATCCATTGAACGCACTGTTACAGACAGGAGAAAAGTGGGAATGGTCAGAAAGATGTGAAAAAGCATTCAAGGAGACAAAGAGACTAATAACATCAGATGACCTGCTCACTCATTATGACCCATCCCTGCCCATCAGACTGGCCTGCAATGCGTCACCTTATGGCATTGGAGCCGTTTTGTCACACACTATGAAAGATGGATCTGAACGCCCGATCGCATTTGCTTCAAGATCACTGATTAATGCAGAACACAACTGCACACATATTTTGAGAAAGACCTTTAGTCTTGTATGGGGAATAAAGAGGTTCCACCTTGACCTCTATGGACAAAAATTTACACTAGTGACAGATCACCTGCCCTCTTGTGTCCATTTTCAATCCCAGGAGTCCACTCTTACAACATAGGATTCAAGGGTACCAAACAACACAGCAACGCTGATGGCTTGTCACATCTTCCACTGTTGGCAACTGAAGAAGAAAAGTTTTCATTCGGTGACCCAGCAGAAGTGTTCCACACTGCATTGGTGGACCAGTTGCTGGTAACAAATTCCTAACTATAAAGGGAAATGAGGAATGACCCAATATTGTCAAAAGTCTATGAAATCACCTTGCAAGGATGGCCAGCCCAGGGTAACCCTAGTTCTCAGCGAGATGAGAACAATTGTTGGTATGTCAAAGAATGCTGATGTTGGTATGCTGATGTGTGGATTCCCTCTAAATTGCGCACCAGAGTGTTAGAAAATCTGCATGATGGACATCTGGGTACAATCAAGATGAAGATACCTGTGGTGGCCAGAAATAGATAAACAGATTGAAGACTTGGCCAAGAGCTGTTTGGGATGCCAAAAAGTTCAAAACGTACCCCCACAGGCACTGTTAGATCTGTAGGAGTGGCTGTCATCACCATGGCAAAGAGTACATATTGACTTTGCTGGGCCATTCATGGACTTCATGTTTCTGATTGCTTGGATGCTGATTCAAAGTGGCCAGAGGTTATACCAATGAAGTCAACAACGACAGCAAAGACCGTCTTTGTTCTGAGGACTATCTTCACCAGAACTGGCTTACCAGAACAAATTGTGAGTGACAACGAACCACAATACAGGTCAGAAGAATTCCAACACATCATGAAGAAAAATGGCATCAAACATTTCAAGTCAGCTCCTCACCACCCAGCAGTGAATGGATTAGCTGAAAGGTTTATCCAAACTTTCAAGAAGTCAATTAAAACAATGGACAAGGACATTTCTCTACAGCACAAGACAAACACATTTTTTGTGTATCAGAACTCTGTTCATGCAACAACAAATCAAACATTTGCAAAGCTGTTCATGAGCAGGAATCTGAGATCTCACATAGACTTCTTGAAACCAGACCTCTGGAGGGAAGTACAGAATAAACAGGTCAGCCAGTTGCCAAGTGAAGCAGCAAGGAGCTTTGAGATTGGACAGGAAGTTCTAGTTCGTGACTACTAAGAAGACAAGTGGACATCTGGTAGGATAGCTACAAGAACTGGACCACTGAAGTACACAGTGGATGTTGGAGATCAGACATGGAGACGTCGTGTAGACCAGATACTGAATGCTCAGACGAAGAACACACCGAGTCATTTACATCGAACAAGGCAGACACAATGCAGTCACCAGACTTACTTCTAGGTGATGATCAAATCACTGACAGCAACCTGACACCAGAAACCGAGAACATTGTCTTAGACAATGCACCTACCAAATCTGAAGCTAATCCACAGGTCCTGAGGTGTGACGAGAATGTTATCGTGGTCAAGACTCCTGCAAAACCTGATGCTACTCCACATCCAGAGGTGCTATCCTGAAAGAAACAGAGCACCACCCAAAAGACTGAATCTTTAGTACAGTGGTTAGATATGGACTGTTATTGTGAAAGCATATTTATTTGGATTATGGGTTTATGAAAGGGAAATTGAATGTTTTGTACATAGACAGTTTTATGTTGCATTAATCTAAGAGGGAGGAAGTGTTTTGTATGTCTCTCTCTCGCTCTCTCTCTCTTCTCTTCCCCCCACCCCAATGTGAATACACCAGTTAAAGCCATCTCCTGCTTGTGTGCTTTTATTTAATTAATATGTAGTTGTGCACAGACACAACATGAAGAATGCTATGGAAATAATATAGCAAAACAAAGTGAGAGGTTAGAGGATTGGGAAGATTTTAAAAACTAACAGAGAGAAAAGTTGAAATATGAAGGTAAGCTATCCAATTATATGAAAGAGGATACCAAATGTTTTCTCAAAAGTTTTCATGTTTTATTGTTTTACAACATTGAATCACACTGGATTTAATTAGTCTTTTTTTACACAAATCAGCAGAAAAAGATTATTTCGTGTCAAAGTGGAAACATCTCTACAAAGTGATCAAAATTAATTACAAATATAAAACACAAAATAATCACCCCTCCCTCCCTTTCAGAACACCAAATCATCACTGGTACAGCCAATTGGTTTTAGAAGTCACATAATTAGTTAAATGGAGATCACCTGTGTGCAGTCAAGGTGTTTCAATTGATTGTAGTTAAAATACATCTGTATCTCGAAGTTCCAACTGCAGGTGAATCAGTATCCTGGCAAAAACTGCACCATGAAGATAAAAGAACATTCCAAGCAATTCCACAAAAAGGTTACTAAAAAGCACAAGTCAGGAGGTGGATACATGAAAATTTCCAAGTCACTGAATATCCCTTGGAGTACAGTAGAGTCAATCATCAAAAAATGGAAGGAATATGGTACAGCTGTAAATCTGTCTAGAGCAGGCTGTCCTCAAAAACTGAGTGACCGTGCAAGAAGGGGACTAATGAGGGAGGCCACCAAGAGACCTACAGAGGAGTTACCATCTTCAGTGGCTGAGATGGGAAAGTCTGTGCATACAACAACTGTTGCCTGGGTGCCTCACCAGTTGCAGATTTATGGAAGAGTGGAAAAGGAAAAGCCACTGTTGGAAAAAAAACCATGAAATCTCAGCTAGAGTTTGCCAGAAGGCATGTGGGAGTCTCTGAACTCAGTTGGAAGAAGGTTCTGTTGTCTGATGAAAACAAAATTGAGCTTTTTGGCCATCGGACTAAACACTATATTTGGTGTAAGCCAAACACTGCACCTTATCAAAAACTTCCCATCCCTACCGTGAAGATGGTGGTGGCTATACCATGCTTTGGGGATGCTTCACTGCAGCAGGCCCTGGAAGACTTGTGAAGGTAGAGGGTAAAATGAATGCAGCCTGCAAGAGAACTATGATTTGGAAAAAGATTTATTTTCCACCAAGACAATAACCCGAAGCCTAAAGCCAAAGCTACACAGGAATGGCTTAAGAACAACAAAGTTAATATCCTGGAGTGGCCAAGTCAGAGTCTGGACCTCAATCCAATTGGGAATTTGTGGCTGGATTTGTAAAAATTGTTCATTAATGATCCCCATACAATCTGACAAAGCTTGAGCAGTTTTGCAAAGAAGAATGGGGAAAAATTGCATTGTCCAGATGTGCAAAGCTGATAGAGATCTATCCACACAGAGTCAAGGCTGTAATTGCTGCCAAATGTACATCTATTAAATACTGATTTGAAGAGGGTAAATATTTATGCAATCAATTATTTTATGTTTTATATTTGTAATTAATTTAGAGCACTTTGTAGAGATCTGTTTTCACTTTGACATGAAAGAGTCTTTTTCTGTTGATAGTCTCAAAAAAACAAATTAAATCCATTGTGTTTCAATGTTGTAAAACAATAAAACATGAAAACTGTAGTACTTTTACGGGCACTATGTATAAAGAGTAAAATGGGGCAAGAGTGGATATTGGACTGCTGGAAAATGATATTGGAGAGGTAAAAATGGGGGGACAAAGAAATGGCAAATGAACTTGGTAAGTATTTTGCCTCAGCCTTCACTGTGGAAGACACTGGCAGTATGCCAGCAATTTGAGAGTGTCAGGGGCAGAGCTGAGTGTAGTTGCTATTATGAAGCAGAAGGTGCTTGTGAAGCTGAAAAGTCTGAATGTAGATAAGTCACCTGGACCAGATGACTAGATCCCAGGTACAAAGAGGTGGCTGAAAAGATTGTGGAGGCATTAGTAATAACCTTTCAAGAATCACTAGATCATGGAGGATTTCTTAATCTCATGGAATAAAACATCTTTCCTGAAAAGGGAGTGTGGGGCGAGTCTGCTTGGCAGCTGAGGCTTGTGGCTATGAATCAAACTTGTGTTCTCAGGCCTCCTCCGTGGTGGTTGTTGGAGTTGACTCTGAGACTGCAGTAAGTTACCAACAACTGACTCTGCTCTCCTCAGCTGATCGATGTGTCATCTCCAGATAACATCGGATGCAATCTCCACTGTGTAGGAGAGTGGTCCAGTTCTGTCCTTAATCTTTCCAAGTACACACTTTTGATCACCTCTGTAGTCCCTCTCCAGGACTACTCATCCAGAAATGAAAGACTGACCCTCTTTGAGGAGCCTTCGATTTGTCTCAGCTACGTACTCCTCCTCAGTTTGGGTTTGAGGAGATCCAAGCAGGAGTACAAAGGGACAGACCAGAAACAGCAGAACTGGTGAGTTGTTGGTTATGGGGTGTGCTGCAAGGACGAAATTGGCAAGCTTCTGATTCAGTGTCAGTGTAGTAAGTTCTGCTGACTCTGAACAAACCTTACCACCAAGTCATTTCTAGCTGGGTGGCATGGTACAGATGTAATATGTCTTATTCCATTAATCTTCAGAATGATTGAAACTGTTCCACAACAAACTGTGACTGACCAAGTGTTCTGGAGCAACAGTCCCTGAGAAGAGGCTTCTCAAGATATAACAGTGTGTGAGGCTGTAGTGGAGACTACTGGGAACCCTTCTGGCCACTGTGTAGCTGCATCCACAACTACTGAGAAATTAGTGCCCACGAATGGCCTGGCAAAATCCATATGATCCTTTGCCAGATTGGTGATCAGTGATGAGGGTAATCTCTCACCCATACAAGTACTGCTTGGAATGTTTTAAACTCCAAACAAGACTCAAGGCCTGTCTGTCAGTCTGTGCGTAATCTTTCTCTGCAGTCAGCAAGGGAACATGACGCAAAGGCTGTGGATGTTTCTTTCCATCATTCATAACATGTAACACGACTGCTCCTACACCATAAGGCGAAGCGTCACAGGCAAGATTCAATGGACAATGTGGATCATAATGTGTGAATACGGTGTCTGACATCATCATTTCCTTTGGCTTTTGTAAAGCCACCTCACATTGCTTTGTCCATTGTCACTTCTTCCTGACCTGCAGTAACGAGTTCAAGGGGTGGAGCACGGTAGGCAGATTTGGCAGGTCCCTGGTATGGTATTTGACAAATCCTAAAAAGCACTATAACTGTGATATATCTTTTGGCCTTGGAACATCCACCACTGCTTAAACTTTCTCAACACACTTGTGTAACCCTTGTGCATCAATGGTATGACCACAGTAAGTGATGCTTGGTTTAAGGAATTCACACTTGTTGCATCATGCTCTGAGCCTATAACCTTCTAATTGTTTTAACACTGTCTTGAGATTTTGGAGATGTTCACTGTCATTCCCAACAGTAACGATGATGTCATCCAGGTAACAGTGAGTGCCTGGGCAGCCTTGCAGCACATATACCAGAGTGCACTGCAGATGCTACTCCAAAAGTATGTCCATTTTAGTGATAAAGACCTCTATGGATTCTTTGGATACCTCTTCAATCTCCATCTGTAGGGAAGTGAAGTGTTTTCCTCCAGAAATGGTTGTAAAGGTATTTTCTATCCTGGGCAAAGGGTATTGATCTGCTTTAGATACTGGGTTGTTGGTGACCTTAAAATCACCACAAATCCTGACAGACCCAGTCTTCTTGGTTACTGGGAACAATGGCATTGCTCATGGCTCCACTTAACAAATGGAAAGAATTCTTTCAGCCTCCATGCAGTCTAAATCACTGGCTACTTTATCACAAATGGCATAAGGAACCAGCTGGGCTTTGTAAAACTTTGGTGTGGCATTTTCATTTTACACCATTTTACCCTTGATATATTTGAGTTTTCCCATGCCATCCTTGAACATGACTGGGGCACCATCCAGTTTCCTTTCAGCTGACTCTATTGCAGGTGATGTAACATGCAAATTGTGGATGCATCTCCAAGCAAGTTTAGTTGTCTCAACCAATCACAGCCCTACAATGCGTTCCCCCTCCCCCCCCCAAGCTGCTGTTTTTACAACACACAAGTCCAGTGTGGCTTGTTAGTTGCTGTACTTCATTGTTCTGAATGTCAATCCCACATGAGTTATCTGACCTCCAGTATTAGTTGAATATCTGCAGGCTTCAGTTCAGTATCTTCGACATTCAAATTCACTTTACAGAATGACAAATACAGCCAAACCAGTGTCCAATTCCATTTTAATTCATTTCCATTCACTACTAGACACTCTGAGGCACTCTTATCATTATCAGATTTCTCATCAATAGCATACAGATTAGAGTTCCTTTTGGAACTGCAATTTGCCTTTTTTTCTCTTTTCTGGGCAGTCAATTTAGGTTTGTTTGCCCAACATGCTCTTCATATGTGTCTAATTTTTTTGCATTTTCTGCAAGTTTCACCTTTAAACCTGCATTGGTCTGATGTATGTGAGCCTATACTACAACAGTAACACAATTTTTCAGCCAGGCAAGTTTCTGTTTAGCATTGAAATTCTGTTCACACTCACTTTCATTTCTGACTACAAGTCAATTACATCTCTGACCACTGTTTCCATTGATACACCAATTTCAACTGCTCTTTTAAATGTGAGTTGTGCTTCAGTTACAAGCCATCCTTGTAAGATTTGACAAATTAAATAATCTCTCAGTGCATCATTAAGCCCATTACTGAACTGACAATGCTGAGAAAATCTCTTCAATTTTGCCATAAGCTGAAGTGAACTCCCTTTCCTTTTGATTCCGCTTGTGAGACCTGAAGTGTTCTGCAATCAATAACGGTTTTGATTCTAAATGTTCTCACATTACTTTCATCAGTAAAGCTCATATCAACTGGTTTGGTTGGAGCAGTTAATCTTCTAAGCAAACTCTATGCTTTTCCTCTTATTACATTTGGTAACATTGGCACTTGCTTTGCATTGGCTGTTTCAATTGCTTCAAAATACTGCTCAATTCACTCAGCATGCATATTCCAGTTAACTTTTGTGCAAATGAACATATCTATATTTCCACTGTAGCCAGCCATTTCTGCTTTTTTATTATTACCTGGTACTCACTGTTCATGAACCTGTGAATTTCATCCATTTTCTACCTTTTTTAAATCTCTCTCTCCCCTCCCCTCTCTCTCTCCCCTCTCTCTCTCCCCTCTCTCTCTCCCCTCTCTCTCTCCCCTCTCTCTCTCCCCTCTCTCTCTCCTCTCTCTCTCTCCTCTCTCTCTTCTCTCTCTCTCTCTTCTCCTCCCCCCCCTTTTCTGAAGAAACCTAAGCTGCGATTTTTTTTACTCAACCATTTCTTGCCTCCTGTGAAGAATGCATGTGGTGCTTTTTTTTTAACTTGAACATCTCTTTGAGCTTCAACAGGTAGGTTTGTTTTAAAAACACCTCATTGCCACTTTTATGTTTTGTAACTCCAAAACATAAAATTAATTGGAAAAAAATGTGCCTATCCTATTCTTGCTTTAGTGAAGCACACACTTATGATGTGGTGGCATAATGACGTAACCCAGTCAGATACTTCTACATATAACCCCTAGTGAATAATGTAAACAAAAAAAGAATGCTTAATTAAGCAATATATTTAAAATATTACTCAAATATTACTGAAACGTTAAATACACAACAACCCCAAAACCTCATCCTTAATAATGGACATAGTATCTTCCCAACAACTGGTCAGACTACCTGGGATATAATTTCTTGTCTTTTGCCTCCTTCCCTTCTGAAAAAGTGAGATGATATTTGCAATTTCCAGTCCTGCTGAACCATTCTCGAATCTTGAAAGATAACTACTAATGCCTCCACAATTTCTTCATCTACCTCTTTCAGAACCCCAGGGTGCAATCCATCTGGTCTGCAGAGGTTCCTGCTCCCTTTCTGAAGAAACATATGAATCATTTAATTCTTACTGTGACATTAAATGGATCCAGTAATATTATAGTAAAGATTTGGAAAATGAAATTCTTAATTGGCTCTGTAGTAGTATATTAGAGTTTATTCCCTTTTAATATATACAACATAAGATATGTTAATTTACTCATAGCAATTGGAATGGAGGCTGGTAACTGAAGCAAATAGCAACTGGCCATTTGGATGCAAGTTGAAACTACTATATAATCTGAGCTTTTATTTAAGCAGATAGTGTTAATATCTGTGATTTTATAGCTAAGGTCATGTTGCTGAGAAGGATAGTGCAACAGAAGGGTAGCGGTAAACAGTGGTAGCTGTCAAAATCTAAAGTTCAAAATACTTTGTCATCCATTAAGTAACAATAGGAATGTTAAGAGGCTTAAGAAATGGAATAAAATACCCTATTTTTGTGAAGCCAACTGTGACATTATTTTTATAATATTATAATAACCTAATTCTATTTTGTGATTCACGGCATTTTCATCATTATTAGATGTTAGTCTTATCTTTAGTTGTATTAGTTGAACAACTTAATGAAACTCTGCTGTTTTTAAATGCACTTAACTGACGTAATACACATCAAGTCCACAACAGTTAACTATTGCTTACAAAGATATAAGTCTCAGCAGAACATATTTAAGATCAGCTACATTAAAGATAAACATAGAAACATTAAGTAACATCCAGCATAGGTAAGCAACGTATATGGAAAATATTGTTATCAGTAAGAGCAGTTTGTACTTAGGGGAATATGGCTATCCCAGCCTTAGTCAAAGCTGCTTCAAATGCTGTTCAGTTTGGTCATTATCAATATTTGTTTAATAACAAAAGTAACCCATCTTATTCTTTTAAAAGTATAATTAAAATAATTAAATTAATGTTAGTTATCTATGATAACAGAAAAATATAAACTGTTGAACTTAACCCTCTGTTAATCTGTATTGTGACTACTTTCTCTCCATAATCTGCTGGGGTGATTTTTTTCTGAAGTGTTGGAAGTTAGACCATAAAATATAGGAGCAGAATTAGGCCATTCGGCCCATTGAATCTGCTCTGTCATTTGATTACAACTGATCTTCTTTCCCTTCTCAACCCCATTGCCCTGCCTTACTGTCATAACCTCTTCCTATCTATCTGTTGTGATACAGCATGGAATAAGCACTTCCAGCCCTTTAAGCAGTGCAGCCCAACAAACCTGATTAACCTTAGCCTAATCACAGGACAATTTACAATGACCAATTAACCTACTAATCAGTATGTCTTTGTACTCTGGGAGGAAACTGGAGCACCTGGAGAAAACCCAGACATTCCATAGTGAGGACGTGCAAACTCCTTACATAAGATGCCAAGACTGAACACCGATCTCCAACGCCCCAAGCTGTAATAGCATCAAGCTAACCGCTACACTACTGTGATCAAGAACCTAAAAACCTCCACTTTCAATATACCCGGTTCTACTAGTACTTGCTTAGCTGATCTATTGTCAGAGAGTACCTGCATTCCACTGTGAGATGACTCTTGGGATTCCAATAGAGTGAGCCAACTTCCACAAACCTTCCAACTCTTAGTCTGTGAAATAGATCAGAGAACCTATGTGAGGTGCAAGAGCTGGCAGCCCAGCAGAAAGGACAGGACAGAAAGGTAACAATAGCTTATTTTAAATTATTCAATTAAGTTGATTTAAATGTATTAATGATCCTTATTATTTCAATTACTAATATTCATAAAATTCAACAGAATTTTAAGTAGTAGAAGTTGTGAATGCCATAGACACTGATCAACGTCTCCTCCTACTTTGACAGCCAGTGGGACCGACTGTCAAGGTAATTCAAGGTATGGAGCACGTTGGTTACACGTAGCACAATACAGAAGCTTCAGCCCAACAAGTACATGCCAACCACACTATCTGCCCACTCACTCTTTATGCTGATTTATACTTGTGTGTCGCACCTATGCCGTAGGTATTGCATACCCTACACTGTACCTACGCCGTACCCTACACCATAGGGTGACGTGCACCTCTTCAGAAAAGCTACGCGTCGCGGCGACACAGACCGCAACAACTGTGATTGGGCCACTTGGTAGCATCGCATTTCCTCCTATGAATGTCCGGTTGTTTCTTCTCTGCCATGTTTGTAGGCTGTGCATACACCGATGTGAAATAGATGAACCAAATCGTCAAATCTACCTGCCAACACGCGAAAATGTTTGAAATGCATTTCCTCGTCCATGTCTCTCACGAAGAAACTCAACACAGTGGCGTAGAAACCCCACCACCAACTAGCATTTTGGCGCACACCAATGCATAGTCGCTATGGCGTAGAGTGACGCAGAAGTGAAATTCAGGGTTACGGCGTAGGCTGCGGCGTAGCCTGTACACACAAGTATAAATCAGCCTAGTTTTTGACTCTCCTACCTTGGGGAAAACACTAATAGCACTCATTTTATCTATGCCTTGTGATTTTATAAACCTTGTAAGGTCACACTTCTCTTTCCTATGCTCCAAGGAGTAAAGAACTGGTCTGGCCAATGTCTTCCTGTAACTCAGGCCCTCTCATCCTGGCAACATCCTTGTAAATCTTTTCTGCACTCTCTCCAGCTTAACCACGTCATTCCCATAACAGAGTGTCCAAAACTGTAGACAGTACTTCCAGTGCAAAGAGCAGATACATGTAGAATTGCTTGCAGTACTTCAGCAGTTCCTGGTGAACCTTGCTGAGTCAGTGAACTTGCTGATGTCTCTAGTGTCTGCACATCCCTCTTGCAGTTTCTATGTTCTGTTAACTTTATTCTCGCATTCTGTTTATATTCCTCCTGCAATCTCTTTATATCAGCCTAGCATTTAACCTACACTTCCTATGTTTTGTCCTCTCATGTCAATCTATGCCATGCTGTTTGTTTTCCTATGTATCCCTGGTCTTTGCTCTTTCTAATCTTTTGGTACTCTCTACTTTCCTGTTGTGTCAGCGCTCCCTGGTCATCATTATTTCATAGAATCATGGAATAGTACAGCATAAAAACAGGCCTTTCAACCCATTGAATCTGTGCTGAGCCGTTTAACCTGCATTATACCCCTACCATCCATGTACCTATCCAAACTTCTCTTAAATGTTGAACTTGAGCTTGCATGTATCACTTGTGCTGGCAGCTCATTCCACATTCTCACAATCCAATGACTGAAGAAGTTTCCCTTCATGTTCTCCTTAAACTTTTCACCTTTCACCCTTAACCTATGACCTCTAGTTGTAGACCCACCCAACCTTAGTGGAAAAAGACTGGTTGCATGTACCCTATCTGTTCCCCTCATAATTTTGTATACCTCTATTAAATCTCCTCTCAATCTTCTACATTCCAAGGAAAAAATCGTAACCTATCCTATCTTTGCATATAACTGGTCCTCCAGACCTGGCAACATCCTTGTACATTTTCTCTGTACTCTTTCAACCTTGTTTACATCTTTCCTGTAGGTAGGTGAGAAAAACAGCACACAATACTCCAAATTAGGCTTCACCAATGTCTTATACAGTTTCAACATAACATCCCATCTTCTGTTCTCAGTACTTTGATTTAAGAAAGCCTATGTGCCAAAATCTTTCTTTACAAACCTACCTACCTGTGACGCCACTTTAAATGAACTATGGACCTATGTTCCCAGAGCCCTTTGTTCTACCGCACTCCTCAGTGGCCTACCATTCACTGTGTTTGTCCTACCGAAGTGCAACACCTTGAACTTGTCTGCATTAAGTTCCATCTGTCATTTTTCAGCCCATTTTCCCAG
This sequence comes from Hemitrygon akajei, assembly GCF_048418815.1. Taxonomy (NCBI): domain Eukaryota; kingdom Metazoa; phylum Chordata; class Chondrichthyes; order Myliobatiformes; family Dasyatidae; genus Hemitrygon; species Hemitrygon akajei. Next base: position 66,611,816 of record NC_133126.1, on the reverse strand, counting down.
CTGGTCCAGATCCTGCTGCAAGCTTTGATAGTCTTCCTTGCTGTCCACTGCAGCCCCAATCATGGTGTCATCTGCAAACTTGCTGATCCAGTTAACCACATCATCATCCAGATTGTTGATATAAATGACAAACAACAACAGACCCAGCACAATTCCCTACAGCATTTCACTAGTGACAGGCCTCCAGTCAGAGAGGCAACCATCTACTACCGCTCTCTGGGTTTGCCCACAAAGCCAATGTCTAATCCAATTTACTACCTCTTCTTAAATGCTGAGCAACTAAAGCTTCCTGACCAACCTCCCATGCAGGACCTTGTCAATTGCCTTGCTAATGTCTATGTGGATAACATACACTGCCTTGCCTTCATCCACTTTCCTGGCAACTTCCTCGAAAAACTCTATAAGTTTGGTTAGACACAACCTGCCATACACAAAGCCATGCCAACTGGTCTTATTAGTCCAAATATTCATATATCTGGTCCCTAAGAAGACCTTCCAATAACTTTCCCACTACTTTAGGTATGTGAATAGCAAAAAAATAGTTAAGACCAAAATTGGGCCATTGAAGACAGAAACGGGTGAATTTATTATGGGGAACAAGGAAATGGCAGATGAGTTGAACAGGTACTTTGGATCTGTCTTCACTAGGGAAGACACAAACGATTTCCCAGATGTAATAGTGGCCAAAGGAACTAGGGTAATGGATGAACTGAAGAAAATTTATATTAGGCAAGAAATGGTGTTGGATAGACTGTTGGGTCTGAAGGCTGATAAGTCCCCGGGACCTGATGGTCTGCATCCCAGAGTGCTTAAGGAGGTGGCTCTAGAAATCGTGGACACATTGGTAATCATTTTCCAATGTTCTATAGATTCAGGAACAGTTCCTGCTGACTGGAGGGTGGCTAATGTTGTCCCACTTTTCAAGAAAGGAGGGAGAGAGAAAACAGGGAATTATAGCCTGACATCAGTGGTGGGAAAGATGCTGAAGTCAATTATAAAAGAGGAAATTACGACACATTTGGATAGCCGTAGAAGGATCAGTCCGAGTCAGCATGGATTTATGAAGGGAAAATCATGCTTGACTAATCTTCTGGAATTTTTTGAGGATGTAAATATGAAAATGGACAAGGGAGAGCCAGTGGATGTAGTGTACCTGGACTTTCAGAAAGCCTTTGATAAAGTCCCACATAGGAGATTAGTGGGCAAAATTAGGGCACATGGTATTGGGGGCAGAGTACTGACATGGATTGAAAATTGGCTGGCTGACAGGAAACAAAGAGTAGTGATTAACGGGTCCCTTTCGGAATGGCAGGCTGTGACCAGTGGGGTACCGCAAGGTTCGGTGCTGGGACCGCAGCTGTTTACAATATACATTAATGATTTAGATGAAGGGATTAAAAGTAACATTAGCAAATTTGCCAATGACACAAAGCTGGGTGGCAGTGTGAAATGTCAGGAAGATGTTATGAGAATGCAGGGTGACTTGTACAGGCTAGGTGAGTGGGTGAATGTATGGCAGATGCAGTTTAATGTGGATAAATGTAAGGTTATCCACTTCGGTGGCAGGAACAGGAAGGAAGATTACTATCTAAATGGAGTCAAGTTAGGAAAAGGGGAAATACAACGAGATCTAGTTGTTCTTGTACATCAGTCAATGAAAGCAAGCATGCAGGTACAGCAGGCAGTGAAGAAAGCTACTGGGATGCTGGCCTTTATAACAAGAGGAATTGAGTATAGGAGTAAAGAGGTCCTTCTGCAGCTGTACAGGGCCCTGGTGAGACCCCACCTGGAGTATTGTGTGCAGTTTTGGTCTCCAAATTTGAGGTAGGACATTCTTGCTATTGAGAGAGTGCAGTGTAGGTTCACAAGATTAATTCCCGGAATGGCGGGACTGTCATATGTTGAAAGATTGGAGCGACTGGGCTTGTATACACTGGAATTTAGAAGGATGAGAGGGGATCTGATTGAAACATATAAGATTATTAAGGGATTGGACACGCTGGAGGCAGGAAGCATGTTTCTGCTGATGGGTGAGTCCAGAACTAGAGGCCACAGTTTAAGAATAAGGGGTAGGCCATTTAGAACTGAGATGCGGAAAAACTTTTTCACCCAGAGAGTGGTGGATATGTGGAATGCTCTGCCCCAGAAGGCAGTGGAGGCCAAGTCTCTGGATGCTTTCAAGAGAGAGTTAGATAGAGCTCTTATAGATAGCTGGGTCAAGGGATATGGGGAGAGGGCAGGAATGGGGTACTGATTGTGTATGATCAGCCATGATCACAGTGAATGGCGGTGCTGGCTAGAAGGGCCGAATGGCCTACTCCTGCACCTCCCGTCTATTGTCTACTGATGTCAGGCTCACCACCTATAAATTCCTGGTATATTTTTAGAACCTTTTTTAAAGAGCAGAACACTATAAGCTATCCTCCAATCTGCCGGCACCTCACCTGCCACCGAGGATGTTTTGAATATCACTGCTAAGGCCATTGCAATTTCTTCATTTGCCCCCCGCAATGTCTGAGGGAATACCTTGTCAGGCTCTGAGAGTTATCCACTATAATTTGCCTCAAGGTAGCAAACACCTAAAACATTTGATTGATTTATGGAATAAGATAAATGTTGACGATGAGACAAAGAAATCCTTATTAGCAAAGAGATCTTTAATTCAAAATAGACTTATTCCTTTTACAATGGATAATCAACTTTTATATAATTGGTTTCAAAAAGGGATTAGATATATAGGAGATTGTTTTGAAGGAGGTATATTAATGTCATTTGATCAATTAAAGAATAAATATAAAGTATCAAACAACACTCTTTTTTGTTACTTTCAACTAAGGGCTTATTTAAGAGAAAAGTTAGGTCAAACAATGTTACTACCGAAACCCAATGAAATAGAAACTTTAATTCAAAAAGGAAAGATTAAAACATTTATCTCTTGTGTGTATAATTTGATTCAAAAGCAGGCAATTAAACAAGGAGTCCATAAGTCAAGACAAAAATGGGAAAGTGATTTGAATATCAAAATTGAAGAAAAAAACTGGTCAAGACTATGTCTTGAGAGTATGACAAATACAATAAACGTTCGATTAAGATTAGTGCAATACAATTTTTTACATCAACTATATATTACACCACAAAAAATAAATAAATTAAACCCAAATTTATCTGATCAGTGTTTCCGATGTAACCAAGAAATTGGTACTTTTTTACATTCTACTTGGTCTTGCTCTAAAATTCAACCCTTTTGGACAAATTTAAGAGTTTTACTGGAACAAATTATTGGAATACAACTTCCACACAACCCAATATTACTTTTGCTAGGTAATATTGAAGGGATAAAACCGATATCCAGATTGAATAAATATCAGAAAGAATTTATAAAAATTGCATTGGCAGTAGCCAAAAAACCTATTGCAGTGACTTGGAAATCGGATACATATCTAAGTATAGATCGTTGGAAGAACGAAATTTATGGCTGTATTCCACTTGAAAAAATTACTTATAATTTAAGAGATAAATATGAAACATTTTTGAAAATTTGGCACCCTTATTTACAAAAGACAGGATTAAGTATATAGGTGCTCCGAAGATGAAATAATTGGTTACTTGGGGAAAGAAATAAATATATACACTAAAGTTATTACGAACTCCATGGAGCATGTGGGGACCCTCCAATATCCAGACATTCCTCTTTTTTTTCTTTCTTATTTTTTTTATAGGGATGTTAGGGGGGAGGGGTTAAGGGGAGGGGGGCTGGGTAACACATTCTTTTTTTCATACACATTTATTCTGTAACTATTTGAAAACAATAAAAAAAGTTTTTTAAAAAAGGTAGCAAACACCTCATCCTCTGTAATCTGTATCGAGTCCATGAAGCTGATGCAGTTTTGCCTTACTGTTCATCTCCTGAGTAAATACAGATGGAAAAAAAATGTCCCGATACTTTCTCTGAGTTAGCTGCTTCTTGGTCACAGTCTTGGCTCCACCAGTTGCTGATGTGTTTTTCTCGTCCTGCCTTCTTTCAGTTGTAGTCTGGTGCTTCCACCGTACCTTTGCTGTCTGCTCCCCTCATTTGCTCTGTGTTCAGTCACAGCTCCTGCTCAGCTTTGCCCTTCTCTGTTCCATTGCTTTACTTTTCCAATTATAAATTCACCTCCTGATTCATTTTGATGCCTCCTCTGTAATTTATTATCAATCTTTATATTTAAAGAAAATATCACTTTTCCCTACAGATTTTCCTGAATTTCTGTATGTTTTCAATAATCTTTCTAAGACTGATTTTCTCTCTCAGTTTCTGGCCTTTGCCTGCCTGTGTTCTTTTTCCCTCTCTATTTAGTATCCCTTCTTCCCTTCTCTCCCCCTCTTGCTCTCTCTGTCTCTAACACCTTGTTCCTCCAGCTCCTGAAATCTTCTTTCCCCATTTTTGCTCCCACCCGTTCCTTTCTGTATCTTTACTCCTATCTCTTTCTCCCTTTATAATTCTCCTTCACATTTTATCTCCTGCTGCTCTCCTCCCCCCTCCCTTTATGTGTGTTTTCCTCCCCTGCCCCTTAAGCGCTCTCTTTCACAACACACAGGGCAAATGACAGCTCTCACCAGTGATATGCACAGTAGGAAGAGGACACATCCTATTCTAAGGTTCAGTGTCTGCTAACCGTCTCTTGGCAAGGAATGAGTTGTAAGCAAGCTTTCAAGTTTAACTGATGCAGCTTGTGCCAGTAAATTTAAATTATAAACAGCTTTGAACTGCATTATTTAAACCAAACAACTAAATGCACAGAGGATTGGGCTGCAGACTGTTGTTGCTTGTTTGGTGGTGTCCTTTCTCCGAGGCAACTGGTTGGGAATATTTGCATGTGAAACCTTAGGCTGATGCCTCAGTACAATGGTAAGACTCCATAAGGTGCAAGTTCCATTCCATTTCTTCCTCATTTAAAGTCTACCCTCCCCTACCCTACATTAAAAATGTTCACTTTGTGATGCACCATCAATAACTCTCTCTGAGACGTGAAATCGAGATATCGGCTTTTATTGACTGGAAGAAAGAACAAGCAGTAGTTGACCACCATACTACATCCAGGAGACTGAGGGCAGGGCTCAGGCCTCAATCGCCTTTATACAGGGGTCAGTGGGAAGAGCCACAGGAGCAGTCAGCAGGGGTCAGTGGGAGGAGCCACAGGAGCAGGCAGCAGGGGTCTGTGGGAGGAGCCACAGGAGCAGTCAGCGGGGGTCTGTGGGAGGAGCCACAGGAGCAGTCAGCAGGGGGCGTGTCCAGACAGGTATATGTAGTTCACCACACTTTGCTTCTGCACCTTCTGCACTGAACACCATCTCATCTGACATTTTAAACTCCATTTCATCCTAGTGGTCTCTGCCTTAAACAAATTGTTCCCTCTGTACATTAGTCTTCCCTTCCACACAACTTCTTTTCAATCATACTGGCATCACTAATCAGCTTATTGTGCCTAAATGTACTTCCATCTGCCAACTGTACCAAAGAGAAGCATCAACAATATTCCCTGTAGGTCAGGTCTCATCTCAGTTCCAATTCTTGGTGTCATCAACACCATGGTCATGTTGAGGCACCAGGTTATTTAGTACCTGATCCCTCAACTTTATGCCAGGGTCAGGCAATTCATTTGATTGAAGAAGTAAGTGCAGTAAATGGTCTGTTCATTTTTTTTTTCCACTTTGTTTTTAATTTCTACTTCTTCAGAATTTTAAGTAAGTGTATCATTTTTTCCAAATACTTAAAGGCTGAACTTGATTTGAAATGTTTTTGAATATGTTCAATAATATTAAAAAAACAATTCACTGGAATGAACATCCTGTCAAAAGGCCAGCAGGGTATTCCAAGATGGGCCATCCACATCCTCGTCACTTTCTGCAGCTTGCTCAAATAGGACACCTTCAACAGCCAGGCCTCCACCTCTGTCAGTCCCTTGACAGCACAGAAAGTAAGTGTGAGGACAAGTGTGTACCATTCCATTCATTTATTTTACCTCACAACCTACCTCGCACTAGAAACCATTCTATGTGCTCTACTGGCAAACTCTCACAATTCACTTACCTTATTATTGACTTATTTCACTAACTTTTTGGCCTCCATTTCTCATCCACGTTTACATCCTTCCCTCTCCTTTAGTCTCTTAAAACCGTATCTGTAACTATAGTCAGTCTCACTGATATAGATGTCCTCTCTGCTTCCTTAAATCCAAAGAACAGACATACAGATCACAAACAAGAGAAAATCTGCAGATGCCAGAAATCTGAGCAGCACACACAAAATATTGGAGGAACTCAGCAGGCCAGGCAGCATCCATGGAAAAAAGTACAGTCAAAGGACTCCTGCCAAAGGATTTTCGGCCCAAAATGTCGACTGCTTTTTTCTATGGATGCTGACATATAGATAACTTGTTTAGCCATTTTCCAGCACTCTAAGGGCCCTGCTGTTGTCGACAATATGGAGACCATGAAGCAAAGGAGCAGAATTAGGCCTTTCAGTCTGTGGAATCTGCTAAGCCATACAATCATGGCTAATTTGTTCTCCCTCTCAATCCTGCTCTCATGCGTTCTCCCCGTAACCTTTCACACCAGGGCAAACTTTGAGGCAGCTCTCCCTCAAAAGCACCAAAGCCAAAGCTAAAAGCATCTACAAATGTTTCTGACATTCAGAGATATTCAAAAACTAAAAATTATTCAAACAATTTGAGACTATTTTAAAATACCATTTTTAAAAATGTAAATTACAAACAATTTTATTAACTTATAAATAAACTAATAGTTTTATCCTTCGTAGTTGATTTTTTTTTCAGTGGCAATAAATTGGGAGGTTGTTCTTGTTCAAATACATCTTTTGCAAAGTTTGCTTGAGGAAATTCTCCTCTGTAAGTGGTGAGAACCCACAGAAAACTTAAGGTCCTTCACTAAACTCTCAGTCAACAAATCTGCTAACTAACAACTTAAAAACCTTAGGACTTCCACACTTATGTAGAAATCTTGAAGTTACAGACAGCCTCACCAAGAAACATTGGCTGTCGTGGCAGTGATTATTTTGTATTGCAACTTCCTTGCAAAATCCTAGAATATGTTGTTAGTGGTTTATCTCTCTCCTCTAATGAAGCTATATCAATCTTCTCCTCGGGACAAAAAAAAACATTGACACCACTGATCTTGTCTCTGTCACTCCACTTCCAATTCGCTTACCTAGTCCAAAATCCTCAGGTGCACATCTGAAGTTCCTCACCTGAAACTCTTCCAATCAAATTGCTAAAACAGTTGTTATCAAAATCATTGTTAACCTCCACATAATATAACAAAGATGAATTGCTTCTATTCATTCCTTGGCATGGTTGGTCACATCATCAACTTTAAGCTGTCTTCAGGTTGTTCTCAGAAGTTTCTATCCAGTCACAACTGCCTACACTTCCAATGTCCCTCCAGGCAAAATTCAGCATCGGTATCCATAGATAATCTAAGGGCTCACCCCACTTCTCACCTGCTTGGGTCTCACCACCATCTCTCAACATCACATAGCTTGCAGATGGTCTGACATCCAGCACTACACCAGAAAAAATAATTGTTCCAAAGAAGCGGTCAGAAAAATGTCTGCTTCTGCATAGGAAGCCCACCATAAGAAATTTTTCTCTGCAATGTTCAAGTTCTTCTATAACTAAAGCATGCACATCAAAAGAGAAGGTGCTGAGCCATTAGCTTCTAAGCTCATCACGACTTCCATTCTGTGATTTCTTACTCCCTCTGTGGTTTGAAACTGAAGCAGAAAAGTCAGTGAATATAATTCTGGGTGTCAGGCTACACAGTCACAGTATCAAAAAGAGAACATCTATTTACACCTCCATAGCATTCCCTCAATCCAAACTCTAACTTCTGAAATCGTCATTCATGTGCACCAGCATCCCAGAGCAAGGTACTTCTGGTCGTCCAGTTCTATCCTCCCAGATGAAACGACTCCATTATCAATTGCCATGGCTTCAGCTGCCAAATCCCTCAGCTCCAAAGTTCCCTTGCCTCTTAACCACTCTTTCTCTTTAAAATGTTCATTTGCAGAGCAAATTTAATGGGCCAAATAGCAAATTCTGCTGCTATGTCTTATGATTTTACAAACTCCCTCCAAGAGCATTTATATCTACCTCAATATCATATATTTATTGGAGCTCACTGAAATAAATATTGAACCAGATGACCAAAAATATGCTTGTGTTTTGACAATGCCCCTGGAAAATACCTTTGTTGCAATAAACATACTTGTTAGGTACTCACTAAATCATTTCATATAAAGGTTTTACAGCCAAAACTGTTAAAATATTTTTTTGGAAATGATTGAGAGAACATTGATCGTACTTTAATAATAAGACCCTATTTTTCTCCATCCTCCAAATAATCATTTCCTGTGAATGTTCTGTTGTATAAATTCTTAAAAGAAATAAACTTTAAATGTAGAAATATGTGTAATATTTCATAATGTCTCAAAGAATTTATTTAGATCAGGACGCTGTAGAATACAAAATCCAATTGTGGCTGTCACTCCAATAGTTTTGGCCCAGATACAATGCACTGTTTATGAAGTGGACTGTCTAAGAGTTTAGTCATAAACTCATTTTTAAATGAAAGATGACAACCTACTGAAGAAACAAATTATATGTGACAGAGAAAATGTATTTTCAGATTTCAGCCTCTTTCTTTTGGAAAACCAATGTATTAGATCATGGATTTAAATAAATTGTATTTAATCATTCCCTGGTTTGCTTCAGGCTGGCTGTCCTGGATTGGGAATGGGATTGTCATCTTCATCATGTACAAACAAAGACAAGCCCTCGAGCCCCAAGATTATCTTACTTTGAATCTTGCTCTATCAGATGCCAGTGTTTCGATATTTGGCTACTCACGAGGAATCATTGAAATTTTTAATATTTTCCAAGATGATGGATTTCTCATCACAACTATATGGACTTGTGAAGTAAGTTAATTTAAATCCTTGCAGTTAAATATAAAGCAACGGTGTTAGCTTGTTTTTTTTTATCTCTCATGTTATGTTTCATGATCATTATGTGCATGCAGGAATCCATTAACTATAAACAAAACATGGCACAATGGATAGGCAAAGCCTTTCATCCATATTATGCTGAAGTTTAATCATTCCACATAGTTTAATTATTCCCCATTCCTTAGTAATGCTGTGAAGAGTTGCCAATATCATGGCATTCACATGTTTAAGGTATCCTTTTCATCTGTTAGGCAACTTTACAAATAAATAATCTTGCGTGCACTGTCCCATCTGATATTATTTGCAATATAATTATACACTGAAAATTTGTTCCCATTTTTGTACAGCTATGTGCATGTTGAGCACTATAAATACTCAACTTAGAGTGTATGAGTGCAAACTGAACTTCAGTGATTCCCTCCAGCTAATAACTATGGTCACGGTTCTACACCCTGTTTCCAAAAGTATTGGACAGCATTGGGTTCTGGAGTCTGGTGTATCTACCGTACTGTACCTGCCTTGCCACCCTTCCTGAACCTGCCCACTTTCTCTGGTTGCAGATGGTTTCGTGATCTGACTATCCCCATCACTCGGTTCATCCGGCAAGGTGGAGCAAACTCTACACAATGATTAAACTTCCAACTTCCCTTCCCAAGTCCCTGCCCAGGGATTTCAGAGGCCCTTTGACATTTCTCCAGCTCAAAGGGTCTAAGCTATTTTCTAAAACAAAGCTATTCAGATTTAAATAATTAAAACCTAAAATGATTGAAATTACAAACAAATTAACACTGCAGTACTAATAACTAATTAAAAACATTGAAGTAAACCAAGTCAAGCGTTCACTTGCACTTCCCACTTCATTTTTCAGATCAGTGGTGCTGCAGTGTATTTTTCATCCTTTCCTGGAGTAAAGCTGAGGGCCGGATGTGAAGTGCATCCTGATGCTTCTTCAGCCTAACCAAGACCTGCCACTGCATTCAGCTGAGGGATCATTGGTGGACAGGACAATCTGACTTGCAACTCCTCCCAGACATCTGCTTTTCATAGTGAATGTATTGAGGTCAATGATAAACTGGGCCAGGAACAGTGCCATCAGAAAAAAATTAAAACACAGTTTTAAAGTACTGTTTCATTTAAAGCAATGATATTTTTATGTAGTTCTGAATATTTAAAAATAAGCAAGGTTTTAAAGCATCAATCTTATCACAATACATTTTGTATACTGAAAGGCTTCCATTGAACATGGAGCAGAAATAAAAATTTGCCAAGTAATTTTTGGGAAATACTTTCACAAGAACATGGGACTAAATTTTGGCCACATTGCAGCTGCCATATTTAAAGCAAACATTAGAAATTATAATTTTTCTTATCCAAAGGCTATAAAGATAACTTTTGGATATATGCAGGAAGACCATATAATCCCTAGCTTAGCTGAAAAGTTTGAGAGCATATTGCGGAGAATTACTTAGATAATTGTAAGAGATGGGAAGTGGTGGGAGAGAAACATTTGCAAGGACACAGATCTTAAAAGGGGGAAATGAAGGAATTAAAAACAAAAAATAGATGCTGACAATATAGTTGTAGATCATCCAATGTAAACCATGGGATATGAAAACAACCAAAACATTTGAATTACATTTTAAATTTAGTGGTTACCTTCACTTGAGAAGTACAAATGGCAAAACCCCAAACCAATATCTAAAAATTACGCAGCTAGCCAGTCAGCATGTCTAAAGGATTAAAAGACAGGCTGAGGTCTTTCTGTGAAGGAACAACACTTCAACATAACCTTTTGTTGTAAAGGTTACACTTGAATTGCTGTCTATCTGCAACATGCTCTTCGTTCATTGCTTTGGCAGCTAGCTACTGAGGGATTGTCTGCTCAATTCTCTGGAACTTTTAACTAATTCTTCTGTGCTGATGTGGTGTAGTACTTTCAAATGTGATCTTTTTAGTGACAGGACAAGAAATACTGCATTATTGTGGGAATAACAAGGTGTAAATGACTGGAAATATACAAGTAATTAGAATCACCCATGTGTGAGTATTTTTACGCTAAAATGAAGTGTAACAACGTTGAATTTAAATGTTAGAGAAAGAATTCATTAACTGGGGGAATACCAAGAGAGCTTCCATTGAAAACATTTGGAGGTAATTTTTACCTTATTCCAAATCAGGGAGAAGGTGATCTGATAAAAGGTCATCCTTGTACTTCTTACATTTGCTCTCTGCTCAGCAGCTTCAGCAGACACAGATCACCTTCCCTCACCTTCTACAGCCCCCAATTAGATTAATGTCCTCCAAAGCAAGATCCAAGAGAATACAGTCTACAAGATGTTTGACCTCCAGACTTTCGATACTCACCGGTTTTACCTACATAAAACCATCCCCAAACTCCTACCTCAGTACTTGCTCAACCTACTAATTACTCAACTTTTCTCCATCGCAGGTCTTGCCTTAGTCCAGCTCCAGATACTTAAGCACAAAATCTGGGCTGATTTATTTGTGTCACACTGGGAACATGCTGCCCTAATACAAATCATATATTTTCTAATGAGAAATTAAACTGAGGCAATGCCTGCTGAGAGAATAAAGCTATACAGTTACTGCACTGCTTCCAAATGTAGTGGCCAGCGCACGGAAGAGGGCTTTGGAACTGGCAAATCCAACAAGCAGGAAAAATAGGAGTGTGATCAAGAAGCAGTTATGAGGCTGTCATTTGTATTATATATATCTGGCACCTGCTAGTTTTCTACATCTCTTTGGATGATTAATGCATACGCCACTGTTATGTTTGCTCTTAGTAAAGGGAAATTTGGCGTGGGTATACGCTAGAACATTTTATTATCCAACTATTCAACTGTGTTCAATACTACTCACAATCAAGTGCTGGGTGAAACGTATCCATTGCCCACTGGGAAATGAAGTTCTTTATTATGCACACATAATAACACATACTCCCCCTTTAGAGAAAAACAACCACAATACTATGTCCTCATAAACCTGTAAGGAACAATAATTCTTTCTAATAAAGATATCTACATTAACTGAAATTGTAATAAGCAAATACAGTCCCTTATCCACTCAACAACTTTCAATCAGTCCCTTAGGTGGGTAATGATCATTTTTAATCTGTGAAATGTGTCCAAAGCTGTATTGCTTGCATTTAGTGTATTAATATTTGTGTCTTTCTGTGAACTCTGATCAACATGTTCAATTATTTCACATCCTTCTGTCAAGATCCTATCTGTTCATCTTTGTTCTTCTTCTTGCTGTGTGACCATAATTTGCTCCATGTGCTCCAGAATGGAGCCCTGGACTGCGCCCATGCGATCAGTGAGTCTATGCACAAGTTCCAACTGATTCTGTCTCAATTCACAGATCTCCTTTCGCTGGTGCGTATCATAGATAGCAACTCCTCCTGCTGGTTTGTGTCGAACTGTTGTAGTTGTTCTGACCTTGGGGACTGTGTGGTCTCCCCATCTTCTTTTTTACATTTCCTGTTTAACTTCAGAGAGGATCATGGAGATATTTTTGATTTCCAGTCTTTAAGTGGAAGTCAGAGATAGATTTTGAACTAAAGCTGCGTGATGTTAAAGCAAGACCAGTGACTTCTTCATCATACCGCTCTGTTCAGACCGGCATCCTGACTGTCATGCTGGTGTCACAGGTACAGATGTTCATGGAAGCCAGAGCTCTTGTGCTTCTCTTGCATAACCATTCTGGAGCTCTCATGCATCCTGTTACAATTTTGTATCATGTAAGCACCTGAGCCCCTCCAAGACACCTACACACTCTTCCATGAGTGCTGGGTGATCATCTTTGGTCTGTGAAGCCACTATGAAAACACTCTTCACCAGGTTGAGCTTTTCACATGCACTCAGACCTAATACTGGCCATACTCACTTTTCTATAATTAGTAGATGTGTTTTTAGCCACTGCCCCTTGTTCTTGAAAGTTACAACACAGCCCCCTTTTACTAGAATGTTCTCTCCAGTATAACCTATCACTTTTAACTTCACTGAGTAGATCTTGCTCTTTACTTTGAGAGTCTTGTAATCATCTGTGGATAACAGAATCACCTGGGCTCCAATGTCAAGCTTGAATGGAATTACTGTCTCATTCACAGTCACTGGAACAACCCATTCTGCTTTACCAGCACCAGCATACTGTCGAGAATTTACAAAGACTTCCTCCATTTCCTCAGCAACCACGTGTACCTTTCTCTTGGTAGCCCCAGCTTTGCAGCATTTTGCAAAATGATTCTTCTTTCCACAACTGATGCAGGACTTTCCATAAGCAGGACACGGTTTTGGGATGTGTCTAACTCCACATTTGCTGTTTGAGCGTACCTCTTTGCTTTGCTTTGCTGTTGCTTTGGGAAATCTGTTTTTACAGCAGGCACCGCTGTGTCTGTTCTGTGCAGCTCCTTATCTCGTGCCCATGTCGTCTCCGCCACCCTACACATATCCACAGCCTTTTCCAGCATCAAATATCTTTCATGGAGCAATGTTTCTTTGAGCCTATTGTCTGGGATTCCGCAAACTCTTTTGTCTCTAACTCATGAATCTCTCAATTCTCCAAACTCACAGGACTTACTCGGTGTGAGAAGCTCAGCTAAGTATTGGTCAAAGCTAACACCTTGTTTCTGGTCATGGGAAAATAAAACTGATATCTCTCAAATGTGATTTTTTTACTTGGAACAAAATACTCCTCAAATTTTGTCATCAGAGTGTCCAATGTAAAAGCTGTCTCATCGATTTGAAAGCTGTTATAAATATCCAAAGCATCTTCACAAATTACATGCAGAAAAATAGACACTTTCAATTTTTCATCAGCCTCTCCTGTTCTGCTAGCCACTTAGTATATATTGATTTGCTGTTTGACATGTTTCCAGTTATCAGTTAGATTGCCACTAAACTGCACTGGTGCAGGAGGACTTAGTTTATCCGTGACAGGAACACTTCGCCTCTCACCTGAATTTCTCTTGGTGAATTCTGGGAACAACATGCTCTCTGGCCAGTAGCTGCTGTCTGTCAGACATCCATATTCACACAGTCTTTTTCTCAGTCACACACAGTATTCATTTACTTTCCGTGTTTAGACCTCACTGACTTCTGACACCATGAAATGTTTGATCCTAATAAAGAGAAACTTGGTGCGGGTAAACGCTAGAAAATTTTATTTACAGAATGACTTCAGCTTGACCCTGAGCACACGTGGCCAGCTCACCAGTGAAGCTTAGTGCTGGGTGAACCACCTGCATTGCCCACTGGGAACTAAAGTTCTTTATTATGCGCACATAATAACAAACCTGCCAAAGCTGGTGCAGTCAATCAATCTGCAACTGAGGCCAATTATGTCCATTTCAAAAAGAAACACATTGAAAGGACCTCCCATTTGCTTCAAGAGGTCCTTGACATCCATGTTATGCAAATTAGGAGATGAAGTCCATCCTAAATTGCAGTTAGATTTGACACCAACGTCAGGTAAGATCCTTGCAAAACTTTAATTAGCTAACATCTAAGCATCTTTTAGATGTTGTAATTTGAAAAAATGTTCTTAACTATTTTTTGCTCGTAGTGACTATGTCTCTCCTACGGTTTATTTAGAACACTGTTGGTCTATGTAACAACCCAATCTATAGCTTGTATACATTTGGTTTGAAAACTGCAGTATAATAACAGTTGTGTTAGAACTAGGAGTACAGCTCTAGATTTAAATGAAAACAAAATGAAATATAAGAGCATCACACACAAAATGCTGGCGGAACTCAGCAGGCCAGGCAGCATCTATGGAAAAAAGTACAGTCGACGTTTTGGGCCTGTCTCCAGCATTTTGTGTGTGTTGCTTGGATTTCCAGCATCTGCAGATTTTCTCTTGTTTGTGAAATAAAAGAGCATTATTTTTCTTCTGTGGTAAGCTTGCTAATGAATTGGCATGCTTTTGATAGATTTGTTTGGTTTGTCAAACATGGCCTGTGGACATATTGAGAAAGTTACAGGCCCACTTTCAAGCAGTTTGTTCAGCCATTGGTCTTGCATAATGGAAGATTACCTCAAATTAAGTATTCATCTCTGAAATTGAGTTAGAATTTTGCATTTGCCAAACTGCTACTTCGGAATTTCATGGGTACAGAATTTCTTGGAAGTACTCAGATTCAGTTTCTTTAACTTTTAGGTCGATGGGATTTTCACTCTGCTGTTTGGCCTGGGCAGTATTAACACTTTGACAGCTATCAGCATCATTCGATACATCAAAGGCTGTAAGCCACACCGAGGTAAACCACCAGTAAGACTGCTGAACAGAGTTAGTGTTTCAGTATAACGTAGATTAGAACACAGCAAGTGAAATAATGTAACTGCAAACTCCTGCTATATTCTTTACTATGTAAGCTTCATGATGTAAAAACATAACCTTTCCTATATATAAAAAAAGAGAAATGCAGTGGGTAACATATTGAAGTTAATGAAGTCAAATATGATTGAAACAATGTATTTCAAGGGATTTTTGTTGCAGGACCATGAACATTCAGTAACAATTCAGTAACCTTGCATTCAAAGCTACAGTATTACTCAGAAATATAATTCCTTTTCCCAGTGTTACCATCTTTTGCCAAGATGTTTCTTTGCATTCTTATATTCTTTTCTTTTCTGCCTGCAGCTTACAGAGTCGACAAGCGCAGTATTATGCTGGCATTGACCTTTGTGTGGTTGATGGCTCTCTTCTGGTCCATAGCACCTTCTCTAGGGTGGGGCAGTTACACAGGTGAGAGGTGTGAGGGGACACTATGCTTTAGTGAAACGGCATGATACCTGTCTTCAGAACAAATCTGTGGGAGTACATCCTAGTTTTAAATGAATCTTGAAAGAATAATTTGGGGATATAGAAGCTAATTTTGTAGGTATTTTATTTTATATTACAAATTTCTGATATATTGATGCAAAGTTTTTCACTTCCTTTCCTAAAGGCAGATCTTATAGCTGGCATTAGTTGATAGTAGTTAAACATATTGCTAGCACGCAAACCTTTGACCAAGAAATCACTCCGGATACTCTGTCATCCGAGACAGCTGCTGCAGCCTCACTTCCTTACATTTCAGTTTACAAATATTGATCCATTAGTTCCTCCATCTGGAGACTCCACTTTCCCTCCAATAAATATCCTGGTAGCATTGCCAATTCAACACACCACCCATGTGTAGTGAGGAAAAGAGACAATGTGAATGTGTCCTCCCAACCGCCCAGAAGAGCGAATGGTGTTCATGTTATTGGAGTGGAGGTGTGGCTACCACTGAGGAAATTGTACCAGCCTGCTCCCTGCACATTTCACTTATGACCCTTGAAATGTCTCCAGGGCTATCACATGGTGATTGCCTACAGCCTCCATTACTTATCCAAGCATATGTTTGCCAGCTAACGGAAGATAAATCAAATGACATTTCCCAAAGTCCTGTCATTGCCTTCATGTTGATCCATGTGTGGAAGTTTGGTGTTCTCCATTAATAGATTCCAGAGCTGTGGTCATCCAACTATCCTGTGTTCCAAAAATCCACAGACAGGCCAAATCTGTTCATTGTGTCATCAATACTGCTCTTATCTTGCTTCTGCCAATTTTGACTTTGAGGTTCCATCATCGGGTGTCCAGCATCGACAATAGCACCACAGTCGTGACAGAGAGTAATTGACTATTGTTGATGTTGTTAAAGCTGTTTTCCAGTCTGTTGATGGAATGTGTACAGGTTGGATGTGGCAGAGCTGTGCACTTACATCCTAATGTTTAAGTTGAGTCCTAATCATATGAAGGGAAGATCTTCCAGAGTTAGGTGTGGAAGTCTTTGCTTACTGTATGTTACAAGAATCTGCATTTACAATGAAATAATCATCTATATTTTCTGTGATTTGGGAATTGCAGTATTGTGGTTTATAATCCTTGACATCAGTCTGATGTGTATCTGCAAGTTAGACCAAGGGAAGGGCAGATTGGAAGACAAATCTGGCCTCCAGTTCCATTGTTGGAATGAAATTCAGGAGAACAAAAGTAATAGCTCTTTGTTGTGTGTTGGTGACAGAAATTCAGTAATTTTACTATTTTCCAAAGGGTACATCTATGAGGATTAGGAGGAATTTGCATTCCATCATGTCAAATGTGATTTCTGCTTCCATAATGATATAAAGCAGGCTTGTTGGAATATTGAAGCATATCATTTTCAGTTGTTCGCCAAGTGTGGTGCGGTCCCAAATGAAGTCAATTTGACTTAGGAACACATTAGAGGTTAGACCTAGTGTAGAGGATAGGATTTTGGCCAATAAACTTCTCAATACTGAGCATAAATTATGTATTTTAACGATAATGAGTATTAGGAATATATTTTGGAATTCAGAAATGTGCATTATCTGTTCAAAATACTAGAGTGAAATTTCATCCTAGGTTGTCAGGTAAAATGGAGAACTCCTTACTCAAGTCCAGTTTAATTCAATATCAGGTGATAGTTGACTGAAGCAATGTGGGCTGTTTCTATCCCAGTGACTTTCAAAATGTATTGTAAGCACAAGATTGGAAATAAAATAAATTAATTTATTTTTTTACCAATTTACCATTAAGGAAAGTAGATTATAAAGCAGCATAAGGGGAACCAAGAAAAAGCATGATTTTGGAAAGTATTAGCTAGCTCATCTTCAATTATCTGGTAAATATTTGGCTCAGTGAAGCAAGCTGCAATCTTTATGTGATAGTCCTGAGACATTTCAAGGGATGTAAATGAAGTGCACAGGAGGGCAAGCGAGTATAGTTTTATCAGCAGGATAAGGACAGTGTGGCAGAGAACTATTTATAACTTATCTAAGTGATCATACCACTGCTCAGAACAGAGTGTGTTTGAATAGTTCTTTTTAAACCTGCAACAGTTAGAACCAAGAGCAGGTCTGTAGTCACTGCAAACTTGTCCCCTGCTATTAGGAAGGAAAAATAAGAATACTCACAGAAAATTCACCATCGCTTTTGTGACACCGGGGGCATACAGCGCATGTGGCAAGATATACAAACAATAACTGATTACAAGTCCACCCTACGTGTCAATGACAGCAACACCTGCCTTCCTGATAGGCTAAATGCCTTCTATGCACAATTCGACACAGTAAATGAGGTGACATTGAGGAAAGCCCCCCTCTCCCCGTGAGGTACAAACACCCTGTTTGGCCACAGATGAGATGAGGAGGGTAACATACATGGCCGGACAAATCACCTGGTCAGGTGCTGATGGATTGTGTGGCCCAGTCAACAGAGGCTTTAATGGACATGTTGCAACAGTCCACTCTCCCTACAGGCTTCAAGGCAGCCACCATCATTATGGTACCCAAGAGAGCAATGGTAATTGGCCTAAACGATTGATGCCCAGGGCATTGACCTCAACAAACATGAAGTACCTTGAGCAGCTGGTAAGGAATCATATAAAATCCCACCTTACAACTAGATTGGCCCCTTTCCAGTTCACCTACAGCTCAAATTGGGCCAATGATGAAGCCATAGCCTTAGCTCTGCATTCAGTACTGTCTCACCTAGAACATGATGCTTCATACACCAGGATGTTGTTCATCAACGTCAGCTCGGTGTTTAACATGATCATCCCTCAGAGGCTGGTGGGCAACCTGGCCTCATTCAGACTCAACTGCCACCCTCTGTAACTGGATCTTGGACTTCCTGATGGAAAGACTCCAATCAGTCCAAGTTGGCAACAACATCTCAAGCTCCATCATGCTGAGCACTGGTGCTCCCCAGGGCTGTGTGCTCAGCCCGCTGCTGACTCACGTCTGCACTACCAGATCAGACCCAACACAAGCTGCATTATTAAGTTTGCTGATGATACAACAGAGGTCGGCCTCATCGACAAAATGATGAGTTGGCGTACAGAAAGGAGGTGTTAGTACAATGACCTGAATCTCACCGTGGACAAAACAAAAGAGATGATTGTGAACTTCAAGAAGGCACAGTTTAACCACTCTCCATTGCACATCAATGACTCTGCTGTGAAGAGAGTGAAGAGCCCAAAGTTCCTTAGTGTGCACGTAAATGACAAGCTAACTTGGACCATTAACACCTCCTCATGTCAACAAGGCACAGCAGCATCTACACTTCCTGAGGAAACTAAGGCATGCAGGTTCCCCACCCCCATTCTAACAGCGTTCTACAGGAGCACCATTGAGAGCGTCCTGTCTGGCTGCATCATTGTGTGGTACGGAGGCTGCAGGGCATCGGAATGTAGGACCCTACAGAGGATAGTACACCCTGCCAGGATGGTCACCGGGGCCTCCCTCCCTGCTACTTGTGCCATTTACCAACAGTGTTGTATATGAAGGGCCCAAAGCATTGCTGAGGATCCCTACCACCCATCCCACAATCTTGTTGACCCACTGCCATCAGCAAGGAGTTGAAGAAGCATCAGGACTAGGATGCCAGAATGGTAACAGCATCTTCCTCCAGGCTGTGGGACCAATGAATACCCTACCACAACCCAAGTCTCGCCACTGGGACAGCGAGTAGTTTACCGTACTGTTCACTGTTTAATAGTGCTGCACACTTGATTTGAATTATATTATATTAACTTATTTGTGCTGATATTTTATTTTATATGTTGTGTGTGATATGTTTTGTGGGTACACTGCTGTCCACAGGAACATTGTTGAGTTTAATTGTATATATGTACAATCAGATGACAATAAACTTGATTTAGAATGGGGGCCATTCATGATATTCCACATACTCATCACTATCAACCCCACTCCTACTTGTCCTCCTATGTCTGTGAGGCATATACACTCAGTGGCTACTTTATTAGTACCTCCTGCACTGAGAGTATATTTGTGGTCTTCTGCTGCGGTAGTCCATCCACTTAAAGGTTCGATGTATTGTGTGTTCAGAGATGCTATTGTAATGTGTGAATTACTGTTGCCTGCCTGTCAGCTTGAACCAGTCTGGCCATTCTCTTCTGATCATCAACAAGGTGACTTTGCCCACAGAGCTGCTGCTCACTGGGTGTTTGTGTTTTTTTTCACCATTCTCTGTGAACTCTAGATGCTTGAAAATCCCAGGAGATCAGCAGTTTCCGAGATACTCAAACCACCCTGCCTGACACCAACAATCATTTCACAGTCAAAATCGCATAAACTACTTGTACATTTCTTCCCCACTCTGATGTTTGGTCTGAACATGTAATTTTAAATCCTTACAGTTTTCCAGAATTATTGAAGAAAGAGCAGTAAACCTGCTGGCACCTGCTTTGGGAACTCAGACATACAATATAATAGCATTGTCCTTCAGTTTGACTCCTTTTAACAATCATCCAAATAGGAATTAACAACAATAATACAAACTTCCATTTATATAACACTTCTATCAAGCAAATGCAGTTCCGAGGCACTTCACAGGAACATTAACAGACAAGAGACTGGCATAAATTGAAAAAAGTAAAGGTAATTCTCTCAGGTACTTCAGTTTTATTGTCCTGCTTCTGTTTACATCTATACCCCCACAGTCCACTTTCAATTGACACCACAACCAAATGTGTCACTCCGGCCTTCAATCATATCAAGTTCCATCCGTTCTCTCCACGCTCCCTCCCTTTCTCTGTGACTCAAAACAGATCTGTTTTTTTTACAAATCACACTGCTGTTAAAAAGTCATCAACCTGAAACACTATCTGTTTTTCTTCCCGCAAATGCTGCCAGACCAGCTGATTATTTCCAGCGTTCTCTAATTTTAATTCCTATTTCTAGCATATGCAACTTTTTGCCTTTAGATTGCTGAAGGTTTGACAGAGGAAGCAAGTTTTAAGGAACTTGGTAAAGGCAGAAAACAGAGTATTTGGCCGAGAGCTTTTAGGAAGGAAATTCCAGAGCTTTGGGTTTGGGCCAGTGAAGGCATGGCTGCCAATGGGTATGTGATTACACTTAGGGATGGCCATGAGGCCAGAATTAGATGGGTGCAAATACCTTGAACAGTGTAGGGCAAGGAAAACAAACGATAACAAATTTGAAACAGAGGTATTGCTTAACCATATGCCTATGTAGCTTGGCAAGCATTGGGATGGTGGATGACCAGAACATGAACCCTGTATATGGAGATTTACTCATCTAGAATTACTTCTTGTATCTTAGTTCAGATTCCTTTGGCTCTTTCTTCCTTTTCATTTTGACTTCTGATCTAATCCTCCACTATAAACATGCATTGTCCAAAAGGTTTGTTAGCCAATACAAACCATCATAAAACTCTTCGGCAATGACAGCATTCATGTAGGGCAGTGGTTGATACAGTTTGGTAAATATTTGAGTGTTGCCTGGTTTTCTCCTTCTTGTGCAGTTGGAAGAATTGTGATCTTAAGAAAACAGAAATCTAATACAACCCCAGGCTCGTACAGGATGAAGAACTAATGATTAAATTATTGCTGTGTTACTCATGCTCAGAATGTACTGCCATCAATATTAACTGTTTCTTAAATGGCACTGGATCACTTCGGATCCTAGGTCACTTCTGGTTTCCCATTTCAGCTTATTGTAAATTAGTAAATGTCTACAACCTATCTCTCACCCAGGGTGAAGGGTTATCTTAATCATAAGACATAGGACCAGAATTATGCCATTTGGCCTATCGATTCTGCCATTCCATCATAACTGATCCAGTTTCCTCTCTGCCCCAATCTCCTGCCTTCTCCTTGTATCCCTTCATATGCTGACCAATTGAGAATCTATCAACCTCTGCTTTAAATATACCTAGTGACTTGGCCTTCACAGCTGCCTGTGGCAATGAATTCCACAGATTAACCAGCCTCTGGCTAAAGAAATTCCTCCTCATCTCTGTTCTAAATGGCTGTCCCTCTATTCTGAGGCTGTGTTCTCTGGTCTTAGACTCTCCCACCATAGGGAACATCCTCTCCACATCCATGTTATCAGACTTTCAACATTCAATAAATTTCAATGATCTCCCTCTCATTCTTCTGAATTCCAGTAAGAACAAGCCCAGAGCAATCAAATGCTCCTCATATGATAAGCCTTTCAATCTCAGGATCATTTTTGTGAATCTCCTTTGAACTCTCTCCAATGTCAGCACATTTTTTCTTAGATAAGGGCCCAAAACTGCTCAAAATACTCCAAGTGAGGCCTCACCAGTGCCTTATAAACATTACATCCTTGTTTTTATTTTCTAGTGCTTTCAAAATAATGCTAATACTGCATTTGTCTTCCTTACTACTGACTTAACTTGCAAATTAACCTTAAAGGAATCCTGCACGAGGATTCCCAAGTCCCTTTCAACCTCATATGTACACAGTAGCCACTGATTCTCTTTTGTCTATCCTGCCTGTTATTTCTTAAAAGAATTCCAACAGATTTATCAGGCAAGACATGGTTTCCTTGAGAAAACCATGCTGACTTCCACCCGTTTTATCATGTGCTTCCAAGTATGCCGAAACCACATCCTTAACAATTGACTTCAATGTCTTCCCAACCACTGAGTTCAGTCTAACTGGCCCATAATTTCCTTCTGCCTCGCTCCCTTCTTGAAGAGAGAAATTACATTTGCAATTTTCTAGTCTTCCAGAATCTAGTGGTTCTTGAAAGATCATTACGAATGCCTCTTCTGCCACCTCTTTCAGAACCCTGGGGTGTACACCATCTGGTCCAGGTGACTTATCTACCTTCAGACCACTTAGTTTCCCTAAGAACCTTCTCCCTAGTAATGGCAACTTCTCTCACTTCTGTCCACTGCCACTCTTGAACTTCTGACGTACTGCTACTGCCTTCCAAAGTGAAGACTGATGCAAAATACTTATTCAGTTCATCGGCCGTTTCCTTGTCCCCCATTACTACCTCTCCTTTATATATCCAAAGAAACTTTTGATATCCTCTTCAATAATATTGTTAAGCTTGCCTTTGTATTCCATCTTTTCCTTCCTTATGACTTTTCAGTTGCCTTCTGTTGGTTTTTGAAAGCTTTCCAATCCTCTAACTTCCCACTAATTTTTGTTTTAGTATATGCTCTTTGTTTGGCTTTTATTTTGGTTTTGACTTCTCTTGTAAGCCATGGTTGCCTCATCCTGCCTTTAGAATGCTACTATTTCTTTGGGATGTATATATCCTGTGCCTTCCGAATTGCTCCCAGAAACTCTAGCCATTGCTGTTCTGCCATCATCCCTGCTAGTGTTCCCTTTCAATCAATTTTGGCCAGCTCCCCTCTCATGCCTCTGTAATTCCCTTTACTTCCACTGTAATACTAATATATCTGACTTCAGCCTCTCCTCAAATTTCAGGGTGAATTCCATCATATTATGATCACTGGCCCCTAAGGGCTCCCTTACTTTAAGCTCTCTAATCAATTCCGGTTCATTGCACAACACCTAATCCAGAACAGCTGATCACCTAGTGGCCTCAACCATGAGCTACACTTTCAAAAAAAAACATCTTGTTAGCATTCTACAAATTCCATTCTTGGGATCCATCACCAACCTGATTTTCCCAATCTACCTGCATATTGAAATCCCCAAGATGTAACATTGCCATTTTGACGTGCATTTTCTATCTCCTGGTGTAATTTGTAGAATACATCTTTGCTACTGTTCAAAGGTCTTTAATAGAATATTGTATCCCATTCTGCAATTTATTAGTTTCCAATAATGAAAGCATCAGGAAAGTGAATACATTTATGTAGTACCTTCCAGACACTCAGTATACTCCTCTGCACAGATGCCCTGCTGTGCATTATGTTTTTCAGAATCTGAGAATTAGAATCACAGAATTTATTGTCTGTGACTTAGTGGTGGTAAGTTGCCTTCTTATACTGTTAAAATCCTTCCAGTTAAGTGCTATTGGGGAGTGAGTTCTAAAATTGAGACCAAGTTGTGATGAAGGGATGGTAAGGTATTTCACATCAAAATGTTATTTAGTATGGAGCAGGAACATGCAGGTAGAGATCTTCTCATTTGCCTGAGGCACCTGTACTTCTAAGTGGCAGAGACAGTAGACTTGGAAAATGCTCTTTGACTGGCTTAGGTTAACAAACTCGGTAAATTTTGTAGATGGTATATGCTGCAGCCTCTGTTTGAAAGTGATGGAGGGATTAAGTGTTTAGGGTCCAGGATGGTACCAAGTTTCTGAGTGTTGTTTGATTCTTCAGTCGTCTGGGTAAATGCAAAAAAACACAAAAATACAACTGCAGATGCTGTGGATCAAAGAATATGAACACAATGCTGGAAGAACTCAGCAGGTCAGGCAGCATCCGTGAGAAAAGAATAGCCGTCACAATAGACAGGACCTCCCGGTTGCCACCCACTTCAACTCTGCCTCTCATTCCCATCTAGATATGTCCATACATGGCCTCCTCTACTGCCATGATGCCAAACTCAGGTTGGAGGAGCAACACCTCATCTACCGTCTGGGTAGCCTCCAGCCTGGTGGTATGGACATTGAATGCTCCAATTTCTGGTAATTCCCTCCCCCTCCCCCTTCCCCTATCCCAGGTCCCTCTCTGCCTCTCTCCCCTTTCCACTTTCTGCTTCTTTATCTCTACAGTTCTTTCATGCTTATCCCCTTCCCCTCCCCCCTTTATCCTTCCTCTGATTGGTTTTCCACCTGGCACCTCTAGTCCCTACCCCCTCCCCTATCTCTGTTACTGGGCTTCAGTCCTCTCTTCCCCCCCCCCACCCCCCATTTCTGATGAAGGGTCTCGACCCGAAACGTTGGCTACTCTTTTCTCATGGATGCTGCCTGGCCTGCTGAGTTCTTCCAGCGTTGTGTTCGTATTATCTGGGTAAATGTCTTGTAGAGGTTAGAAAGACCTTGGGTGAACAGGAGGTGAGTCACTTGCCACTGAGTGCTTGTGGCCATTGTGCCCAGTGAATTGAACTGAATTCAATTGACTTTATTTCTTACATCCTTCACATACATGAGGAGTAAAAATCTTTATATTACATCTCCGTCCGAATGTGCAATATGCAAATTAGTCATTAGTAATAAAGAGTATGTACAGTAAGATATACAACAGGATAGTCAATATAACATAAAAATACAATTGTATCAGTGTGAATTAATTAGTCTGATGGCCTGGTGGAAGAAGCTGTCCTGGAACCTGTTGGTCCTGGCTTTAATGCTGCAGTACCATTTCCCAGATGGTAGCAGCTGGAACAGTTTGTGGTTGGGGTGACTCAGGTCCCCAATGATCCTTCGGGCCCTTTTTACGCACCTATAACTGTAAACATCCTGAATCGTGGGAAGTTCACATCTACAGATGTGCTGGACTGTCCGCACCACTCTCTGCAGAGTCCTGCAGTTGAGGGAGGTACAGTTCCCACACCAGGCAGTGATGCAGCCAGTCAGGATGCTCTCAATTGTGCCCCTGCAGAAAGTGCTTTGGTTTGGAGACTCATGCCAAACCTCTTCAGCCTCTGAGGTGAAAGAGGTGCTGTTGTGCTTTTTTCACCACACAGCCGGTGTGTACAGACCAAGTGAGGTCCTCAGTGATGTGTATACTGAGGAACTTGAAGCTATTCACCCTGTCAACCCCAGATCCATTGATGTCAATAGGGATTAGTCTGTTTCCATTGCCCCTGTAGTCCACAATCAATTCTTTGGTCTTACTTACGCTGAGTGAAAGGTTGTTACTGCGACACCATTCAACCAACTGATCTATCTCCTCCTGTACGACTTCTCATCGCCATCTGAAATTCTGCCAACACTAGTGGTGTCATCAGCAAATTTATAGATGGCATTTGACCTGTGCGTAGCCACACAGTCATGGGTGTAGAGAGAATAGAGCAGTGGGCTGAGCACAATCTTGAGGTGCACCAGTGTTGATAGTCAGCGAGGTGGATATGTTATTTCTGATCCGCTCCAACTGTGGTCTTCCGGTGAGGGAGTCGAGAATCCAGTTGCAGAGGGAGGTACAGAGGTTTTGGAGTCTTTCAATTAGAACTATAGGAATGATTGTGTTAATTGCTGAGGAGTAGTCAATAAATATCATCCTGACTTAAGTATTTGTATTGCCCAGGTGATGCAAGGCCAATGAGATTGCATCTGCTGTAGACCTATTGTGGTGAGAGGCAAATTGCAATGGGTCCAGGTTCTTGAGCTAATTCTAGCCATAACCAATCTCTCAAAGCACTTCATCACTGTAGATGTGAGTGCTACTGGACAATAATCATTAAGGCAGATCACCCTGCTCTTCTTGGGTACTGGTATGATTGTTCCCCTTTGAAGTAGATGGGAGAACTGCAGCAAAATGCAGCAAAAAGAGATGGAAATTGTCTTTGAGCACATCGGCCATTTGGTTGGCACAGGTTTTCAGAGCGTGACCAGGTACTCTGTTGGGGCCTGTCTCTTGAAAGAGGGTTCACCCTTTTGAAAGACAATCTGATGCCTGCCTCCAAGACAGAGATTACAGGGCTACCAGATGCTGCAGGGATCCTCACTTCTTTAGTTTTATTCTCCCTTTCAAAGTGTGTATAAAAGGCATTGATGATAGGTTTCCCTTGTAGGAAGGAATGGCCAGCATTGACATGCATCCAGTTCTGCCTCCAGCCTTCTTTGGATTTGTTCCCTTGCCCTTGAGATGCCATCCATAAGTTGTACCTGGTCTTCTTGCCAAGTCCTGGGTCACCAGACTTGAATGCCACAGATCTAGCTCTCAGCAGACTACGAATCTCTTGATTCATCCATGCTTTGATTTGAGTATGTCCAGTAAGTTCTCATGGGCACACACTCATCCACACAGGTTTTAATGAAGACAAATCCCTGAATACAGTCCGATCCACCGACTCAAAGCAGTCCTGTAAATGTTCCCGTGCCTCCCTTATCCATACCTTCTTGGTCCTCACATTTACCTTAAAGTAAATGTTGAGTTGCTCTCAACTGATCTTTTGAATTCAGCTCTTTGGCCTACTTTTGAACGCTTCTGACAAAATCCATATGAAGCATTGATGAGAACATCATTGGTGAATAAATGCTGCTTGATAGCAATGATCTCTTCCATCACTTTGCAGTTGTTTCAGAAAGGACTGGGCACTAATTAGACGGATTGAATTGCCTTAAACTTCATAACCAGGACATATGTATCTGGATAATTTTCCAAGTTTTCAAGCAGAAGCCAGTGTTATGACTGCACTGGAACATTTTGGCAAGATGCACTGAAAGTTCTGGAGCACAGGTCTTCAGTTACTGTGATTTTAATTTGAAGAAAACCTTGAGTTGGCAAGGTTCTGCCATTGCCAAGACATTTAAGTCATTGACCAGTATGACAGTGGTGTATATGAAATGCAACAATAATTTTTTGTTCGTAGGAAGCACTGAATGCCAAATATCAATCCCATTCGTCACCCCAATATCAAGTGATGTTGAGAAATGACATTTGATCCCCATTTAAGTATTGTTCATTCCATCATTATGTTGATGTAATACTTTGATTTTATGTTCTATCCACCTGGGGAACAAAGGAAGAGAGTTTAAACATAAAACAGCAGCAGGGTAGGCTCATACAGTCTCTCAATCCTCAGCTGTATTTTATTATGCTCATCGATAATGAGAGTTACTTTGCATCAGAATTCAAGGAGCTGTCATTGTAAATGCTGGTAGACTGCAGATGAGCAAATGTAGTGTCTTTGTTGAAGATAGAAAATAAGGACAATGCAGATAATTATAGGCCAGTGAGCCTCGCAATAGTGATAGAGAAGCTATTGGAGAGGATACTGAGGGATGGAATTTATGTCTGTTTGGAAAGATGGGGCCTGCTCAGAGAGACAGCATGGATCTGTCCAGGGCAGGTCATGCCTTAAAATCTTAATGGAATTTTTTTAAGGAGGTGCCTTAGGATGGCTTGTTCTGCAGTTTGGAACAGGGCAAAAAGACTTTTATTGTAAATAGGAAGGGCAAACCTGAATGTATTTCTGCAGATTACCTTAAACTGGCCCACCAGGACCTGGATGGTTCCATTACCATATCCCCTGCATCATGACATGACCATTAGCACACCCTCAGACGAGCCAGAGGCACCCGCGGTTACTCCAACCCTCGGACGAGCCAGAGGCACCCGCGGTTACTCCAACCCTCGGACGAGCCAGAGGCACCCGCGGTTACTCCAACCCTCGGACGAGCCAGAGGCACCTGCAGTTACTCCAACTAAGGCTCAGAATACCCAAGCTGGGCAGCTTGTACGAGCTCCAGACTCTCTCACCACTGGTTTTGGTGAATTGTGGAGAGGCCTGTGTAGGATAATGTAATGGGTGACACATGGCACATATTGTTCATAATAAAAACTGTTCTACATAATTCAGAAACACCGTCATTGAGTTGTGTTCGCTGTAAGAGACAGTATCTGATGTAATGAAGTCAGAATACGGCAATGTTCCCTCTAAGGTGTGTGTGTGCCTTTTGCTATGAGTGCACAAAGGAGTTTAAACTGCATACAAAAGGTTCTCAGCCTCTACATCGTTGGCATGTTAAGTATATTTCATGATCATGCACAGTCACATTTCCTTTTCTGGTTTCTGAAGTGGACAGTGTTGACAACTTGTCACAATGCATAAGTTTCTGGAGTATTTGAAAGTGGGAAGAAGTGGAGTGATATTTGGAAACTTGACTTTTTAAAGCGTCATTTAGCAAACATATCACATATGGATGGTGTGCAAAAGCTCCAGCGAGAAAATCCTTTATTACCTGCTACAGGCCTGCTATGTATGTTTTGTGAGAGTGCAGATGAACAAGAGCGAAAACGATCAAACCCAGAAGAGATCGAAGTCCTTATTAACAGTGTTTTGCTTGCTGTTAAAATGAATACAACTCAGTGTGCACTTTGTTGTCACAAAGCAAAAAATTGCACGGCTCATGATTTTTGCACACACTGGTCATTACAAATTAGAGGCAACACTGGTGTAAAGTGGCTGCTTTTGTTTTGTTTGTATTGGAAGTAAAGGACTGTGACTTTTCTTAAGCATATAAAACAAATCTCACATATTTTATTCACTAAATCCTACACAGACACATGGAACTGGAGGTCCTGTTCTTCAGCCCCTTCCCAAATACCCTTTAGTCACTGTGAAGGACCTCTTCCCTTTCTTATTGGTGCCAATGTGTACCATGACTTCTGACCCTGACTCAGGAGAATATTCTGCAGCCACTCTGAGATATCCCGGACCCTAGCACCTGGTATCTCTTTCTCAGTCACAGAATCTCCTGTCTGTCTCCATAGCTATTGAGTCACCTATCACTACTGCTCTGCCTGACTTTACCCTTCCCTGCTGAGCCTTGGAGCCGGGCATAGTGCCGCTGGTCTGGCTGCTGTTGCTGATAGGTCACCTCCCCGCCCCCAGCAGGGGTACACTTGTCACTGTGGGATATGGCTACAAGGTTTATCCTGCACTGAGTTGTCTACCCCCCCACCCCCGCTTCTCCTGGTGGAGAGCCAGCATGGCTTTGTGCCAGGCAAGTCATGTCTTATTAACTTCCTTGAGCTTTTGACAAGGTGATGAGGATGATTGATGAAGGTAGAACTCTGGATGTTGTCTACATAGAGTTTAGTAAGGTGTTTAACAAGGTCCCTCATGGGAGCTGCATCCTGAAAATTAAGATGCAAAGGATCCATGGTGAATTGGCCAGTTTGGATACAGAACTGGCTTGTCCATAGATGACAGAGAGTAGTGGTCAATGGGACTTATCCCATCTGGAGGTCGTGTTAAGTGGTGTTCCACAAGAATTTCTACTGGGAGCTCTGCTATTTGTGATGCATATAAATAACCTGGATGAAAATGTAGATGGGTGTGTTTGATGTTTGTAGATGATATGAAGATAGGTGGTGTTGTGGATAGTGTAAATGACCAGCACAAAATACAGCGGGAGATAGATCTGTTGCATATATGGGTGGAGTTTAATCTAGCCAAATGTGAAGAGTTGCACCTTGGTAGCTCAGAGGTAAGACCCTTAACAGTGTTGATGAGCAGAGGGATCTTGGGGTCCAAGTCCATAGCTCCCTGTGAGTGGCTACACAGGTTGATATGGTGATTAAGAAGGCTATGGAATGCTTGCCTTTATTCGTCAAGGTATTGAGTTCAAAAATCTGGAAATTATGGTGCAGTTTTATTAAACTCTAGTTAGGCTGTGTTCTTGGTATTGCTTGTAGCTCTGATCACCCCATTATAGATAGAATGCCAAGGCTTTGGAGAGGGTGCAGAAGAGGTTTATCATGATGGTGCCTGGATTAGAGGATATGTGCAATAGTGGGAGTTTAGACACAATTGGCTTGTTTTCTCTGGAGTAACAGAGGCTGAGGGGAGATCTGATAGAGGCTTATAAGACTATGAGAGGCATAGATAGAGTAGACACAGTATCTTTTTCCCAGGGATGAAATATCTAATACTAGAGAGCATGCACTTAAGATGAGAGGGTAATTTTAAAGGTTTTGTGAGAGAGAAGGTTTTTACACAGAGAGTGGTGGGTGCCTGTATTGCACTGGCTGGAGTGATGGTAGAGACAGTGACTTTTAAGAAGCATTTATATAGCCACATGAACGTGAGGAAAATAGAGGGATATTGAGGTGCAAGACTAGTTTATTTAGCCAGTCGATTATTTATTTGGTTTGACACAACATTGTGGGCTGAAGGGTCTGTACCATGCTGTACTCTTCTATGTTCTAAAAGATGGAAAAATGTTCTCAACTTCTCCAATAGGTCATAAGAGCTGTGTGGACCTGTTTTATCTATATTATTGGTGCCAGCTTGCCCTCAAATCCAGCTATGAATTGCATCAGTGAATTAGTATAAGGCACTCCTAACAGTTTGAACTGAGGACACTGCGTCAGGATGCCAGAAGTAGAGAGCGCGGCTGGAGACGTCGAACCTTGCATGTTACTGTATTAAAGCCAGTCCTCCCCTGTTGGTCCCAGTGAATTCAGCAAATGCAGCACATTAGCCATGCATGCCAAACTTGACCTTGGCAAAAGGAATAAAGCATTCTCTCCCTCACTGTGAGTGTTATTTAAGGTGGCCATTAGGAAGCTGCCAGGATCAAAGGAATTGCACTGTATGAACTAAAGCATCAGAGTGCAAGGCGGTAGATGAACTTTCTGTGGCACAAAAAGGAGCTGCATTATGTCACTTAAAACATAGTGAACAGAATAGTGTGACAGAATAGTGTGAGGGTCCTTGTTCTTAGGTATAAGGGCTTAAATTGCTGTTTTCTGTTTCTATGTTCTGATAGAAGTAGAACTTTTGATCCTCAATTTGATTTTGAGAGAAGATGGGGCTCTTTTGCCAAATATTATCATTTAATTTGAATTAATTTATATGGTTTCCTTCCAATTTTATTTTATATAAATGTGAATTGGCGGGTTGATGATTCTTCTTTATATATATAGATGATAGTAAGACATATTGCTCCGGGAGTTGATTCCTAATGGGTTTAGGTTTCTTCTTCTTCTTCTCATTTTTTTTTTCTTTTTTCTTTTTCCTTCTCTTGTTAGTGGGGTTTCTTTTTTTAGTTAGCTGGGGTTTCTTTTTTTAGTTAGCTGGGTTTCTCTTTTTTCCTTCTTTATAAAAATTTTTTTTTCATTATCATATATTATTTTTGTTAAGTCTTTTTTTCTTCAGCTTTATTAATTGTATATATATCAACTTGTTGAAGTTTTGTATCATTTTATAGTTGTAGAAGATTAGGTAGCAATAAAAAGATTTAAAAAATGGAAGTCTTACATGTTCTGACCAGTTTATATAATACTCAAATATCCAAAGAATTCTAAAGTTATTGCTGTTGAAATTTAAAGCCTTCAAAATCTGAATTTCATAATAAATGCCCTGTGTATGATGGAAATTATCAGTATGGATACTTATTGGTTTTTATTGATCATTATGCTCTACACTGACCTGTTACAGATCGCATGTACGGCACTTGTGAAATCGACTGGATTCAGACCACCTTCTCCCTTGCCTACAAATTGTATGTTATTGGCATATTCCTATGCTGCTTCTTCCTGCCTGTATCAATCATGATTTTTTCATACGTGTCCATAATAAAAATGGTCAGGCACAGTCACAAGTGTGCCAGAGGAGGTGACGTCAGCATGCGCCAACGCCAAGTGGAACGCGAAATAACACGAGTAAGAACTGATGTTGTGAAAGTAAGGGAATAATAATGACTATTTAACTGCTGATGAAGTCGAGTGGGGCAGAGCTTGATCAAAATTGCCTGGAAATGAACAGAATAGAGAATATCAGGATAGAATCTGACGGTAAGGTAAAGATCCAATAACAAGTAAAATTAGAACATTGCAGTACCAGCCTCTAATGAAATTAAAAATAGTAGATATTAATACTCAGATGTGATCAGAATAACATAATTATTGGTAGATTATAGTCACAGCTACCAATTTTCTGGCCAATTAATGAGAGCGAAATCTTGCCTGATTTTGTTACTTCTCCCAGTCAGAGAGATTAATGTTAGTAGTAAATATGTATCTTGATTGTACCCTAAGACCATAAGACATAGGAGCAGAATTAGGTCATTAAGCCCATCAAGAGTGCTCCACCATTCCATCATGGCTAATCCTGGATCCCACTCAACTCCATACACCTGCATTCTTGCCATATCCTTCGATGCCCTAACTGATCAGGAAACAATCAACTTCCGCCTTAACGGACAGCCTCCACCACAGTCTGTGGCAGAGCATTCTACTGATTTACTACTCTCTAGCTCAAAAAAAAATCCTCCTTACCTCTGTTCTGAAAGTTCACCCTCCATTTTGAGGCTGTGCCCTCTAGTTCTGGATACCCCCACCACAGGAAACAGCCTCTCCACATCCACCTTATCTAGTCCTTTCAACTTTCGGTAGGTTTCAATGAGATCCCAATGCATTCTTCTAAATTCCAGTGAACCTCCTCTGGACTCTCTCCAATAACAACACACCTTTTCTGACAAATGGGACCCAAAACTGTTGGCAATACTCCAAATGTGGCCTGACTAGTGTCTTATAAAGGCCCAGCATTATCACCTTGCTTTTATATTCTATTCCCCCAGAAATAAATGCCAACATTGCATTTTCTTTCTTTACCGCAGACTCAACCTGTAAATTAACCTTCTGGGAGTCTTGCACGAGGACTCCTAAGTCCCTCTGCATCTCTGACGTTTGAACCTTCTCCCCATTTAGATAATAGTCCACACTATTGTTCCTTTTACCAAAATGCATTTTCATACATTTCCCAGCACTGTATTCCATCTGCCACTTATTTGTCCATTTTTCCAATTTGTCTAAGTCCTGCTGCAAACACATTGCTTCCTCAGCATTGCCTATCCCTCCACCTATCTTGGTATCATCCACAGACTTTGCCACAAAGCCATCGATTCCATTATCCAAATCGCTGGCAACCAATGTGAAAAGTAGCGGTCCAAATACTGACCCCTGAGGAACACCACAAGTCACCGGCAGCCAACCAGAAAAGTCCCCTTTTATTCCCAGTCTCTGCCTCCTGCCTATCAGCCATTCCATTATCTATGCCAGTATCTTTCCTGCAACGCCATAGGATTTTATCTTGTTAAGCAGCCTCATGTGTGGCATCTTATCAAATGCCTTCTGAGAATTCAGGTAAATGACATCCACTGCCTCTCCTTTGTCCATCCAGCTTGTTACTTCTTCAAAGAACTCTAACAGATTTGTAAGGTAAGATTTCCCTTTGCAGAAACCATGCTGACTTTGACTTATTCTATCATTAGTCTCCAAGTACGTTGAAACCTCATCCTTAATAATAGACTCCAACACTTTCCCAACCACTGAGGTTAGGCTAACTGGCCTATAATTTCCTATCTTTTGCCTTCTTCCCTTCTTAAAGAAGGCAAAGAGTGGAGTGACATTTGCGATCTTCCAGTTCTCCGGGACCACGCCAGAATCAAGTGATTCTTGAAAGTTACATGGATGCTGCTTTAAGCCATTACACCCTACAAGCCAACAACCATCCTGATTCCATAAGATCATAAGACATACAAGTAGAATTAGGCCACTTTACCCACTGAGTCTGCTCTGCCATTCAATCATGGCAGATTCTTTTATTCCCCTCCTCAGCCTCACTCCCTGGCCTTCTCCCTGTAACCTTTGATGTCCTGTCCAATCAAGAACTTATCATTCTCTGCCTTAAATACACCCAACAACTTGACCTCCACGGCTGCCTGTAGTAAGAAATTCCACAAATTCACCATCCTCTGGCTTAAAGAGATTTCTTTGTTTCTCTGTTTTAAATGGACACCTCTCTATCCTGAGGCTGTGCCTTCTTGACCTAGACTCCCCTACCATGGGAAACATCCTTCCCACATCTACTCTGTCTGGGCCTTTCAACATTTGAAAGGTTTCAAAGAGATGCCCCTCATCCTTCTGAATTCCAGCAAGTGTAGATCTAATACCATCGAACACTCCTCATATGATAACCCTTTCATCCCTGGAATCATCCTTCAGCACCTCCTCTGAGCCTTCTCCAATGTCAGTTCAGTATTTCTTCGACGAGGAGCTCAGAACTGTTCACAGTGCTCAGGGTGAAGCCTCAACAATGCCTCATCACATTCCTGCTCTTATATACTAGACCTCTTGAAATTAATGTTAAAATTGCATTTACCTTCCTCACCACCAACTCTACCTGCATTAACCTTTAGGGTGTTCTGCACAAGGAGTCCCAAGTCCCTTTGTATCCCAGATTATTGAACTTTATCCCTATGTAGAAAATAGTGTGCACATTTATTTCTACTACCAAAGTGCATGACCATGTATTTTCCAACATTGTATTTTATTTGATACTTTCTTGCCCATTCTCCTAATCTGTCTAAGTCTTCTGCAGCCTTACCTGCTTCCTGAACACTACCTGCCCCTCCACTAATCTTTGTATCATCTGCAATACATGGCAACTAAGCCATTTATTTCATTATCTAAATCATTGATACACAGCATAAAAAGAAGCGGTCCCAACACCGACCCCTGCAGAACACCACTAGTCATTGGCAGCCAGCCAGAAAAGAATCCAATTATTCCCACTCACTGCCTCCTACTAATCAGTCAATGCTCTAACCGTGCCAGTAACTTTTGTGTAATACCATGGGCTCTTAACTTGGTAAGCAACCTCATGTGTGGCACTTTGTCAATGGCCTTCTGAAACTCCAAAATATACAATATCCACTGCATTCCCTTTATCTGTTCTACAAACGTTTGTACTTGTAATCTCTCAAAGAATTCCAACAGGTTTGTCAGGCAGGGTTTTCCCTTAAGGAGACCATGCTTACTTTGCCCTATCTTGTCCTGTGTCATCAAGTACTCCATAACCTCATCCTTACCAATTGACTCCAACATCTTCCCACCACTGAGGTCAGGCTAACTGGTCTATAATTCCTTTCTGCTGCTTTCCTCCTTTCTTAAAGAGTGGAGTGACGTTTGCAATTTCCCAGTCTCTGGCACCATGCCAGAGTCCAATGACTTTTGAAAAGTCATTACTAATGTCTCCACAATCTCTACCACTACCTCCTTCAGAACCTGAGGGTGTAGTTCATCTGGTCTAGGTGAC
Source organism: Hemitrygon akajei (assembly GCF_048418815.1). NCBI lineage: Eukaryota > Metazoa > Chordata > Chondrichthyes > Myliobatiformes > Dasyatidae > Hemitrygon > Hemitrygon akajei. Next base: position 66,576,255 of record NC_133126.1, on the reverse strand, counting down.
TTAAGTACCCTTGGGACTTACAGGTTTGAGCAACCTCACCCTTGTAATAGTAACTACACTCACTTCTCTTCCCTCACACCCTTCAATGTCTGGCACACTGCTAGTTTCTTCCACAGTGAAGACTGATGCAAAATACTCATTTAGTTCATCTACCATCTCCTTGCCCCCCAATTATTTCTCTGGCCTCATTTTCTACCACTCCTATATACACTTTCACCTCTCTTTTGTTTTTTTACATACTCGAAAAAGCTTTTGATATCCACTTTGATATTGTTTGCTAACTTGCTTTTGTATTTCATCTTTTCCCTCCAAATGATACTTTTAATTGCTCTCTGTAGGTTTTTAAAAACTTCCCAATCCTCTATCTTTCTGTTAATGTTTGCTCTGTTGTATGCCCTCTCTTTTGCTTTTACATTAGCTTTGACTTCCCTTGTTAGTCGTGGCTGTACTATTTTGTCATTGAGTACATATTCAGTTCTGGGATTCATCTATCCTGCACCTAGCTCATTTTTCCCAGAAACATGCCATTGCTGTTCTACTGTCATCCCTGCCAGCATCCCCTTCCCATGACTATCATAACATTGCCCTTTTGACATCCCTTTTCTATTTCCCATTGCAATCTGTGGTCCACATGCCAACTACTGTTGCAAGGCCTGCATGCAAAAGTTTGGGCACCCCTGGTCAAAATTTCTGTTACTGCGAATAGTTAAGCGAGTAAAACAATGACCTGATTTCCAAAGGGCGTAAAGTTAAAGATGACATATTTCTTTAATACTTTAAGCAAGATTACTTTTTTATTTCCATCTTTTACAGTTTCAAAATAACAAAAAAGGAAAAGAGCCCAAAGCAAATGTTTGGGCACTCTACATGGTCAGTAGTTAGTAACACCCCCTTTGGCAAGTATCACAGCTTGTAATCGCTTTCTGTAGCCAGCTAAGAGTCTTTCAATTCTTGTTTGGGGGATTTTTGCCCATTCTTCACTGCAAAAAGCTTCTAGTTCTGTGAGATTCTTGGGCCGTCTTGCATGCACTGCTCTTTTGAGGTCTATCCACAGATGATGTTTAGGTCGGGGGACTGAGGGTCATGGCAAAACCTTCAGCTTGCGCCTCTTGAGGTAGTCCATTGTGGATTTTGAGGTGTGTTTAGGATCATTATCCTGTTGTAGAAGCCATCCTCTTTTCATCTTCAGCTTTTTTACAGACGGTGTGATGTTTGCTTCCAGAATTTGCTGGTATTTAATTGAATTCATTCTTCCCTCTACCAGTGAAATGTTCCCCATGCCACTGGCTGCAACACAAGCCCAAAACAAGATCGATCCACCCCCATGCTTAACAGTTGGAGAAGTGTTCTTTTCATGAAATTCTGCACCCTTTCTTCCTCCCAACATACCTGCAACACGCTGTAAGGTTTCACTGCTGAGGCTAATGTAATGGCTTCTATGTGATGTTCCACTGCTAAGGTAATGGTTTCTCTGTAGCAGCAATGTTTGGGTTATGACCAGAGATAATGGGACTTTGAAATACAGTGGCTATCCAATGGGAGAAATGTTGTTCTTTCTTGTGTGTCTGGGAGCCAGGTTTTTTCTGGTCTTTTGTCAAGGAGAGATGAAGAGGGAGGACGCGTGTGGAGGGAGCTGGTAGACCACCGGACGGAGTGGACTGGGATCTGAGGGCCCAAAGGTCGGCAACATTCAGAGGAGATCGATAGTGGAAAAATGACTACTGAGTGAGCTCCAATGTAATTTTGATTTTGACCTGGGCCCTTGCTTTTGTTTTGTTTATTTTCATTATTGACCCTATATACAGATTAAGATTCATAAAGTCTATCATTTGATTGCATATGGTGTGCTGTCTGATATTTTGCATTGTGAGTTGTAACTGGGGGTACATTACACAGCATCAACACAAATGTGATGAACCAGTTTGGCGGGGCCGAAGGCTGATTCCCCTAGACGAACGCGAGCTGGGCAAGCCCAAGGTCACAATTGTGGGGGCTACGTCCTGGATTGATTCTGGTGGATGCTGTCTGATCACCCTGTTTAAATCAGTGCTGGTACGGACGCTGGTGTGCCTCTGTGGGATTGTCGGTAACTAATGCGTGCGTGTTGAGTGGAGTGGATATTCATAGCCCAGATGGATTGTTAATTCGATTTTTGAGTATGGTTAAAGCTGTTGGCAAAGTTGAAATCGTAGCATGAAAGTCTGACAAAATGGCGGGCTTAGACCTTGTTTTAGTTCAGAATATTACTGACATAACAGCGGTGGAACTGCCAGCAGCTATCAGTGTCCCAGGTGAGGCGGGGCCATGGCCTGTCCATACTGTCAGGGAGGAGGAGAAGGGAGCCCAGCAGGCTGGGTCACAAGCTGAGTTGCCCGCAGTTGGGGGCAGGGATTTCAGAGACAAGGTTCTATCATTTCTCAGGAATGAGGGGAAATAGTGGTCAGATTTGGAAAGTTTAATTAATCCCTGTCCCCAAGTGAAGAGTGAGGGTTTTGAGTTGGCATCAGCCCTTACCTCCCTGGTGAATAAGTGGCCCGGTGCACAGGCAGCAGGTCCCTGCTGGAAACTAAGAATTTTTTCTGGAATAACGCCCACCCCCGAGGGGGAGGAGGAGTATGAGATGTGGGTGAGGCAGACCTCTCGTTTGTTAGATGAGTGGCAGTGCTCTGATGACGGAAAGCGACAGAGGTTGGTTGGAAGTTTGAGGGGGTTGGCGGCTGACGTGGTGAGAGGCGTGACAGTTAACCAGCCCTCTGCTTCCCTTGCTGAGTATCTAGACGCGTTAGAGAGCACTCTTGGTATGACAGGAAGCCCACTGGAGCTCCTGAAGGGATTTCAAAACATGCGTCAGGAGAAGGGGGAGAAGCTTTCTGGGTACATCTCTCGTCCAGGGAGACAGCTAAACTGTTGTGGCGCTGGGGTGGGGGGGGGGGTCATTCAGGCAGCTGAGGTGGATCAGATAGCCAAGGGCGTCCAGCCCCAGGATATGATTGCTTGGGGTCTCCGGCAGTCCCGTAAAACGTGCCCCCTCCTTCACTCCAGCTGATTAGAGAGATGCGGGAGGAGGAGCACGTGTTGGAGCCGCGAGAGGACTCTGTCAGCAGGATACAGTCCTCGGTAGTAGCCCTTTGTGGTGAAGTGACTGGGGCCAGCCCAACCCAGGGGAATGGTAAAGGAGATGGTGGCAGAGCTGAGAACTGAGACATCCCAGGTGTTAACAGCGGGTGTGGACATTCCGTATGATAGGACTGCTAGAGAGGGGCCCCCCCAAGGGGACGGACTACGCAGAGGGCTACGGGTGGGTGGTAGCGTGTGCTATAACTGTGGGGAAGAGGGACACTTCTGGCGGGAATGTGTGTGGCAGGAAGCCCCTCGGAGAGCAAGGCCCCAGGTACCTAAGCAGGGAGAGGTGTCGTGAAACTTAGAGGAGACCCAGTGAGGGAACGGCCTGGTGTCTCTGGGGGAACACATTCCCAGCAATGTACCAAGGAACTCCTGAAAGCAAAAGATCCTATTCCTGAAGGCTTAGTGGGACCACACTCCAATGTGTCGCTACGGATAGAGGGAATATACACTAAAGCCATACTCGACACCGGGTCACAGGTCACGTTACTGTACTGTTCGTTTTACAACCGGTATCTGAAGCATTTACCCTTGACACCATTCAGTGTACTGGAGATCTGGGGTATCAGTGCTGGTGATTATCCAAACGACCGTTATTTGTCAGTGAAACCGGAGTTCTCGGTGGCTGATGTGGGAGTGTCTGAGGTTCTTGATACAGTGGTGCTGGTTTGTCCGGACCCTGTTGAGATGGGCGGCGTTTCAATTCTGGTGGGGACCAACACCCCTCTTGTGAGGAGGCACATGGGGGAAGGCGGGTGAGAGCTTTCTGGGGACATTGTCCGTGCACCCGGTGTTTTGAGCTGCTTTTGAGGAAGCGCATGGCAGCATTGGGCCGGATACCGAATTTAAACAAGACTGTGTGGTTCACCCAGTCGAAGCCAATGGGGAAGTAGTGAGAGTGATGGGGACCCCCAAATTTCCTGGAGTGCCTGAGGGCGAAGCCCTCTTAGTGGATGCTCTGGAAGACCATGAAGGGGAGTCAGGATTTCCGGCTGGGATACTGCTGAGGCCCGAATTGCAGAAACCCTCCGTTGTACAGGCAAGCAGGATGGCAGTGATCGTGAGGAACACTACGAAGAGGGAGGTCACCTTCAAGTGAGGGATGCCCCTGGCGTATTTGTTTCCAGTGACAGTAATGTCTAGCGCCCCCATGAGGCACGCCAGGGAGAAACTATCGGAAAAGAGGAGAAAGTTGACCGCTGAGTCATTCAACTTTGGGGACTCCCCGGTGCCGCTGGGTTGGAAAAGGAGGCTGGTAGAGAAGATGTTGAAGCTGGAAGTGTCTTTTCCATTGGCGAGTTTGATATGGGTTGTTCCAAGAGTACTTGTCACACTGTCGGGGTGACCGAGGACACCCCGTTTAGAGAGGGGTCACGGCGACTGGCCCCTGCAGATGTGCGGCAGCATTTGTGTAAGGTAAAGGAAGCTGGGATCATCAGAGTCCCGAAGCCCCTATGCGTCTCCAATAGTAGTGGCCCAGAAGAACGGGAAAGTTCGCATGTGTGTGGACTATAGGACTCTGAACAGGCGCATCGTCCCTGACCAGTACACGGTCCCAAGGATGGAAGCCACACTGGCCTGTCTGAGTGGAGCGAAGTGGTTTAGTGTGCTGGATTTAAGGAGTGGATATTACCAGATCCCCATGAGTGAGGCCGACAAAGGGAAGACGGCATTTATATGTCCCCTAGGATTCTTCCAGTTCGAAAGGATGCCCCAGGGCATATCGGGAGACCCTGCAACCTTCCAGCAGGTCATGGAGAAGATGGTGGGGTATCAACGCTTGAGGAGTTGGTGTATTTCGATGACCTGATAGTATTTGGATCCACTTTGGAAGAACATGAAGCAAGGCTACTGAAGGTGCTCGGTCGCCTGAAAGATGAAGGGTTAAAACTTTCCCTGGACAAGCGCCAGTTTTACTATGTCGGACACATAATCTCACGGAATGGAATGGCTGCAGATCTGGCTAAGATAGAAGCGGCGACCACTTGGCCAAGGCCCCAGACTGTGAGCGCTCTGCGCTCGTTCCTTGGGTTCTGTGGTTACTATTGAGGATTCGTGAAGGGCTATGCCAAAGTGAGTCATCCATTGAATCAGCTTCTGTGCGGTTACCCTCCCTTGGGGAAGAAAGGGAGGGGGAAAGAAGGACAGGAGGATGGAGAATATCTGAAGGGTCGGAGCCTTTTGGACCGAGGTGGGATGTAAAATGTGAGGAGGCCTTTCAGTCGCTGAAGGAGCTGCTGACCCAGGTGCCGGCTTTTGCGGATCCCCGATTGCCGTATGTACTGCACTCAGATGACAGCCGAGAGGGTTTATGGGGCGTCCTGTATCAGAATCAGGGCACCAGGTTGAGGCCCATTGCCGGAGTTTGACGCCCTCCGAGAGAAACTATCCCACGCGCAAGTTGGAATTCCTGGCATTGAAATGGGCCGTGGTGGATAAGCGGAGTGACTATCTCTACAGGGCCAAGTTTGAGGTGAGGACGGACAACAACCCCCTAACTTATATCCTGACCTCAGTGAAACTGGATGCCACAGGCCATTGGTGGTTGGCAGCGTCGTCCGCCTATGATTTCAGCCAGGGAGCTGGAACATTGATGCTGATGCTATGTCCCGACGGGTGCACGAGGGACTGGACAGGGACGAGGAGTGGGAGAGCATTCCTGCCCCTGGGGTGAAGGCCTTGTGTCAGTTTGCCATCACTGTGAAGGCAGAGGATAAGGAGAGGCCGGATCGAGCAGTGGATCAATTGGGAGCTTCTGATGACACCATATCCCAGGTTTACTGTGACCTGACTGCTCTGAAGACAAACCAGCTGCCGGAATTGAGTTCTGGGGAAGGGGCAGCTGCTCGGCGAGATGATCTGGGCATCGGTACTATATGGTCCGTGGTTGAAAAGGGAGACATGGCTCAGGCGGAGAAGACGAAACACACGTTGGTGCCTCCATTACTGAGAGAATGGCCTCGGCTGGAGTTGAAGAACCAGATCTTACACTGGGTCACGTCACCCCCGGACCGACCCCAGCGTTGCCAGCTGGTTCTGCCCAAGAAGTATCGGAGGATGGCGTTGAAGTCGCTTCATTAATATTTTGGACATTTGGGGGTGGAAAAGATATGGATTGCTCAGAGACCGGTGTTACTGGCCCCGAATGAAGTTGGAGGTTGAAGAATACAGCAAGTCATGCATTCGACGCAGACACTACATACGCGGGCAGCTCCTTTGTCCCACTTGCAGAGTGCGGGGCCTCTGGACCTGGTGTGTACGGATTTCCTGTCCATAGAACCCGATGCCAGCAACACTGCGAATGTCTTAGTCATCACGGACCACTACACCAGATATGCTCAGGCTTTTCCTACCAAGGACCAGAGGGCGACTACGGCGGGAAAAGTGTTATGGGAGAAGTATTTTGTTTATTATTGCCTTACCAGGTAGATACATAGTGACTAGGGACGGGACTTAGAGAGCAGACTCATCTATGAGCTACTAGGCATGCATGGAGTTGAGAAGTCGAGGTCCATGCCCTATCACCACAGGGAAATCCCAAGCCTGAGAGGTTTAATCGGATCTTGCTGGACATGCTCAGGAACCTGTAGATCAGCAAGAAAAACAGGTGGAGTCAACATATTGGGCATCTGGTTCACTGTTACAACTGTACTCGAAATGAAGCTACTGGGTACTCGCCATATTATCTGATGTTTGGGCGCGAGGTGAGTTTGCCCATTGACCTTGTTTTGGGACTGATGAGGGTGACTTACCACCAAAGACTTATCTGAAGTATGTGTCTGATATGAGGAGAGAGCTGAAAAGGGCTTATGAATTGGCTGGGGTCGCGGCCACCAAGCAGGATCGAGGAAATACGAGGAGCTATGATCAGAAGGTGAGGTTCTCCCAACTCCTGCCAGATCAAGTCCGCATAAGGAATTTGGGGCTACCGGGAAAGCACAAGTTGGCTGGCCACACCCTAAGTGGTGGAGAGTCAGATGCCAAACCTCCGGGTGAAACCAGAGGAGGGGAATGGGCCTGTCAAGATTCTCCATCGAAACCACCTTTTGCCCCTGGGACAAGAGGTGCAGGTGGACCCAGAGCCCAACTTGGTACCTACACCTAGTAAGAGGACTCTGCGAAAACACAGGACACCGGGCCGCAGCAGGAGAGGCTGGGGCGGGCCCCACCCATGAGAAGGATACTGATTCGGAGAATGATGATCTGGATGTGTGGTACATGCTGCCTTTCGCTAACTCCCCATTGATTGAGACAGAGACTCCTGGCCCCTCTCCCACTGAGTCGGCGGGGTGGGGGGGGGGAACTATCTGTGGGCAGCCTGGGTTACAGCAGAACCCTGAAGGAGAGGAAGCGGGGCCTGGACACGGGACAGAGGGCTCCGAGTTGCAGGGGGGCATGAGTGATAGATTGGGGGAAGGACTCGCCAAGTAGACCCGAAGAATCCCCAGTAGCGTCTGAGCCTGAAGAGTTAGGTGAGGAGGTACAGAGGTCTCAGAGAATTAAGAGAACACTGAATAGGTTGGCCTATGTAGCACCTGGAGAACAGGGCATGATCTCTACTGTTTTGGGGAGCTATGTCACTGCCTTTTGCACCTGGATTGGGCTTTGTGTTTTGCAGGAAGGGTTAGCAAATTATCTCAATGTCATGAGGACACGACTAAATTCGGTGGGGGGAGCATGTAACACACTCTAAGGTTTCACTGCTAAGGCTAATGTAATGGCTTCTATGTAATGTTCCACTGTTAAGGTAATGGTTTCTCTGTAGCAGCAATGTTTGGGTTATGACTGGAGATAACGGGACTTTGAAATACAATGGCTATCCAGTGGGAGAAATGTTGTTCTTTCTTGTGTCTGGGAGCCGGGTTTTTCGCGGTCTTTTGTCAAGGAGAGATGAAGAGGAAGGACACATGTGGAGAGAGCTGGTAGACCACCGGACGGAGTGGACTGGGATCTGAGGGTCCGAAGGTCGGCAATGTTCGGAGGAGAGCGATGGTGGAAGAATGACTACTGAGTGAGCTCCAATGTAATTTTGACTTGGGCCCTTTGTTTTTTTTATTTTCATTACTGACCCTATATTCAGATTAAGATTCATATGGTATGTTATGTAGGACTAGATGTTAATATCCCTTATTTGCCCTTAATATCCCTTATGATATAAAGTCTATCATTTGATTGCATATGTGTGCTGTCTGATATTTTGCATTGTGAGTTGTAACTGGGGGTACATTACACAGCATCCACACAAATGTGATGACCCAGTTTGGCAGGGCCAAGGGCTGATTCCCCTAGACGAACGCGAGCTGGGCATGCCTGAGGGTCACATTCCTTTCCTAATTGCAGCCAAAAAGTTCTATTTTAACTTCATCAGTCCACAGGACTTGTTTCCAAAATGCATCAGGCTTGCTTAGATGTTCCTTTGCAAACTTCTGGCACTGAATTTTGTGGTGAGGATGCAGGAAAGGTTTTCTTCTGATGACTCTTCCATGAAGGTCATATTTGTGCAGGTGTCACTGCACAGTAGAACAGTGCACCACCACTCCAGAGTCTGCTAAATCTTCCTGAAGGTCTTTTGCAGCCAAACGCGGGTTTTGATTTGCCTTTCTAGCAATCCTATGAGCAGTTCTCTCAGAAAGTTTTCTTGCTCTTCCAGACCTCAACTTGACCTCCACCATTCCTGTTAACTGTCATTTCTTAATTACGTTACGAACTAAGGAAACAGCTACCTGAAAATGCTTTGCTATCTTCTTATAGCCTTCTCCTGTTTTGTGGGCATCATTCATTTTAATTGTCAGAATGCTAGGCAGCTGCTGATTGGTGAGGAGTCAGGGTATTTATAAAGCTTTGAAATTTGCATCACCTGGCCTTTCCTAACGATGACTGTGAACAAGCAATAGCCTTAACAAGCTAATTAGGTCTGAGAGCTTGGTAAAAGTTATCTGAGAGCTCAAATCTCTTGGGGTGCCCAAACTTTTGCATGGTGCTCCTTTCCTTTTTTCACTCTAAAATTGTACAAAATAAAAATAATACACTAATCTTGCTTAAAATGTTGAAAAGAATGTTTCATCTTTAACTTTATGACTTTTGGAAGGGCAGGTGATGCGTCAGAAGTTTGCAAAGTAACATCTAAACAAGCCTGATGCATTTTGGAAACAAGTCCTGTGGATTGATGAAGTTAAATTAGAACTTTTTGGTCGCAATGAGCAAAGGTATGTTTGGAGAAAAAAGGGTGCAGAATTTCAAGAAAAGAACACCTCTCCAACTGTTAAGCATGGGGATGGATCGATCATGCTTTGGGCTTGTGTTGCAGCCAGTGGCACGGGGAACATTTCACTGGTAGAGGGAAGAATGAATTCAATTAAATACCAGCAAATTCTAGAAGCAAACATTACACAGTCTGTAAAAAAGCTGAAGATGAAAAGAGGATGGTTTCTACAACAGGATAATGATCCGAAACACACCTCAAAATCCACAATGGACTACCTCAAGAGGCACAAGCTGAAGGTTTTGCCATGACCCTCAGTCCCCCGACCTAAACATCATCAAAAATCTGTGGATAGACCTCAAAAGAGCAGTGCATGCAAGACGGCCCAAGAATCTCACAGAACTAGAAGCCTTTTGCAGTGAAGAATGGGTGAAAATCCCCCAAACAAGAATTGAAAGACTCTTAGCTGGCTACAGAAAGCATTTACAAGCTGTGATACTTGCCAAAGGGTCTGTACTAAAGTACTGACCATGTAGGGTGCCCAAACTTTTGTTTTGGGCCCTTTTCCTTTTTTGTTATTTTGAAACTGTAAAAGATGGAAATAAAGAAGTAATCTTGCTTAAAATATTAAAGAAATGTGTCATCTTTAACTTTATGCCTTTTGGAAATCAGGTCATCTTTCACTCACTTAGCTATTCACAGTAACAGAAATTTTGACAAGGGGTGCCCAAACTTTTGCATGCCGCTGTACCAATATAGCCGGCTGCTCTCCCTCCCCTCCAAAATGCTGTGGATGCAACCCAAGTTGACCCTGACCCTGGCACTTGGAAGGCAACATACCATCCGGGAGTCCCGTTCACATCCACAGAATCTCCTGCCTGTTCCCCTCACTAGTGAGTCCCCTATCACTACCACTCCTCCCCTACTCTCCCTCTGCACCAAGTGTCCATACTCAGTGCCAGTAACCCAGTCTCCGGATTCCCTTACTACCTGGAAGGATGTTCATGTTTAATTCAAAAGAATAATCTGATTTAGTCACACAAATAATGTGGCAGCTAGGACAGATCAGAAGAAGGGTATTCTCTGCAGTGTGACACATCTCCTTACGCCCAATAGCCTTTCCCCTATCTACAAATTCCAGGTCAGCATTGTGATAAAATACTCCTAATTGCTTGAAAGAAGCTGTAATAATACATGAATCTTCAGGACAAAGCAGTCCCTTGAATGACACCAAGCCCATGGCCTGAGCATTTATTTCTGTAATACCTTCTACTAAATACATGACTGTGCCCTGCTCAAGCTGATTGGCAGCTCTGCCAATCACCACTACCTCACAAGAAAAGGGCAAAAGGAAATATCACCACTTCTTATTTTCCCTCATTTCAGGAAGGTTGTTTCATTTGTCCAACAGCAAAATATGTCTCCTCTGCTCCATGCTACCTCTTACATGTTAGGAAGCTAGGATCAGGAGTAGGATACAAAGATCGACAAGCACCTTCCAATGATTAATGAATTGACAGTGGATCTGTGGCTGAAACATAGAAAATGTACAGCACAATACAGGCCTTTCAGCCCACAAAGTTGTGCCGAGCATGTCCCTACCTTAGAAATTACTAGGCTTACCTATAAGCCCTCTATTTTACTAAGCTCCATGTACTTACCTAAAAGTCTCTTAAAAGACTCTATCGTATCTGCCTCCACCACCGTTTCCGGCAGCCCATTCCACGCACTCACCACTCTCTGAGTAAAAAACTTACCCCTGACATCTCCTCTATACCTACTTCCCAGCACCTTAAGCCTGTGTCCTCTTGTGGCAATCATTTTAACCTTGGGAAAAAGCCTCTGACTATCCACACAATCAATGCCTCTCATCATATTATACACCTCTATCAGGTCACCTCTCATCCTCCTTCATTCCAAGGAGAAAAGGCCGAGTTCACTCAACCTGTTCTCATAAGGCATGCTCCCCAATCCAGACAACATCCTTGTAAATCTCCTCTGCATTCTTTCTATGGCTTCCACATCCTTCCTGTAGTGAGGCAACCAGAATTGAGCACAGTACTCCAAATGGGGTCTGACCAGGGTCCTATATAGCTGCAACATTACCTCTCGGCTCCTAAATTCAATTCCACAATTGATGAAGGCCAATACGCCATACACCTTCTTAAACACAGAGTCAACCTGCGCAGCTGCTTTGAGCGTCTTATGAACTCAGACCCCAAGATCCCCTGATCCTCCACACTGCCAAGAGTCTTATCATTAATACTATATTCTGTCATCATATTTGACCTACCAAAATGAACCGCTTCACACATATCTGGATTGAACTCCATCTGCCACTTCTCAACCCAGTTTTGCATCCTATCAATGTCCCACTGTAACCTCTGACAGCCCTCCACACTATCCACAACACCTCCAACCTTTGTGTCATCAGCAAACTTACTAACCCATCTCTCCACTTCCTCATCCAGATCATTTATAAAAATCACGAGGAGTGAGGGTCCCAGAACAGATCCGAGGCACCGACCTCCATGCAGAATATGGCCCGACTACAACCACTCTTTGCCTTCTGTGGGCAAGCCAGTTCTGAATTCACAAAGCAAGATCTCCTTGGATCCCATGTCTCCTCACTTTCTCAATAAGCCTTGCATGGGGAACCTTACCAAATGCCTTGCTGAAATCCATATGCACTACATGTACTGCTCTTCCTTCATCAATGTGTTTGGTCACATCCTCAACAAATTCAATCAGGCTCGTAAGACACAACCTGCCCTTGACAAAGCCATGCTGACTACTCCTAATTATATTATACCTCTCCAAATGTACATAAATCCTGCCTCTTAGGATCTTCTCCATCAACTTACCACCCACTGAGGTAAGACTCACTGGTCTATAATTTCCTGGGCTATCTCTACTCCCTTTCTTGAATAAGGAAACAACATCCGCAACCCTCCAATCCTCCGGAACTTCTCCTGTCCCCCTTGATGATGCAAAGATCATCGCCAGAGGCTCAGCAATCTCTTCTCTCGTCTCCTACAGTAGCCTGGGGTACATCTTGTCCGGTCAAGAGTTGACTTGGATTATCAAAATTCTTCCAGACCCAGATTTCAACAAACAATTGACACAAAAAAATTAGCATTTGTGAATCTTAACTACCTTTTACATGCAGAAGCTTTTAACTCTACTTGCTCAAAGTAGTTTCTTCTCCCAGCCAACAAAAATACTTTCTCTCCATCTTCCCTATCAGTTCCCTTCAAAGTTAGTTTGAGTGGCATGGTAGTGTAGTGGCTAGCACAACGCTTTACAGTATCAGCAACCTGGGTTCAATTCCCGCTGCTGCCTGTAAGGAGTTTCTACATTCTCCCCCTGACACCATGGGTTTCCTCCTGCTGCTCAGGTTTCCTCCCACAGTCCACAGGCATACTGGTTGATTGGTCACTGTAAATTGTCCCATGACTAGGCTAGGATTAGACTGGGGGATTGCAGGGTAGCTTGCTCAAAGGGCCGGAAGTGTCCATTCTGTTTTTTTTATTATTACAATAATAAACTTGGGCTTTGTGAAGATGTACGGAGGCCACAATAAGAATTGTTATGAGCTAGGGTCAAAGATCAACTGAAGCTGAAGATGATGGTCTGAATTATGCTACCATGCTTTGCCATGATTCAATATTTAATTTGTAGAAGATTAGCATCAGATTGTACAATCCAAAATATATAGCAAAAAGCTGGCAATATGAAGCACAAGATGCAGTCAGGCTTTTTGTGGAAAGAGTGAAGCAGAAGCAACAAAACTTCATGTAGAATACAACTGAGAAGTTGAAAAAATTGATTCTCTGTTTTAACCATTGTTGTAACAATTGATGTTTTCTGCCTTACAGGTGTCCTTTGTGATCTGTACAGCCTTCATTCTGGCTTGGTCCCCTTACGCAGTCATCTCAATGTGGTCAGCATGTGGGTTCAGCACACCAGCAATCTCAAGTATACTGGCATGTCTTCTTGCCAAATCTGCCAGCTTCTATAACCCCATCATTTACTTTGGCATGTGCCCCAAGTTTCGCAAGGAGGTCCAAGCTCTGTTCCACTGCTTGAAGGAAAGCGGTGATGCAGGCACCATGAAATCTGGAAATCCATGTGTGGACAGGAAGGCGCCAGAGCTTGGAAATAAAGCTGACGAGTACCTGGTACTTCAGATTCCTGCATCGAAGAGATCAGACTTGAAAGCAGAACCAGAATCTGGTTTAGACACCAAACCAAATGTCAATGTGACTTCAAAGTTGAAAAATATGCAGAAAATTGAATCAGAACACCTTTAAGTTTTTAAGTTTCATTCCCAATTTCACTACCAATCTGTGGAAGCAGGGGTTTCATAATGAAATATTCTATGGTATTTTAGGATTTATTAATGATGTTTTGTTTGTGTTTGTTGTAGAACCAATTGTGAATACAAGTGTATGTGGTCTTAATCATTCCATTTGAGTTTCCGGTAATAATTAGAAACGTCAGTATGGAAACAACAGATCCCCAGTACTTGTCCAGACTTTTAATAGTACAGAAGCTGTTAACTCTTGGATGTAATCGGCTAGATTTTGCCTTACTCAATTAATTTTCACAAATGAAAATGTGCAGTGCAAAAGAGAGCAGTTTTGTTTATAATTGGAGTTTATTTTAAAATATTTATTGCATCCATTGGTTCCATAGAATATTTTTTGGGGGTGCCCAGGTGCCATTTTGTTTCAAAATGGGGTCTAATTTGCCCTTGCATATTTGACAGAAGGATGATTCAAGAGACTATATGAGGAGTGTACAGTCCAAGAACATGGTGACATCAATTAGCAAATGAGGTGGGTTTGACACCAATACTGCCTTTTTAAACTCACATTCCTGATAATAGCTTTTCTTAATTTCACCCATCTAACAATGACTAGAGTACAGTAATGGCCCAACTCTCCATCTCACTCCACCAGTGCTGTTTAAGGAAGCATTTCTGGTCAGTTGCTGATTTATTTCTACAGACAGTTCATAATAATTTTTAATTGCTTGCTGCTTTTTAAGTTTCTGAAAATCCACAGGAGGTGCTGTGGTCCAGTGCTGAAGGATATTCAGCTGACTTCAAGCTTCTACAATTATATGTACTCATTAGCACTACACTTGATTACTGTATGGCTGGGAGAGTGTACAGTTGAACAAATGCCAAGCCTCTAAGGCAGGGGCTCCCAACCTTTTTTATGCCATGGACCAATACCATTAAGCAAGGAGTTTGTGGATGCCAGGTTGGGAATCCCTGCTTTAAGGTCTAATTTTCCTCTGATAACCACTTTCTTCCTTTAAGATATTCCTGCAAAGTTGCACTTCACAAATGAAGAGATAACTCCAGGATTGATCTGTAAAGTGACAAGTGGGGGAAAGTAAAACCAAATGCATTTTGTGAATCGGAGTGTTGGATAACAGAGAAATATCTGCAGATGCTATCTTTCCCAAATATTTCAGCCTTGCTATTCCAGCAACCTCATTAAAGACAACTCCATTGGTGGTCAGCATTGACTGCCGATGGGGAAGGACATGCAGCTGTAGCTGCCATTCTCTTTTTATTTTATGCTGTAAAGAGTACACCCTGTTCAAATGATTATATTTTCCCTTTTTTGTGTGGAAGGAAAGGCTTGGAAAGGTGATATTGGTAATAGTTTCATGTAGATAACTCATTGTAACTAATAGGATTTTTTAAGACAAAATACCAATAGACATTTTCCATTGTGCCAGATAGTCATATGAATATTAATCTCTGAGACTCAAGAGATTCTGCAGATGCTGGAAGTCTTGAGAGCACACAAAATGGTGGGTAAACTCAGCCAGTCAACATTTTGGCCCAAAACTCTTCATCAGGACTGATGCCGAATCTCAGCCCAACACTAAAATTACTCACTTCCCTCCATAGATGCTGCCTGGCCTGCTGACAATTCATCTGCTCTCCGTACTTCATAGTAGATAGCAAGTGGAGATGAAAGCTGGCTGTGGTATCATTTTGTCTTTGAGAAGTATCATTTAATTGTTTCATTAAAGAAAGTAAAGGCAACAGAGAAACGATGTTGCAGAAAAATGAGAATGTTACAAACTGGACCAGAACCATCTCAACATTTTCTTTTCCAAGAGAATCACTGAAGAAGATGCAGGAATGTTCTCTGTTGGAATAGGGAACTGGTTTATAACCAAGTGTACAATCCCAACTCGCTCTTGCAAATCATATGGGAAGGACTTTAGTTTGGACGTACTATAAAAGGTTTGAGATCAATATGACATATTAGCTACCCCCTTACCCACCCCCCACCAGCTAATTTACAAATTAACTTGTTTAAATATACTTGTAAAATATCTGTGTTGCTCCAGTGTCACATTCCTTCCTGTTCACAGTCTAATGAGATATTTATAGTATAGTGCTTTCACAGCAATATATTCTTATTAATGAATGATATATTTCAAGAATTACAGTTTAGTGTGTGATACTCAAAGTGTTCTCTGCATTCCACAATCAGATTTGTTTCTGCAAAGTCACAGGATATCCCCCCATGTTAGAGGTACTATATAAATGCAGATTTTTAATATACCTAATTGTGAAATATATTGCTATTATGTAAAATGGAAAATTAGGCATTTTCATTATCTATTACTAAAGATACAATGTAAAGTGTGGAAATATTTTCCAGTTTCCTTATGATTGTATTTGTGGTGTATTCTGGTTTTAATGATTTCCAGTTTGGGGATGACTAACTGGTGATTTCCAGTTCTTTGGTTATTTTCAGTTCTTATTTATATGCTCGGTCAACTCTGCTTCTGATTTTTGTTTAACTGGAGTAACTTCCAGTTGTGTTCATTGTCATTTATGATTTTCTTAACTGTTAATTTCCATTCTGAGTAAATGCCTTTCAGGTTTGTTGATTTCCATTTCTGTCAACTTTCAGATGTGATATTTTTGAGTTTTCATGAATTTCTGGGTCTGGTATTTTTCCGTTCCAGTGATGTGGTGCTGCTGACTTTGATTCTGATATCTGGTTGTGTTGAAATCTTAGGGTTTCTAGATCTGACACAGTTCTGGCAAATTCCATTTCTAATTAATTACTATTCTGGTTACTTTACAATTGAAGGGAACTGGTTACTGGTTTCCTGGTTTTGATGAGTGTGCAGTCTGATGATTTCTGGTTATTATTAATATAAATTTAATTTCGGTGATCTGCTCTTCCGAGTTCTATTTTTCCCCTTCTAATTAATTTCCATTCCAGGCCATTTCTTTCTCTAGAGAATCTATAGTCCTGATGAGAACCTAAAGCAACACACTCGACATGGTGGAAATCTGAAACAACACAAAAATGTTGGAAATACTTATCTATGAAGAAAGGAATAAAGGCTACGTTTCAGGTTACGCAAATTCACCTGAATCGGAGACAAGCATAACTGACAGGTTATGGAGTTGTTTTTTTGTTTGATTTTTCACGCCTGTGTTTTTCTACAGACGCTACCTGAGCTACTAATAGTTTCAATTCTTGATTTTTCCCTTTCGATCAATTTCCCAGTCCTGGTGAATTGTCCCCGTTCTGGCGAAGCTGCCACAACGAGTCCCCGTGATCTGTGGCTGGCTCTCCGACCGATTCCTTCTCTCTCTCCTTGTAGATCACCCCTTTCTAATCTACTGTCACTCGGTTCCAATCCAGATTTAAAAACTCGTTCTGCCGCCAGAGTGCCAGATATAAATACGAAATATACAGTGATCCGCAAAATTGCGCATCTGGAACGCCTCGGCGTGACGCAACCAGGCGTATTTAGGTGAATTGGAGAAGTTGAGATTCAGGGTGAGATTTGAGCCTTTTGCTGACGGCACAGAAAACTACCGAGTGAAGCATCAGATCGTCTCGTTTCCTCAGCGAACGGTGAAGTGAGTGGAAATCTGGACGGGGTACGAAGGGACAGTGGGGAAGGAAAGGGTCGAACCTCTTAACGTTGGATTGGCAGTAAATAAACGACAGGACTGGGGGGCATTCGTTAATGTTGATCCAATACCGGATACTTAAGATATCTGGAGCAGTTGTTACTGAAGTTTGGACAATAAGATCACAAAACAAGGGCTGAAGTAAAGCCCCTATTAAGTGCATCTTCCCCACTCTTCCGAGAGTTTACGAGAAAGGGTTAGAGATGCCACCGGGGGTGGATCATTAAAGAGGGGCTTTGACCTGTTCATTTTGTGCAGGACATTGTTAACGCGGCTTAAACCAAGCTGCTTGTTTTGCGGTTGATTTTGTTTCAGGTATTCGGCCGTAAGCGGATTGTCGGTCGACTTGTGGTTTCAGCCTGACTCCCGTGATATTCACCTTGTGTGCTTTTGTCATTGACTGTAGCTCTTGGATCGGGATACCCTGGATGTTGTTACCATGTTTGTTCTAACTAGGGCAATCGTCTTTTTCGGTAAGTGCCTCATTCCCAACGGCAACTCGGCAATTAGTTGGTGGAGGCGAAATCCATCAGGTTGGGAGAGGAGATTCAAACGCTCAAAATGACCCGAGGCAGCTGAGCTCACCTGCAGCCCAGCTGGGGTTACCAAATAGCACGTTGCAGGCACAGACTGGGGAACTGGGGAATGTCCGAGCATACTAAAATCCAACCCAGCAGTGCATCTTGCTTTTCCGAGCTCTGCGCCCATTTGATGTAAATACGGTACTTTTAGAATGGAATAGAGCAGAATCTCCGCTGAATTGCGCTTGCGGATCAGTAAAAGACACAGAAACCTGATCCGGGAACCTGGAATCTACAAGGATTTGCACAAAGGAGATCCTGATACCTAGTAGCTGAAAATTCAAAGTTACTAACTCACATCATTCGTTCTTTTCATTAAACTCCCAATATGTTCACGTTAAGATTGCTGGAGTGTGTTGTAAATTTAATTATTGGGGCTGGACTGCCATTTATTTGACTTTCTCTGCAAGCCATAAATTCCATTTTCTCCAACTGATGTGACTGATTCTTAAACTTATGTCAGGAATTAACCTGGAGTTACAAATAATTCTTCTTTTCTTGCATACAGGAACGTTAACATTTACCTCAGCAGCACCAGATCAAGGATCAGGTAGGTTTGTAAAAGTAAACACCAGCTACATCTATTGGACAAGAACCAAGTCTTAAATAAGATTTATAAAATTCTGTACTAGAAGTTAATAGATTTATTGAAACAAGATTAAGTGTATTGTACAGATCCCATGCAACAGATGTGTAATTGCTTCCTTAAATCTTACCATGTTTACTTTTTAATTGTCTATTGCCCTCTCAATGTTATATGAAACAGTGTGAATCTATTCAGATTTAGTTATTAAAGCATTTCTGATGGAACATTAACGTTCTTGTGAGGTGTATTACAGAGTATGCTTTCTTCTTCAAGTGCCAGTTTCCGTCGAATGTTCCAGTAGAGGTAGTTCCTTCAAGGACAGCCAGGTGGATGTGCTGTGCCCACCAAATTGTGATTTTTCCCAGAATGAAATCTGGGGAACTGGTGTGTATGCCTCTGTCTCCAGTATCTGCTCAGCTGCTGCTCACAGGTGAGATTTTCCCAATGAAGCTTTCTCTTTAAAAGGAAATCAAAGTTCTCAAAAGAAATTCCCACGAGGGTGATGAATATTCACTATTAAGGAATGTCCAAGGCTCTTGGAACCTCACTCTAGTCACAAACGGTCACTTGGCAGTGTAGATGGCATCATGCAAATAACATCATTTTCCTGCATCTATAGAAATGTTGGGCAAGATTTTGCAGTTACAATGATTGTGAAAATATGAGACTTAATAATTTTATGTATTTTAACAAAAACCATTTAATAGACTTTTATTTCCCTACCACATCATAAACAGGAGGAAGCAATTCAGTCAAATAATATCTCAGATAATTACAAACTACGTAGTCTTGCTGTGAAGTGCCCTGGTGTTGTTTTGTTGCATAATGTCCAAATGAGTTTTAATTTAATACTAAGGCATACTTAGCATCCAGGCACTCTCTGGGCCATAAACAAAGTTCAGGTATTTGGATTATAATATCTCCCCACCTTGGTATTTATAAAATCATATTTTTTTCTTATTCTTCAATTTCCACCATAGGATCCAATCTTTATTTGATACCTTGTTTAAAAGAACTCAAGAGGTAAAAGTCATTCTTCTTTGTTTGCTGCTATGAGAATACTTCAATGTAAATAGCTTCTCAGTCAACTTGATAATAACTGCGGGGTGTCAGAGATCCCATTAAAGTGGCAGCCAACTCCATCCAACCAACATTGAAAATGGAACAGCTCCCACTGTCGAGATGACTTAATCTTTACAAAGAGCTCTCTTTAAGCACTGTTGTTTCACCAAATTCAGCAAGATCTAAAACTTACGTTTGTGAACATTGGCGCCAGCTCAAAAAGTCAGCTAGTCTTTGTGTGACGTTTGAAACTGAAGGGATGAATACAACTTATACAACTCAAAAGAAGATCAGGGGTCAGTGCTTCCCCATATTGGCTTAGGAAAGAATGCAAAAGAAAATCTCGAGCCTGAGTTGATAAAACACTTACAGTATCCACCTTATATAAAGCAAGTAGAATATTAAATTGCTCAGCCAAAATGCTACAATGCAAAGTAGGTGAATTTATATTCAGA
This sequence comes from Hemitrygon akajei, assembly GCF_048418815.1. Classification (NCBI taxonomy): domain Eukaryota; kingdom Metazoa; phylum Chordata; class Chondrichthyes; order Myliobatiformes; family Dasyatidae; genus Hemitrygon; species Hemitrygon akajei. The sequence goes on along the minus strand of NC_133126.1, from coordinate 66,556,271 downwards.
GCATGCACTGGGAGTTGTCTATGTTTCTGTCCACCAGGACACAGTCAAGTGCTGAAGCTGGTGCAGAAATAACTAGTAGGATTTATACTTGGTGTTATGGGTCTGATCAGTAGGGAAAAATGAGCTTTTTAGTTGAAGAGATGGATCATGTTAGAAATCCTTAGATTAAAGTAAGACTTAATTTGTTGAAGGAAACCCATAGTTCCTAGGTTACAACAGGGCTCCATTCCTGAAAAATGTTAGCAACAAACAATTCACAAGTTGTAACTGATCAGCATTGTAGAGGAGAGGACCACAGAAACGGCTATGATGGGAGTCTGATCAGATGTAGAAGTAATGGTTGTCAGTTGGCCTTACAGACTCAGTGAGTAAGCTGAACTCATTGGTGCTTTCAGCTTGACTCAGAAAATAGGGTGATGGCTAGGAGGGTGGGGTAGGAGCATTGGGGGGAAGGCGTGGAAATTCTGCATTCCCACCTGGCCAGAGATACTTGTAGACCTGCAGCAGCTGGAAAGTCCATCCCTATCCATCCAACTGGTTTCCCAAATGCTCATTCATATACATGGGTTGTCCTAAGTCAGGTATTTGTAATGTGGAGAGGACCTGTATTGAATACATCTTGATTGCAAATGCTGTATAGATCCAGTGTCAATTAGGCAAAAATAATTTACTTCATTTAAAATATGCTAATTAGACAGCACATAAAGAAACACCAGTGATCCATGAATTTTAATTTTTTAGTTTTTGAAACAAAATCATATGTTAAGTAATTATATGCCTCATGCATGGTAACACCTTGCAATAGCTTTGAAATAAACTGTTGTAAAATCTCTGCTCTCCCAGTTATTCTCTCTAAACTCTTACTTCTGCATGTTCTGCTTTTAAAATTTTAAATCTTATATGCCTGTGTATTTTTTTAACTAATTACAGTCTATGAAACCTTTCAGTTATGTTCTGTTGATGATAGATATGGACACTTCCTTGATCTGACTTTCTAATTGATTGACAATATGGCTGTCAAATTTGTTTTTATGAAAAGTAAATCTCTAACCTGGTTCCTCGTCCCTCAAAGTGAATGCTTAAGTCAAGAGGACAACAAAGTAATGCCAGTAATGACTTTAAGTTCTGTTTTAGAGAAAAGCCAACAAAATACAATGCAGGCTGATTGACATTGTGCAATTAATATATAGCATGTAGGGAATAATGAAAGTGAGTATTTTATTAAATATTCTCTTTAGTTCCACAGAGTTAAAAACAAAATCACAACTATTCTTCAGTATAACAAAAATCTGTGTCCTGCAGGACATTCGATGTGAAGTTAGACCTTGATGCAATAGGAATCTTCACCCTTCCTTTAAGCTCTTTGGAATAAATCTGTTAAAAAATAATTTTAAAACAGTTTATATATATTCTAACTCTATTTATCAGAGTTTAGAGATAAAATCCAAATATTTGTTTTGTCTCTTTACCTAACATGGAGAATAGATGAACTTTAGAGGTTGAGAAAAGGCAAAATGGCATCTGGAATAATTTTTCTCATAGAAACATAAAAAATAGGTGCACTTTCAATAGCTGGTGTACAATGACACCCAGGATTGTTTATTTACAGTATGTCAAAGTGATAGCATATGAGCTGAAAAATTCATATCAAGTGAGTAGTTTTCCTTATTCTCTGCAGTCTGAGAATGAAATACTCAATCTAACCTTTATATTCCTGATAAATTCATTACAGTTTCAATTATCTACACACCTGTTTTTATCTGCCTTTCACATTCTTCTATTTGAGAATTTTGAGTGCTTCAATCATATAATTTACCACTGATTCCAGTTACCATTGTTCAGTTGAATGCAGGAAAGAATATCATCTCATATTGACCATAAGCTACACAAGCAAAGTTGGGCCATTTGGCCCATAGAGTCTGCTCTGTCATTCAATCGTGGCTGATTGAATATTCAATTCTGATGAATGGGCTCAGCCTGAAACATTTTATTCCTCTCCACTTATGCTCTGTCAACTCCAGCATTGTGTGTGTATTACTCTTCTATCATGGCTGATTTTTTTTCCTCTCCAACCCAATTCTCCTACCTTCTCTCTGTAACCCTTAACCCCTCTACCAATCAAGTGTGGAGGAATTAACTAATAAGTTGTATGACAACACAACACTGCAGTGACACAGATTTGCATTTGGCATCCTGATTCACATCTCAGCATCATTTGGATATTATAGAAACTGAGAAAGGGAAGAGAATGAGTGTATTGTTTGGTTATTGCAAAGGAGGATTTACATTTTGCCGTTCTGCTGATTTCCATATCTTGGTTGATTTGAAACCACTGGAGAATCAGCCATTTTGAATGTACGTTTACAGCAGCAGCTATCAAATTGAAGAGTGAGCTCATACAAAATGTAAGATTTTTACTCCATTCAAAATACACTGCCTTTTGATTTCTGTAGGAACTTAATCGACCAGCAATATGTGCCCACATTTGAATTGCATTCACATTCAACACTTGCATCAGGGGAGACTTGCCAATTCCTAGAAAGGTCAATGAATGGATCACTGTAAGGAAACAGAGTGCTTCATTTCAGATAGGATAATAAAATACACAATCCATGCTGGCTTGCAGATGTTTACATTTTATCAGCTGACCTTAAACCTCCCAAGTCCGAAGAATAAATAAAACATAACTCTTCTCATAACTTTGCTCAGGTATAACCTCAGATGCAGATAACACACAATGCTGAATTTACTTGAATCACAGTAAGCCATCAGTGCTGGAAACAAATTCCCTTTTTCACTTCCCCCGGTACCTGATGCAGTCATTGAAATAATCCTATTGTTGAAGTAATATCTATTGGCTTTTTAAAGATTAACAGGCAGCAAAAATGGAAAATGGCAATTATTGTTTCAAGTTGTGACACTGCTGTTGATTCTGATTTTATTTACTCGATGAAACAACTGTATCTTCTGTTAACAATGGAGTGCTATACCTGGTGTTCGATAACTCTATCAAGCTAGTGAGTGTTGAGTTAGTTGAACTCACTCAAGACTGCAAATTAGATAACATCTGTGGGGGAAAACAGAGTTATGTTACACCTGAAGCATTAACTGTTTCTCTCTCCACAGATGCTGCCTGACTTCCTAAGTGTTTCTAGAATTTTCTTTTTTATTTCTATCTTCTCCAGTTTTCTAGATTTCTAGATTTTCAGTTATGATAGGGGTGTCACACTGAAATGTAGAGTTACTAGAAAAAGTTTGCAAACACTTTGCAATTACCTGGTTTTCAGCATTAATCACTCATAAAGTGTGGTCTGATCTTCATCTAAGTCACAATAATAGACAAATACAATACTATTAACACACAAACATTTGTACTTTTCAGGTCTTTATTGAACACATTGTTTAATCACTCACAGTCCAGGCTGGAAAAAGTATGTGAACCCTTGTATTTAGTAACTGGTAGAGCCTCCTTTAGTGGCAATAACCTCCACAAGACACTTCCTGTAGCTGCTGATCAGCCTTGCACAACAATGGGGAGGAATTTTAGACTATTCCTTCATACAAAACTGTTTTAGTTCATCAATATTTCTTGGATACCTTGCATGAACAGCCCTCTTCAGGTCATGCCACAGCATTTCAATTGGGTTAAGGTCTGGACTCTGACTTAGTCATTCCAAAACACAACTTTTCTTCTTTTTAAACCATTCTGTAATTGATTTACTCTTGTGTAAATTGATCATTGTCTTGTTGCATCACCCAACTTCTATTAAGCTTCAGGTGATGGACTGCTACTCTGACATTCTCCTTGAATTCATTGTTCCCTCAACAATTGCAAGCTGTCCACCCACTGAGGCAGCAAAGCAGCCCCAAACCATGATACTCCTTCCAACATGCTTGACCATTGGGATGAGGATTTGGTGTAGTTGTGCAGTGCCCTTTTTCCTCCAAACATAGCAATGTGCATTTCTGCCAAAAAGTTCAATGTTTGTCTCAGCTGCCCACAGAACATTGTCCGAGAAACAGTGTGGAACATCTAGGTAGTCTTTTGCAAACATGAGACATGCAGCAACTTTTTTTATTTTGGCGAGCAGTAGGTTTCTCAATAGTGTCCTACCATGAACACCATTCTTGTTCAGTGTTTTTCTTACAGTGGACATATGTACAGAGACTTTAGCAAGTTCTAGAGATATCACACGTCTTTTTCTGTTACCCTTGGGTTCTCTTTCATGTCCTTCAACATTGCACATTGCACTCTTGGTGTGATCTTTGCAGGACACCCACTCCTAGGGGAGTGGCAACAGTACTGAATTTCCTTCGTTTGTAGACAGTTTCTCTCACTGTGGACTGATGAACATCCAGGTCTTTAGAAATGCTTTTGTTGCTTTTTCCAGCTGCAATTTTTCTTCTAAGATCCTCTGCAAGTTGTTTTGATCAAGACATGGTGACATAAACAGATCTTTCTTGAGAAGAGCAGGTTTTGTCAATAACCTGATTGTGTCTTTTTTATACGGCAGGGCACCTCTACAACCCACAACCCCAGCTCATCTCATTGATTAGAACACCTGACTCCAAATAGCATTTGTAGAAGGCATTACCCCAGAGGTTCACATACATTTTTGAACCTAGATTGTAACTGTTTAAATGGTGTACTCAATATTGATGAGAAATTGTGTTTGTCTATTATTGAGACTTATATGAAGATTAGACCACACTTTATAAGTAATTAATGCAGAAAAGGGTTCACAAATTTCAGAACAAGCTACAGAAAGTTGTAAAATTAGTCAGCTCCATCTTGGGTATGAGCCTTCACAGCATCCAAGACATCTTCAGGGAGCTGTGCCTGAGAAGGTGGCGTCCATCATTAAGGACCCCCATCACCCAGGACATGTCTACTTCTCATTGTTACTGTCAGGTAGGAGGTACAGAAGCCTGAAGGCACACACTCAGTGATTCAGGAACAGCTTCTTCTCCCCTGCCATCCAATTCCTAAATGGACATTGAACCCAAGAACACTACCTCACCTATTTTTTTTAAATATTATTTCTGTTTTTGCACTGTTTTAATTATATATATATTTGCTGTAATTGATTTTTTTCCTATATTATGTATTGCATGGTACTGCTGCCACTAAGTTAACAATTTCATGACATATGCTGCTGATATTAAATCTAGTTCTGATTCTGAACTTTTTGTTGCAACTGCAACTTCAATTTACAAATTTAGAGAATTGAATTCTATACAGTTTCTATTCCCCAAAGGTGCCACTGAGCACACGTGATGTTTTAAAAGAAATTGGTGGAGGACACCCTGCAAGTTAGTTATCCACTTGAAAAAATTGATAATGTTCAAAGTGTCAAAGGTTGCACAAGGAGAAAGAGAAAATAGATAAAGGAATAGCAAAAAAGACTTGAAATCAAGTGTGCAGAAGGCATCAATCATTCCTAAGCATATATTCATTGTTATTGATACATAGTCAAACACTACAAATGCTCAAAATATGAAATAAAACAGTTGTACGTTCTTTCCATGTGTGCATGGGTACAGTCCAAAGACGTACAGGTTAGTAGGTCATTGTAAATTCTCCCGTGATTAGGCGAGGGTTAAACTGGTGGGTTGCTGGATGGTGTGGCTCGAAAGGCCAAGTGTTATATATGTTTCTAAAAATAAATAAAAATGCTGGAAATACTCAGCAAGTGATGTAGTTATTTTTCTTTCCACAGATGCTGACTGACAGATAAGAGTAATTCCAACCTTTTCTGTTTTATTCCACAATACTTACATTATATTTCACTGACAACATGTCAGCTTTTTTTTCAATAGCAACAAAGCTAGCAATGTTGCAGTTTTAGCATCAACAATTTATGAACAAAAACAAAAACAGATGAAAGATACACACTTCAAACATCTTAAAATTTCTGACTGGCCTGTTCACTTCCAACTTTTCCTATGTTATTTCAGGAAGCAGAATTGATTGGGTTAGAAGTATGATAGTTTCCTAGAGCACAGAGGAGGCCATTCAGCCCAATTCACCAGAGGAAAGAAACTAAAACATAGCTTTGTTTTGTAAGTAAATAATTAAAAAAACAAAATAAATAGAGAGAAAGCCATTTAAAATTAACAGCAGTATGAGTAAAGCTTTCTATGTTAACTTCTGCAAGTGTAGTCCAAAGTGTTTACCTGATGTGACAGATCACATCAATAACTGTAAGAAATGTGAATAATTTTAATTTTTATTTGAAAAATCTCTTCTATTCAGAAATGCTCATCTGCATCAGATCTATCAATTGAAGTCTGCCTTTGCAGAACTGTTTTTTTAACGAATGAGTTGATTGAAATCCCAGGTGTTCCAATGTCATGGATTATAATTTTAAATATTGAAAATACACAATAGTAAAAATTATGTTAGCAATCTAGTGCATAGGCAAGATCTACAGGGCAGTCTTTTTAATTAATTGCCACATACAGTTCTGGTTTTCTCACTACAGGATGTGAGAGCAAAGATTATTCACCAGGATGTTGCCTGGATTGGAGGATCTTAGTTACTGTGGGAGATTGGATAAGCTCAGTTGTTTTCTCCCAGAGAGAAAGAGGCATATAAGACTATGAGAGGCACAGAATTTTTCCCCATAGGAGAGCATCAAAAATGAAAGGGCATAGATTTAAAATGAATGGAAGAATTTCTGAAGGGGATATGAGGAATAAGTTTTTTAAAAGCAGGGGTTGATATCTTAAATGTATTGCAGGAGAAAATCATGAAATTGAATACAATTACTACATTTAAGAAGCATTAAGGCAGACACTTAAAAATAGAGGACAAAGCACAAAAGGATACAGTCCTAATGTGGTCAAATGGGATTAGCACAAATGGACAAAAAAGCGAACTTGGATATGATAGGACAACTCTATAACATTGTAAGAAAAAAGTCTCATTTTCAAAATACATAGTGAGATCTATTTGTGTTTACTGTGCAATATTGCTCACTCTGAAGGTGGTTTTCTAAATTAAAATTCATTAGAAGTTCAATTGTATTTCTTCTTTTCATTTTAAGCAATTTGCATTTCACTCATTTGGATGGGAATCTGCTCATCATCTAACTCAGGTTTTCTGCATGTTGCTATATAAGGATGTCACTGACTACATTACACAATTTTAAAAGTAAATGCATTAACAAAGTATTTATGCTTGTGTTCTTCTTTCTAGCCATAGTCAGTAATACTACTTAAGTGAATTGAGTTCACTTTGGATATGTTTAATAGTAACTTTAAAAATGCTGTGTTTGTCTTCTAAGCTCTGGATTTATATGTATGGTTATAAAAGAAACATACAAATCCCTCCAGAAATGAAACAGGAAATGCAATTCACGTCCTTTGTTTGAATCCCAAGTACTGAACATAACCAAATTAAATGTTAAACAAAATCTATTAAATAAATTTCAATTTGTTAAATTGGGTTTATTGTAAATGGATAATTTTCAGACACAATAGAAAGCAACATGTTAGCCAGCCGTGTGATTATGTCACCAAAAATTAGTTGGTTGTGTTCTGATTCTACTCCTCAATTACTTTAAGTACCAGTTTTCAGTCACAGGTGACCCAAGTAATTGAGCTGTGGGATTATCTAGTACAAATTTAAAGGACGAAGAGCATTTTCATGTTCCGATTTCATCCACTTGGAAATGTTATTTTGAATTGGTGTAACTTGTATCATCATGTCAAAGGCTATGTTCAATAGCACAGTAATGGAGATGATAGTACACAGAGTGCTAACTTGAGGCTCAGTAGCAAACTTGGTCAAGAGGTCATCAGCCTGACTAAGACAACAAAGTAGTTTGTCTTTCTGTTTGTATTTTTCTGTACTATACCCTCTCCCCACAACACCCAAGTTCTCCTCACCTTATTTCTCAATCATGTCAGATCATTGTGTCATCAAACAGTACCTTCTCCTTAAACTCACTCAACAAGACAATAGCTCACAACCAGACGGTTTTTCACCCCTCCAATTTCACATTTGTTATTTTGTACATTTTGTTATTTTATCAGTCGTGACATAGTGCAAAAGAGGTTATGGAGGAGATTACTCTCCTCACTCATAACCCATTTGCCAACAGAAGTTGGCAATAACTAGAAACTAGAAAAGATAGTTGGAGAAAGATGCAGAGAGCATGACTGAACATTAGGGGACCAGCAAAGAAGTGGCCTCCAGTATTCTGGGCGAGAGGAGACAGCACAGTTGAGAAATGAAACTGTTTCTTTGTGCACTGTTAATCACTGGAGATTTTGAGTCGTCTCTCTCTGAGTTGCCACATTCTGACCACCCAAATGCCATGTCGTCAACATTCTCTAGCCAGTGTTGTTAGAAAGGAGATTGCGGTCAGTTCTGTGAATACCACAAATAACCTTCTCCACAGGAATCCTGTTAGATGCTTATACATCTTTGATCAACATTTAAGCTGGTGCCATTCAGACGCTGGGCTCCAGCATTTTTGCCAGCTTCAAAATATCCTGTAATTGGAACTTCACTCATTATCAGATCTCTTCCTCAAGGAGTGAAAAAGATGAAGAGTAGTTTGGATGTTATGTAGAGCATCCTCTATCAAGGTTTCCTTCTTCATTTCAGCCTCACCTATTGCCTGCCAGTGCACAAGAAGGAAGACTGGCTGGGACTTTCCCACCACTAGTCCAGACAGTGAAATCCACATATATACCCTCAGGAGACTGAATCCCTGGTTTTGCCAACCACAGAAACCTCAGGTGTTCTCATCAAACTTAGACCACTCATTTTCAAGCTGCAGGAAGAGCTTGTAGGGTCAATTGAATGAACAATTAATCACTTGAGAAAAACACTGTGGACTAAAACTTGCACATCTTGTGATGTGACCAGGGGCAGCATGTTAGGGAAGCAAGTGAGGCAATGCCTCAGCTTTAATTACAATGCAGAGCTGGTGGGAACTCCACATCAGTTTCCCATTAATTTGGTTATGTAGTTCTTGCCATTGTGTTATTTTCTATTTACCTGATGCATTCTGTAACATGTATTGTTCCTTTTTGGAATGTGAAAAGCGCTGTTGGCTTTTCATTGTAAAGCTTTTTCAGAGCAATGCCTCAAACAAAGAGTGAAGAAAATGTGTTAATTATCATCGTGATGACTGACATTTCCTCTCATCTTCAATTAATTTCTCTGTACTCTTTTCATGTTCTATTTTACCTGCAGCATAAAAATGCTGTTTTTAAAAAATGTGAAGAAGTAACTAGTGCTAAAACACTAGTTTCAGGGAGGCATCTTGTGGCTTCCATGTTCTGATGAGGTAATGGACTGAAATTTTGATGGGTTGAATTGCTGTTACCATATCGGTGACCTCCAGGTGTCACTCATATGCATTGTTTCCTCCCCCAAATAAGCAATAATTCACAATTTTGAGTTAGGTTTAGTATTGAAGGTTTGGTTTTACCATGATTGACCAATTTACACTATGGTGATTTATTTGCTGACATGCATGAAGCTTTAACTTGATTGCTTCAACTAAAATGTACCAATAGTGACAACTGGTATTTTGTAAGACCTTTTTTTCCAAGTTTTTTGTGTTAAGTTGTATAATGTTTTATTTGGCTTTCTGATTTCTCGGGCTATACACCCATAAAATGCACAATCATTTCATTCTGACAATTTGACTATTGCTAGAACAATATTTCTTCTGCATCTTAATACTTCAGATAAAACACAAAACTGAGAAAGGCTAAACCAGAATGAAATTAATGAACACAAGAGATTTCTGCAGCTGCTGGATGCAAAGTAACACACACAATTTTACTTTATAAATCATGTCACAACTAGTGTGAGATTGGGCCAAAGTTAATTTATATTTTTCTCCTGTTCTTGTTTTCTTGTTAATCTCAAGTTAACTGGCAAAGAAAAAATTAGGACTTGCGGTAGTGCAATGTTTGTGACATTTTGTAGTATTTAAGCGACTGCTCTATAATGAGAGAATTGCAGGAAATCCTGCAAATAATTGAGTTTGGATGAATGGTTTCCTTCATTCTCAATTATTTTGCAGTCTTATATTCTTTACAACTACCATAAGCTTTAAATCCCATTCTGACTTGGAGTGGAGAGATGGGTGACTCTCAGAAATAAGATCATTGATGCAAAGGGATAATTAGCTTTCTCTCTCCACAGGACCTTCTGAATACTTCCAATATCTACATTATTTTGCTTTTAGAATAACTCTTTCTCCAAACTTGTAATAACAATTACAATTACAAAATGGGAGATGTTTAAGCTCGTAATTATTTTGCCTCGCACTACTGAAGAAATAACCTCTTTAATGCATCAATTTCTACCACTTTTAGAAAACTAAAATCATGCATGGAGAAGTGAACTAAAAATAAAAGTTAATCAACATTTCCATAAACAAAAAAATGTCAAATCGCTTCACTGGAGATCTACTTGGCACCTGTGCAAAATTATAATACCATTTGTAATTTTATCATGGTTGGTGAGATTTCTATAAAACTTGTACCTTTGGCAGTATTAAAAATAGTTGTGAAATATTACTAATAATGCTCTTACAATAACTAACCACTGTTATAAGTGATATTATTCAGACTCAAGGCATGTGTTGTTTGGTAACTGTTAGTTGAAATTTCATATTTTGTTTCATTGTTGTTCAATTAAAGAAAACATATTCAATGATTTAATCAGTTAAAGAAACACTTTCTATGCATTATTATAATGTTGCCAACAATAGCAACAATCATCCCAAGCATACATGTAAATGGCATTTCCTCACGGCTGTCTTTTACTGTGATTTATTGCAGCGGTGTGATTGACAGCAGGGGAGGACTGGTTCATCTCCAGCTTCTACCAGGACAGATTGACTATCAGTCTTCCTTTGCAAATGGGATATCTTCTTTATCACTTCGTCAATGGAGGGGCTCTTTTACAGTTTCCAGTGAGTGGTGCCTTAATCTTTTCAAGAATTTCAAATGATAAATGGTTGATTACTGACAAAATTCCCATTGTATGCAAAAACAACAAGAGAAAATCTGCCGATGCTGGAAATCTGAACAACACACACAAAATGGAGGAACTCAGCAGGCCAGGCAGCATCTATGGAAAAAAAGTATAGTCGACGCTTCGGGCCGAAGCCCTTCGGCAGGACAGGAGAAAAAAAGATGAGGAGTAGCTTTAAAAGGTGGGAGGAGGGGAGAGAGAACCACCAGGTGATAGGTGAAACCTGGAGGGAGAGGGATAAAGTAAAGAGCTGGGAAGTCGATTGGTGAAAGAGACAGAATGCCATGGAAGAAAGAAAAAGGTGGAAGGAACACCAGAGGGAAGCGCTGGATGGGCAAGGAGATGAGGTGAGAGATGGAAAAGGGGGTGGGAAATGGAGAAGGAGGGGGTTGGGGGGCATTACCGGAAGTTCTCCTGGTGTGGCCTCCTGGAAATGGACCAGATGAGTTTGAGGGTATGGTGGAAGTTGGCAGCAAAGTGGATGAAGTCGACAAGTTCAGCATGGGTGTAGAAAGCAACACCAATGCAGTTGTCGATGTAGCATAGGATAAATGCGGGATGGTCACCAATGTAGGCTTTAAACATGGACTGTTCCACGTAGCCGACAAACAGCCAAGCATAGCTGGGACCCAAACAAGTGCCCATGGCTGCATTTATTTCTCAATCTTCTGGTAATACCCCCCAAACCATCCCCCTCTCCATTTCCCATCCCCCTTTCCCTCTCCCATCTCATCTCCTTGTCCACCCATCACCTCGCTCTAGTGCTCCTTTCCCCTTTTTCTTTCTTCCATTGCCTTCTGTCTCTTTCACCAACTTCCCAGCTCTTTACTTCATCTCTCCCCCTCCAAGTTTCACCTATCACCTGGTGGTTCTCTCTCCCCTCCCCCCCCCCACCTTTCAAATCTCCTCAGCCTTTTCTCTCCAGACTGCTGATGGGTTTCAGCCCGAAACGTCAATTGTGCTTTTTTTCATAGATACTGCCTGACCCGCTGAGTTCCTCCAGCATTTTGTGTGTGTATACAAAAACAAATATGTGAAGAGTCAATCATGAAACAAAAGCAAAACTGTGGATGAATATCTGGACTTAAAAAATAACAAAATACCACAAAATACCCAGCAGTTCGGAAAGTATCAATGGAGAGAGAAAAACAGATAAAATATCAGTAACATTTCATCACCATAGATGGTGACTGGCCTGCTGTTTTCAATAATATTTCATTTTATTTGAGAAAAGTGAATGTTTCACCATTCTTATCAATCTATCTATTAAGTCTCACATTCCACATAGGAGTTTCTTCAAATTTGTTTATCAATGTGCTTAAATGTGAAGAGCATATTTTTTAAAATAAGCTTTAATATTTGTTTATAAAACCTTGGAAAGTTTAAACCAGAGCAATGTACCATTACCAATGAAAAATATATCAAAATAATTAGCATATATATGAATAGATTTGGTTAAAGTTTAATGGGATATTCCTTTTGTATGCATTTTATAGAAGTTGCATTAAATTCCTATACTTAACAATACTAATCACCAAATTTGTCAACTTGTAGATTATTAAATATTCAATCAAGTTCCTTACGCTTTCATAAATCACCAGCTGATATTGTAATGACAGTGTTCACAGAAATGATTTGGCATCAAAGTGACCTTGCTTTCAAATTGAGAAAAAGGTTTAACCAGACACCATAGTTTGCTTTCACCTGCATGAAACTGTAAAATTTCAATGTGACTAATTTTTTTAAGATGTCATTTTAAATATTTGAAGTTCTTTCACCTTATTTCACATTTTGGTGGTTGTGAAAATCTCTCATGCCTGCTTTCTCTATTTAAAATCTGAATGGGCCTTGCAAATCGCATAACTAGCATGCGGTTTACACTATTTTCTCTCAGTTTACAAAATTAAACATGTGGTGTGCATAAAAACATCAAAAGGCAATAAATTCCAACTTGCATTCAGGCCAAAGATGTAAATGCAGTCTTGTAAATAAGATGGTCTTATTCCACACAAATAGAAAGCTGTTTCTCAAAGTTGTACAAAGTCTGAAATATTAACTTAATTTCTTCTGCTGAAGGGAAGGCGAAAAGTCTAGAAGTATCTGGACAGCCAAAGGCAACAGTAGTTCCAAATGGTTTGTATTGTCTATTTTACATCTCATAATACTGTGTGCTGTCTAATCAGACTGAAAATCATTACAACAACAAAACCTGCTGTGGAATTTAAGAACTATCAGAGCTCAAAAACAGGCCATTCTGTCCACTGGTTACATTCTCAGGATTTGTACATCAATTAATTTAGTCCCAATTCACTTGCTTTTTCCATTGGGCAGTAAGTTATTAGCCTTAACTGCCTGTTCAATTATCTTTTGAAAGCATCAATTAACTCTGCTTTGATCATTGTACAATCAGTTGCATATCATTGTCACTGTGCTTTTTTTCTAAAAAGAAAGAGCTTTCCCTCATCCCTCCCCATATCTTTTGTCTCTCACTTTTAATGGGAAAGTTTATCCCAGCTAAACTAGTCATGATATTAGACCATAAGACATAGGAACAGAATAAGGCCATTTGGTCCATTGTGTCTGCTCCACAGGTTGTAAACATCTACCAGTTTTCTTCTCAATTATATTTCCTCCAAAGAAAACAACTCCTTACTGAACACCTGTAACCCCAAGATGGCACCGCCACATCCAGAACTGTAGTTACCAGACAGAACCAGACCCAATTCTCCAGTTGCACAGATTAAGTGGCTCAGCATTGACTAGATGGGCTGAAGGGCCTGTTTCTGTGCTGTACTTTTCTATGACTCTATAGAATATAGTTACTTCTTGTTATTGAAGCATGTTTTCTGGATAATTATACAACATACTGGATATTATAACAATTGCTTTGGTCAGTGTTCTTTTTCCAAGTGCCTTATATATATATGACATGAATTTCAGCCATGACAAAACTACCGGTACTCTGTCCTATAGTTCTAATTTAATTTTGATCTACCTAATCCTTCTCATCCAATACTATTCAGTTAAGGATATAGGATTTTACAAATTTCAGCCAGACATTTATTCAAGGTCGATGGAGAAGTTTGTGAGCAGTTAATTTGTTTTTCATGTCGGCACTTTCACGATAGTAAAGCTACTTAAAAGAATTAGGAAACGTACATCTGATAATATATGGTTCAACCTTACTGTATATTGTTGATAAACATTTTTTTAATATTATGGTAAACAAATATTTTGGAAAGTAAATGAATATTGATGTTAGTGAAAATCATGAGACTGTAGATAATAGAAATCTGATATAAAAACAGAAAATGCTGGAAATACCCAAGTAGTCAGGTGGTATCTGTGAAAAGATAAGCACAATTGACTTCAGGCCAATGCCCTTCTTCAGAACTGATCTGGAAACTGATAAAGGACTTGAAATGTCAATTCTATTTTCCCTCCTAAGAATGCATTCTGATTGACTGAGTACTTCCAGCACTTTCTCTTCCTATGAAATGTTACATTTTTTAGTAGATTGTGGAAGTTTTAAGGAAAAAAACTCTTCATTTAACATGCTATTATTTGCTCATTTGCAAACTTCACTAAGATCTGTAAAAGATATATACAAGGAAACATGTAAGAACTGCATTTCACCTAACAGGTTTCAATATTCATATTTTAGCACGAACTATAAAGAAAAAAACTGCAAAAAATGGGAAAAAGAATTCAAAACCAGTAATCAAAGGTAAGGATCCTCCCACACATACAGTTCTTTTTAGTAAAATTTTACCTACTGATTGAAAGGCAGCATGTTCTTTATCCCACAGATTGCAAAGCTGATATCGCCTTTTTAATCGATGGGAGCTGGAACCTTGGTAAACGTAGATTTAACCTACAGAAGAATTTTGTCGTTAGAATTACCAATTTGCTTGGTATCGGGCCAGAAGGGGCACTTGTTGGCATTGTACAAGTCAGGTAAAATGGGAAAAACTGTATCAAATCACTCTCTTAAACTTTTCCAGTTAAGGCTAAACTATCATTTGCACTTGTGAAAATACGAGTGTCTGCATTAGTGTAAAATGAGTCACAATGTCCTTCATGTATTACAGTGACAATCCTAAAATTGAGTTCACGTTGAAGGATAACACTAATTCAAGAGATCTCATTTCTGCCATCAAAAATGTGACATATAAGGGAGGCGACACCAATGTTGGTGAGTGGAATGATTTTTATTACAATATACACAGTAACATTATTCCCACTTCTGCATTTTTAATTTGGACTACTCCAGAAATTAAATTTGCACTTTCAACATTGTTCTCCAATCAAGCTGGCAACTTGAAAATATGCATTTTGTTATTGACATGGAATGATATGCTGATTTCTAAACTTTTTGGCCTCTTTACTGTAGGTTGTACGTATTGTTCCCGGAATAAGATGGCATGTATTTTTCACAGCACCATTTCTGCAAACGACACTTAACAGGTTTTGTTTTCTCTTTAATATCCCATCTCTGAGAGTGAACATAACACATGAATGACTCCAAGTGTAAACTATGGTGTATCCCTGCTTGATTCAATGCATTGATTAACTATAACACAGCAACTCTTGCATTCATTTAATATCTGAGGCTTAAAAGGTTATGTCTGTCACATTTTCATCATTTTATGGTATAGGTTCTTTAGCCTATGGTTTGTTCCAAAACACAAGTAGTTAACTTCTTGGTTAGTAATAGAGAGCAAGAGATTTTCATTAATATCATTAAATCTGCAATTTTTCCAGATTGTTTCCATACAGACTCACTGGCAGCAACTTTCGAAGTAGAGGAACAGTGATGTATATCTCTAAAAAGAGCTTAGATTTAATCTAAAACTCATTCTGTCAAGTTGTCAGTAAGTCTGAGACTGGTGGCAGACGAACAGCTAGTTTGTTTTTGCTGACCATTGATCCAGCCATCTCCCTCTCTTTCATACCACCCTGCGGTTTCTCTTTGGGGCCTGCTGGACATTTGATCTGCACACACCCTTTCAGCAAGGCATTGTGATGAGTGGGTAGCAATTAGGCCTCAGGCAGTGGATCCTGAAGCCTCATCTCCAAATCTCTCTGATAGCCTTCTGTCAGCATGCCAAAGCTTTTGAGTACTTTTGAATGCCTCTGATAATCTTAGACACTTACAGACATTTAAAGTACATTTAAATAATCAAAAATGAAGATTTAAGTTGAGAACAAACAACTTGTCAAACACAGTTAGTGACTCCATCATTCGAAGGAGTTCAAGGTACACATGCCAGCCATCATTGGAATAAAACTAAGAGGGTAGATATGAAGTGCAAGATGTTCTGCACCAAACCTGGTCACTGTTGAGTGTTGGGCAGAGAAGAAGAGCCCATTTCACCTCTCGTTCATTTCTAACATCTGCATGGTACCATACTGGTGAACTGATCCACAGGCAAAATATTGCCAGCAGCTCTCAGTGAATCAAAAGGTTGCGCATGGTGTGAATAATGTCTGAGCTGTGCATAAGAGTATCGTAGGAAAGGCAGATGAACTCGGGGCATGAAACAACACCTGGAATTATGACATTGTAGTCATTAGTGAGACTTGTTCGCAGGAGGGGCAGGACTGGCAGCTCAGTATACCAGGATTCCGTTGTTTTAGATGCAACAGAACAGGAGGGATTAAAGAAAGAGGGGTGGCAGTAATAGTCACTGAAATCAATAAAATGAATATCAGACACAGAGTAAAAAATACTGTCAGTTCATTATGATTAACAACCAGAGATTAATTTCAAGGCAACCGTCCTATTCTATAGAGAAAGAGATATGGAAGAGCTGAGAATACAAATTAATTAATGGTAAATAAATGTAAACATTTAAATCAGATTTGGTGAGCACACTTCAATCAAAGTTCAGTGATTTGTACAGCAATTCTCCATCACGGCCTTTAATAGGGGAAATTTCCCAATCTTTTACTGGGAAGATGCTCCTGTTTTGTTTCTCCCCTTTCTAAATTCATCTTATTTGAGAGAGACAAAAAACTGAAATAACTCAGGAAGTTGACTTTGGTGCAAAACAGACTGCTGGGATTCAAAAGCATCATTAGTTTCCCTCTTTTTTAAAATAAAGACATATATTGACAGCAATCTATCAGATTCTCTAACAACCAATCACAGTTTCTTCTAGAAGTACAATAAGATCAATCATCTTCCACTGATGCCGCATTTGAGGGTTATGACATAAACACCCTCAGTGACTTACTGCAGGCTGTGGACATTATGTTTTGGGTATAGATAGATAGATAGATAGATAGATAGATAGATAGATACTTTATTCATCCCCATGGGGAAATTCAACTTTTTTCCAATGTCCCATACACTTGTTGTAGCAAAACTAATTACCGTACATACAATACTTAACTCAGTAAAAAATATGATATGCATCTAAATCACTATCTCAAAAAGCATTGTACCAACTATCCAATCAAAACTTCAATCATCAGCACTTTTACTTGAATATTGACTGACATTACTGATCTTACAGATGATCTCCAAAATTTACTCATAAGAAAGTAGAAAGCTTTGCTTTTGCGTTCATGCCAGTGGGAATACGTTTGGTGCTGTTCCAAAGGACTTTACACGAGTTGGTCTGAAACTCTTTCTTACAAATAAGGAAATTCATATGTTAAACTAAATCTTCCAAGAGGCCACTTTTAGTTTCTTTCCCAAAATTAACTAGTTGCATATATGTCTATATCCATTACAAAATGTATCCAACCATTTGCATTTTACACATTTATTAAAATAAATAAGATAAAGGAGCCCCAGTTTATAGCCTCTCAATGTTAACAAAAATCACAGCTTTCCTCGAGGTCCAGGACGGTCATGAAAGCATTAACGTTTTTAATTCCTCGTGCTGGTTTCTTCAGGTCAGTACAAAAAAAAGTATCATGAAATGAGTTGTTCAGAAGTGTTTTTTTCATTTAATGCTGAACTTCTGGGAGATGGATGCGTTATTTTGCAGTAAGGATGGGATGGGGAGAGGGGGTAGGATGGGGATGGGGGGCTGCTGTGCATGGAAGGTGTCTTAAGTTTCCTACCAAGTAGGCTAAGAACAGATGCTTGTATTTGCTACCGGCATCCATATGATTGTACTATCTGGACCAGCTTAAATTATGTAGAAATTTTCTAAATAATTACTTCTTTACTTAAAATGTTTATTGTATATACCAGGTAAAGCACTGATGCACACAACAGAGGGCTTTTTCACTCCTAACAAGGGTTCACGGACTGGATATCCAAAAGTTGTAGTTGTCATTGTGGATGGATGGCCTTCAGATGAAATTGAAAATGCTGCACATCAGGCCAGAGAATCAGGCATTAATGTTTTTATTGTCTCTGTTGCAAAAGCCCTTCCTGAAGAGAGAAAAATGGTGCTAGACCAGAATTATGCAGAAAAGGTAAGATCACTGCAGCAATTAAGAGTATAATAATCTAATTATTTGTTTTCTATTTACAAAAATAGAAGTATTAAAGTATTTATTATTTCCAATCCATTGCATCTCCAGCATTTTGATTATGTCCTGTTCATCCACCCCCCCCCCCCCCACCAACCACTTCATTAGCTGTGAATTCTGCTAATATTTTGCTTTCTATCTGGCAATATTTTCAAACCCTTTTAAATAATTTTGTAACCAATGGGATATCATGTAGCTTTTTAGATTTAAAAATTTGCTGATGTATCATCAGCAATTAACAACTCTGTCGGATTATTCCATTTTATGGAATAAATAAAGGCACAGATGTTGATGGAAGCCAATTCCAAAACCAGAGCAGAATATGCAATATTGTTCTAGGCAAAAGAGAATCAGTATTATAAAACTTAACCACCAAATTCAAATAAGTAATATACTTTGTATTTTATTGCATTGTTCTGGTACAAAATATCAGGGTGAACTTAATTTGCTAGCGCATCCAAAATTTCTTGTGTCACTATAATAATGCTTCATCATTTTTCTTCAATTCCAGATTGTTTGCAAAAACAATGGATTATTTTCTTATGCTATCCAAAACTGGTTTGGTATGTACAAGTTTATAAAACCTATAGCACAAAGGTTGTGCTCTCACAGCCAGATGACATGCAGTAGAACATGTCACAATTCAGTCAACCTTGGCTTCTTAATTGATGGATCAAGCAGTGTTGGTGATGGCAACTTCCGCACCGTTTTGAATTTCATCACTGAAATTGTGAAATCCTTTGACATTCATCAGATCGGTGCAAGAGTTGGTGCTGTACAGTTCACATATGATCAAAGAACTGAATTTGGTTTTGATGACTATTTAGCAAAGGATGATGTGCTAAATGCCGTCAGTAGCATCCGTTACTGGAGTGGTGGCACAGCTACAGGAGAAGCACTTACTTACACCTTAAGGAACCTCTTTGGAAAAATCAAGAACAACAACATTAATGTGCTGATTGTCATCACTGACGGTCAATCTTATGATGATGTTAAGTATCCAGCAACTGTGGTGCATCAAGCAGGTGTGTGGATGATAAAATAATATCATTTCAATCTTAGCTATAATGCTCTTTAATGTATACTGTATCTTATGCCATATGTTATTTCCCACTTGAGGAGACTCCATAACCAGCCAGTAGAAGGCCTGTGAGTTTAATTAATCGTTTCTATCCATTTTTCCCCAAAGTGTCCATGTATTCCTTTGATAGCAAGGCTAAATTTTGGAACACAATACTCCAAGTGCAGGCTTAGGAATGACATAATGTCTCCACCTCCCAACTCAGTGCCCTGACTGATGAAGGCCAGCATGCTAAATGCCTTCTATTTCTACAGCACCTTGCCTACATGTACAGCCACTTTCAGTGAACTGTGTGCTTATACTCCATAAGACATGGAGTGCAGAATTAGGCCAATTAGCCTATGGAGGCTGCTCTACCATTCTATTATGGCTGATCTATTATCCCTCTCAAACCCATTCTCCTGCCTTCTTCCTATAACTTTAACTCCCAGGTCCCTCTATATCGCAGCACTCGTCAGTGCCTTGCCATTCATTGTGTAGGTCCTACCTTGCTTTGACTGTTCAAGATGCATCTCCTCACCTTCATCCAATTTGAAATCCACTTGCCACTCCTCAGCCCATCTCCATAGTCGATCAAGATCTATTTGGAATTCATTGTAATCTGCTCCACTATCAACAAGACCCCTTAATTTAATATCATCAGCAAACTTGCCAATTATGCCTTGGTACATTCAAAAGTGAAACTTTTAATTAAAAATACAATCCTACCTTTTGTGATCCTCTTGGCAGGAAAATGCTTATGGAATTCTACATCGTTAGAGATGACTGCATTAAAGAAGCACAACTTGAATTGGTCAATATTTGATCTGTCCACAAATAAAAAACAAATTGCCTAAGTTATGTAATTTATTCAATTTGTTGTGTAACTTTACTTATATCTTTCACAAAAGTTTTTAAAACTGATTATTTTTTTAAATTTAAAGACTTAAAAGTTGAAAACCAATATACAGTGCCTTGACAAAGTATTCAGCCCCCACAACTGTTTTCACATTTTTCTGTCTTATTTTCTAAATTTAAAGTATATTGAAGTGGGATATTTTTGAGTTAATCTGGAATCCATTATGCATCATGTCAAATCAAAAGAAAAATTCCAAAAGCTGTTGACAATTTACTAAAAATTAAAAACCAGAATTGTAAGGCTGAAAAGGTATTTATCCCATCTGCAGTTACTACACTAAATTTCCTCGGGTGCAATACTCTATATTATCTTCCAACATAACCAATTTGTTGATGTAGAAAATTGAAGGATCACCTTTTTTCAATGAATTCATAAGAATACCCTCTTCTCTCTGTTAGCTCTAACACTATGGTAGGTTTTCAACAGACCAAACCAAAATGAACACAAAAGTGCATTAAATATAGTCAGGGAAATGATAATTGAGAAGCCCAAATCTGGGGAGGCTATAAGACCACCTCAAAGGCACTGAACATATCTTGGAGCTCAGTGCAGTCCATTGTGAAAAACTGGAAAAAGAACATGAAACCACAGCCATTTTAATTCTGGTAATTTAAAAATGCATTTGAAATGGATTATTAGGTTACTGGGAACTGGGGATGCTTTTCAGCAGGAGGGACTGGAATTCTGGTCATGATTGATGGGAAGATGAATGCTGCTAAATACAGAGATCCTGGATTAAAAAAGCTGCTAGCCTCTGCCAGAGAGCTCAAGCTGGGGAGGAAGTTAGTCTCTCAGAAGGACAACAACCCAAAACACACAGCCAAAGCAACCACAGAGTGGCTTCAAATGAAGAAAAATTATGTCCTTAAGTGGCCCAGAGTCCTGGCCTTAACCCAATCAAACATCTCAGATTGTTGTCCACTGCTGCTCCCCAACTAACCTGGCACAGCTTGAGCAATCTTGCAAGGAGGAATGGACAAAACTTGCTCCATCACTTTGTGCAAAGCTAATAGAGGTACTGTTTGTAATAGCTGTGAGAGATGGTTCAACTGAGTATTGAGCAAAAGGAATAAGTATTTTTGACCTGCTGACATTTCAATTTTTGTATTTTTAGTTTCTTATGCTTTACAATTTTTCCCTTTTTTGGGATCTACAATGAAAAAAGAAGCATGTGATTCACAAATAAAAATTCTCAGTGAAATTGATCAAAATCCCTGGTTGTAATACTGATCTATATGAACAAAGGGTTGGTAGCTAAATACTTTTACAAGGAACTGTATTTTAGAGGTATAGAAAAGACATAAAGGAGGAGCTTTAACCTAATAATCCATTTCAAAGGCATTTTAAATAACCAGAATTAAAGCTAATATTTATAAAATTATGAGGAAGCCAAAAAGAGAAAATGGAAATAACCAATTTTCCTTAACAGAGATCAAAATACATAAAGTAATTGTTGGAAGGATAGAGGGATAATGAAAATCTGCTTTATCAACCAGAGGCTGGTAAAGGTTTAGAACTGAATATGCTGTCATTACTCTTAAACCTTTCAAAAATAGTGCCAGTGTAACAACAACCATCTTAGACAAAAGAAATTTACAACCCAAACTGATATTTTAATAGCTTAGTACTTGTGGTGATTTGATGTTTGAACAAAAAGAAAGCATGATAAAAAAGTAATTCGATTTGAAGATTGAGGAAACCTTGCTGCAATGCTTTAAAAGGTTGCCCACTAAAACCAACATGTTATGTCTCTGACAATGGAACTTTGGCTAAAAAGTCTTGAGTAACTTAAGAGGCAGAATCCTGCAAAATAATATACTATACCCCAAGAAAGCTTAGGTAATATTGGTTTGGATTTCAACAATGAAATATTCCTCCCAAGTATTCATGTACTTTTTTTTCCCTTTCAGATGTCGTAGTTTATTCAGTTGGAATTTCATGGGCAATGTCAAATGAACTGAGAGCGATGGCTTCAGAACCTAAAGATTCACATCATTTCTTTGTGAAAGATTTCCCAATGGTGAACAAGTTGGTGCCTGATATTCTTAAAGGAATTTGCAATGATTATTCAGCAAGAGCTATGTGATCCAGCACCTTCTTTGACATTCAAAGGGAATCTTTTACCAACAACATATTAGATCTCTTATGACAATACTAACAAATGTGATAGTGCAATATTTTGTAGAAATCTAGGCCTGATTATTAACAAACAGTCCTGCATGTGCCATTACTCCTACAAACTATCCAAACTGACAGCAGCATTGGAAAAGCTTAATTCCATGTATGTACAAAGATGCATTTATAAACCGCTTGTATTGTGCAAGAGACAATTGCATGTTTGAGGAAAATGTTATTGTAGGTTCAGTGAGAGTGTTGGAAAAACATTGATGGCCATTTGATTTCAGTGACAAGTAACCTCAGTTAAATATTTAAATGCAAATTACATTTAATGTGTCTTCTATGTGCCTGAATGTTATGTAAGCCACTCTGCAAAATATCTCACTGTTCGCAATAAATCCCACAATCTGTTATTACATTTGAGTCGGGAAGTTGGTATCATATGACATAATTATACTCAAGATTAATTTAGGAATTCTCCAAAAATGTTATTATTCATTAATAAATGATCTTCCTCAAAATGGGATTATTCCTAAGCACTGAGTCTCCCTAAAATGTTTTACATTTTAAGAACATCATACAGTCTTTCTGTGAAATACAAAATATCTTCTAAAACAAATTTATGGTGGCATGAATCATTTAGCAATGAAATTTTCTATTATGTAATTTTTAAACTGTTTTATTACAAACTATAAATGTAACAAACTATTCACAATAATCTTACTGGATTGATTCCATGATCTGTCAGAAGTTCAGCACAGCCAAGAAGGGCTGAAGGGCCTGTTTCTGTGCTGTAATGTTCTATGGTTCTAAGTAAATCCATTATGGTAGTCTGAAAGTAGAACCCTCCCTTTATTTTGGAAAACAACATTCTGTATTTAGGCTGTGAACTTATCAAATGGCTAATTGCATTCTGCATTTTAGTGTGGATTGAATTTATAGCCTGCAATTTAAAAATACCAATTACTTGGGAAAGCTGTTATAATCTTACTTCTATTTGCCAGTACTTCAATATTTCCTCTGCTGCAGCCAATAAGAAAAGTCTGAAGTGAGCCAATCTAATCACACGCTATGACTATAGATACATTTGAAAAGACACAAGTAAAAACTTCTCTGGAATTTTGCTGAGGGACACAGTACTGGTTGAACAAACTAACTAATCTTAGCAAACTTTTCAATGCTGTTGAAGAAAACTGGCTGAAAATAAGCCAGAGTCCTTTTTATTGATTATCAACGTAATTCTTGCTGGAAATATGGGTTAGAATAGAGTTACCCTTTCTGGTAGAAAAGCTTTTGATCAGTTTTAAATGCAACCCATTAAAAAATTGCCACTTAGACAAAATATACGAAGGTTCACGTGAATTAGCATACATACTAGTAAATTGTTGTTGACTGTCTGTCATATCCAATAATGACAGGAGAGCTGTGCAGGAGTTTTTAAAGTGGAAAAGCCATTGCTCTGGGGCAGTCCCATTCTTGACCTCAGAAAGTCTGGCTCCAGTGGTACAAAGTAATCATCATAAACTGGGGACAACCTTGGTTGCAGTAGATGACCATGGCTTCATTTGTCATGCCCTTCACTCTCCACAAAGTGTTGCAGGATCACCTTCCCGGTCGTTGGATCTCACTGTTGATCTCATCTGCCCAGTCTACCAGAGCTGACTTCATGCGCTAGGACATGTTGGCTGTGAGGCCCGCTGGCTATCCTGTTCTGGTTTAGCCCACCTGTCGAAGCAGTGTACAGGTAAATTAGAAGCCAGGATAATGCCACTGGGCTTCAAGTCTGCTCTGTCATTACATTCAGATCAACCATCATTTTATTTAACCTCAATCCAATTTACATTCCCATATACCTACCTCTGCCTTAAGAATATTTCAATTCTGCTTCCACCATTCATTGAGGAAGAGAATTCCATGGGCAAAAAAAGATTAGTTTCATCAGTATTTTAAATAGGCAAATCTTACTTTTAAAAAGTGATCCCTGCTTTTAAATTCTCCCGTAGTCCTCTTCCCATTGATCCCATATATCACAATCAAATCCTTTTGTTCCCTTCTAAATTCCATGGGATTCAAGCCTAGCCTATCCAATCTCTCCTCATAAAACATCCCACTTTTCCCCAATTACTAATCTAGCAAAGTTTCTCTGTATTGCTCCCAATTCATTAATATTCTTCCTCACTCCTGAAAGAGACACCCAAATGGTAAGTTACCTCCCAGGTGCCAGTGTCATGGATGTCTCAGGTCGGGTCCACAGCATTCAAAAGGGTGAGGGTAAGCAGACAAAAGTCTTGGTACACATTGGTATCACCAACATAGGTAGGAAAGGGGAGGAGATCCTGAAGGGAGAATTTAGGAAGTTGGGTAGAAAGCTGAAAAGCAGGATCTCCAAGGTAGTCATCTCTAGATTGTGCCACATGCCAGTGAGAGTAAGAATAGAATGATTTGACACAGGAATGCATGGCCAAGGAACTGGAGCAGGAGGTAGGGCTTCTGATTTCTAGATTTTTGGGATCCATTCCAGGGTAGGTATGAAAAGGAACGGGTTGCACCTGAACCTGAAGGGGACCAATATCATTGTGGGCAGGGTTGCTTGAGCTGTTCGGGAGGGTTTAAACTAATCTGGCAGGGGGATGGGAACCAGAGTGATAGGGCTGAGGCTTAGGCAATTGGTATTGTACTAGATGCACTGTGCAGTGGTTCTGTCACGAAGGACAGATCATCTTTTTCTTCGGCTGTCCATCGATGATGACTGAGGCCTGGGCAGGTTTGTATGGAAGACCTTCAGTTGCCCATGCTGCAATTCTCCCCTCTCCATGCCACTGATGTTGTCCAAGGGAAGGGCATTACATACCCATACAGCTTGGCACCGGTGTCGTGGCAGAGCAATGTGTAGTTAAGTGCCTTGCTCAAGGACACAACACGCTGCCTCAGCTGAGGCTTGAACTAGCAACCTCCAGATCACTAGACCGATGCCTTAATCACTTGGCCACACACCACGAAGGGCAGATAGATGATGTGGCAAAATTGTAGTCAGCGGGATGAGTTGCAGTGTAACATGGGGACAAAATAGAAAAGCCTGATAAATACAGGATTGAAGGTGTTATATTTGAATGCACAGAGTATATAGAATAAGGTCTTGTCTGAAAGAAAATCATAGTTGGGAGCTGAACATCCAAGGATACACATCATATTGAAAGGACAGACAGGTAGGCAGAGTGGTTGGGGTGGCTCTGAAAAAATCAAATCTTTACAAAGAGGTGACACAGGTTCGGAAGGTGTAGAATCCTTCTGGGTAGAGTTAAACCCTCGTGGGTTATACAGGACTCCAAACAATAGCCAGGATGTGGGATACAAATTAAAATGAGAGATAGAAAACACATATCAAAAGGGCAATATTATGATAATCACGGGGGATTTCAATATGCAGGTAGATTGAAAAAATTAGGCTGGTGCTGGATCCCAAGATAGAGAATTTGTAGAATGCCTATGTGGTGGCTTTTTAGAGCATTTCATGGTTGAGAGCACTAGGGGTACAGCTACTTCTGGATTGGGTGTTGTGCAACGAAATGAATTCATTAGAGAGTTTAGGTAAAGGAACCCTTAGCGGCCAGTAATAATAATATGATAGAATTTACCTTGCAGTTTGAGAGGGAGAAGCTAAATTCAGATGTATCAGTATTACTGTGGAGTAAAGGGTTTATAGAGGAATGAGAGAGGAGCCGACCGAAGTTGATTGGAAGAGGACGTTAGCAGAATTGCAGTGATTGGAGTTTCTGGGAGCAATTCAGAAAGCTTAAGATAGATATATCCCAAAGAAAAAGTCTTTTAAAGGCAGGCTGATAAGGAATGTCATAACCAAAAGCAAAAGAGAGGGCCTACAGTAAAGCAAACATTAGTGGGAAGTTAAGAGGATTGGGAAGCCTTTAAAAAACAACAGAAAGCAACTAAGAAAACCATAAGAAAGGAAAAGATGAAATATGAAGATAAACTGGTCAATAATATCAAAGAGGATACCAAAAGTTTTTTTTCAGACAGAGTAAAAAAAAAGAGGTGAGAGTAGATGTCAGATCTCTGGAGAGGTAGTTATGGGGGACAAGGGAATGGCAGACAAACCAAATAAGTATTTTGCATCCGCCGTCACAATGGGAGACCCGAACAGTATGGCGGAAGCTTGAGAGTGTCACAGGGCAGATGTGAATGCATTAACTATTATTAGGGAGAAGATGCTTGGTAAGGTAGATCAGATGGACTATACCCTAGGGTTCTGAATATGGTAGCTGAAGAGACTGTAGAGGCATTACTACTGATCTTTCAAGAATCACTAGATTCTGGCATGGTTCCGGAGTCCTGGAAAATACTACTCTTCAGGAAGGGAGGGAAGCAGAACAAAGAAAATTATAGGCCAGTTACTCTGACTTCAATAATTGGGAAGATTGTTAAGGATGAAGTCTCAGGGTACATGGAGGCACATGATAAAAAAGGCCAAACTCAGCATGGTTTCCTTAAGGGAAAATCTTGCCTGACAAATCAGTTTGAATTCTTTGAAGAAATAACAAGCCGAGTAGAATTAGTGGGCATTGTGCACTTGAATTTTCAGAAGGCCTTTGTCAAGTTGCTGCACATGAGACTGCTTAACAGAAGAGATGGTATTACAGAAAAGACACCAGCATGGATAGAGGATATACTGATTGGCAAAAGGTAAACAGTGGGAATAATGGAAGCCTCTTCTGGTCAGCTGCAGGTGACTAGCAGTGTTGGGACCACTTCTTTTCACATTATATGCCAGCGATTTGGATGATGGAATTGATAGCTTTGTGAAGATAGGTGCAGGGGCAGGTAGTATGGCAGAAGCAGGGAGGTGGTATAAAGACTTAGATTAGGAGAATGGGCAAAGAGGTGACAGATGGAATAGTTACAGGAAGTGTATGATCATGCAGTTTGTAGAAGGAAAAAAGCATATCCTATTTTCTAAATAGGCAGAAAATAAAAAATTCAAGGATCTTAAGAACTTTTGTGCAGGATTCCCTAAATGTTAACTTGCAGGTTAAGTTGATGGTAAAAAAGCAAATGCAATGTCAACATTCATTTTGAGAGTACTAGAATATAACAGGAAGGTCATAATGTTGAGGCTTTACAAGGCACAGGTGAGACCTCACTTGGAGTAGTGTGAGCAGTGTGTGCTCCTTGTCTAAGAAAAGAGGTACTGACATTGGAGAGGGTTCAGAGGAGGTTCCCAAGAATGATTCCTGGAATGAAAAGGAATGAGGATGAGGAGCACTTGATGGCTCTAGGCCTGTACTCACTGGAATTAAGAAGGATAAGGGGTAATATCATTGAAACCTATCAAATGTGAAAGGCCTAGATAGAGCAGATGCAGAGAGGATACTTTCTATAGTAGGGGAGTCTAGAACCAGAGCGAACACCCTCAGAATAGAGGGACATCCATACAGAATGGAGGAGGAGGAATTTCTTTAACAAGAGGGTGGTGAATCTGTAGAATTCATTGCACAGGTCATTTGACTGTATTTGAGGAGATTGACAGGTTCTTGGTTAGTCAAGGCATGAAAAGTTATGGGAAGAAGGCAGAAGAATGGAATTGAAATGGAAAATAGATCAGCCATGATGAAATGAGAGAACTTGATAGGCTGAATGGCCTACTTTTGTTCCTATCTCTTATAGTCTATGGTCTCTTCAGATCATCAATGTTGTCCACAATAGTCCATGTGTGATCTCATAAAGGTCATACATAATTGAAGGTGAACTCCCTACTTTTATTCAATATCCTGAGAAATAAACATAACATTCTGCAAGCATTTAAAATTGCTGTAGGTACAAACCTTTTGCAAATCATTCAGTAATCAGAATCTCAATTGTATCCCTCAAGATTTCAGAGCTCTACAACCTCTCATCATATAGATAATATGCTTCATTTATTTTCCTGCCAAAATTAAAGCTTTCACATTTTCTCCCAATATACTGTGATCTTTGCACATTTACTTTCCCCATCTTTATTCCCTTTATGGCCTCAGGTCTTCTTTATTACATTTACTATCTACGCATAATCAAAAAAAATGTTAACAGCCATACCATTGGTGCCTTCATCTTACTCATTTATAAAAATTACTAATTGTTGATCCCCTACCTCCCTGTGCTATACCAGTCTTTACATTTAGGCTGCAAGAATAAGATATAACCTATGCTGGAGGAACTCAGTCGGTCAAGCAGCATCTATGGAAAGGAATAAGTGTCAACATTTCAGACCAAGACTGCCACGGTCCTGCTGAAGAGTCTCAGACTGGAACATCGACTCCTTTACTAATTTCCATTTATGGTACCTGACCTGCTGAGTTCCTCCAGCATTTTGTGTGATTTGCTCCAGTTTCCAGCTCCTGCAGAATCTCTCATGTACAAGACAAAAGATACATTCATGACTACTCCCTGATCCCAGCTGATCTATCCATGTCAATATGTTAACTAGTAAACTGGGTTTTGTTTTTCTCCAACAACCTGTAATGTGGCACTTTTGCAAATCACTATTGGAAATGCATAGTATATGGACTGTTTCCCTTTTTCTACAACACATAATTCCTTAAATGCCCTTGTGTGACCTCTTAGTAACAGCTTCAAACATTTGACCTATGTCAGATGTTAACTGGACTGTAGCATCTTGTTTTGTCTCCCTTTTCAAATGAATGAATTACATTTGCAACTTACTAATCAAATGGAACTTTTCCACACCTTTTCAGATCTGAAATGAATTCCATTAGGACCTAGTATAAGGCACAGGCTCTCTGGGTACATTGAAAGGGTGGCAGAAAATCAATGAGTGAAAAATACAATACTTGTTTTTTTTTCCTGATACTTTCTGACAGAAAGTTTTTTCCCCCTGCAATTCACTGAATACCAATGCTAAAACTAAGAAAACAAATTAATTTATGAATAGCTAGGTCTGATTATTTAGAATCATCAATAATACAGTGGGGAAAAAGATAGTTATTTTCCACCTTATTTATTTACAGATATGGCATGCTATCAGGACCTTCCAGCCCAAAGAGCCCATACCACCCAATTACATTCTTGTGACCAATTAACCTATGAGCCTGTACATCTTTGGAATGTGGGAGAAAGGGGAGCACCTGGAGGAAGTCCACATGGTTATGGAGAGAACGTACAAACTCCTTATAGATAGGGGCAGAATTGTACCCAAAATGCTAGTGCTGTAATTGTGTTACGCTTACATCTACACTATTCTGAAATTGGATTGTAAAATTTGTGTTTGTTATCTGCTCAAGTTCCACAATTAAGCCAAATGATATCAGTCAGAACAACTTGCATTCAGGAAGCAAAAGAACAATCTTGTACAGGATGAGGATTTGGATTAGCACTTATCCAAATGCTTTGGATTTTTGAAACATAGAACATAGAAAACCTACAGCACAATATAGGCTCTTCAGCCCACAATGCTGTGCCGAACATGCACTTACTTAAGAAATTACCTAGGGTTACCCATGACCCTCTATTTTTCTAAGCCTGTACCTGTCCAGGAGTCTTTTAAAAGACCCTATCATATCCGCCTTCACCACCACCGCAGGCAGCCCATTCCACACACTCACTACTCTCTACATAAAAAATTTACCCCTGACATCACCTCTGTACCTACTTCCAAGCACCTTAAAACCGTGCCCTCTCATGTTAGCCATTTCAGGCCTGGGGAAGAGCCTCTGACTATCCACAGGATCAATGCCTCTGATCATCTTATACACTGCCACTCATCATATTATACACAGGCAAATTGGCAAAAGATTTTGGCAAATCTTTAAAAAACATACCATGCTCAAATCGTTGGTGGCAGATCAACAAGATCTTATTCAATTGCCAATGGCTTGTTATTTTAGTAGCACAGGCCACAAGGCATTTGGATACAGTGTGTATCAAAAAGCTTTTAGGGCCAGATCAAGTTTCCAGGAATTATTTGGTGAGTAACCTTGGAGTGGAGAGGGTTGAGAATTGAGCACAATTCATGGAATGGGAGCAAGGGCTGGCTGCCTGGGG
Source organism: Hemitrygon akajei (assembly GCF_048418815.1). Lineage (NCBI taxonomy): Eukaryota > Metazoa > Chordata > Chondrichthyes > Myliobatiformes > Dasyatidae > Hemitrygon > Hemitrygon akajei. Next base: position 66,525,617 of record NC_133126.1, on the reverse strand, counting down.
ATCATAGTCGGTGAACTTTATTTGAAGAGTGGTGATCATTAGATCGCCAGTCAAGAGTCAGTTGCCTTGGTTGTTAGTGAGCCTGTAGAATGCTTGACAGTTGGGGAAGGGGGAGCAGAGATGCATCGAGGGATTGAGACTGGCAGTCGGGTACGGATTGGGTGAAATGGGAGGAGGGAAATCTAGTCCTACCAGGACTGAGTCTTGAGCTGTGAGTGGAGCTTACTGTCTCTGGGCAAGGATGAAAATGGAGTGCCAGCTCCATATGTTTCTCACTACACATACTGTCAGGCCCACTCAAAGATACTTCAAAACAGATTCCACACATACTTCAGTATGAACAGCTACATGTGCAACCTTCAAAATTACAGCAATGCCACATAAGCCTGCACTACTTGCTAGCACCCCAAGAACATAATGAGTCAGAGGGACCCACAAAACTTCATGGACTTAAAACTGGCATGAAGACTGCACTTTTCAAAGGTTTCATTTATTTTTAAATTAAAATGATCTGTGCAGTATACAAAAAATGTAGTAATACATCTCCCCCTTCCACCCATCTTCCTCCTCATCTAGTGTCATCAATTATCTGCCAGCTTGGACTCCCTCCCCCCACCCCATCTTCTTATTCTGGCTCTCCCTCCTTTCTTTCCAATCCTGATGAAGGGTCATGGCCTAATATGTCTATTCCCCTCCATAGATGCTGTCTGACTTGCTGAGTTCCTCCGGCATTGTGTGTGTGTTGCTTAAGATTTCCAGTATTTGCAGAATCTCTTCTCTTTATAGTAATACAAGATCTAGTTTCCAGGCCAGTATGTTTTCAAGATTTGCTGCAATCAAAGATCTTAGCAAATGAGCACAAAAAGATGAAATGACTATGAATAAGTAATGATTAAATGAATGAGTATTAGGTACTGATGAAGATAAGAAAACTAATCTAGACAAATGTTGATTTTCACAAGAGCATTAGGTCTAAGATTCTCTACTCTTCCCCGCCTGAATGCTTTGTAGACGCCATATCTGCCTTTACAATCTCCTCTGGCTACTTGTTTCAGCTACCATCACCATTCTGAGTGAGAAACTTACCTGCCAAATTATTCACTTAAATTTTTCCCTTCACCTTAAATATATTCACTCTATCTCCGGAGCTTACTGACCGAGGAAAAGTTCAAAGTAAATTTATTATCAAAGTATATATATGACACCATATACTTACGCTGAGATTCATTATCTTGCAGGAATTCACAATATACAATATACTAAACAAGATACAGGATAAAAAAATAAAAGCCTCCTCACGTTATCCCATGTCAAATTTGCTTGAAAAGTTGTTAAGGAAAGCCGCACAGCAAATTGATACAGAATGCATGAATATACCTGATTGTTTATTAAGGAGAAGTGGAAAAATCACCCATTATAATTCTAACATACACAGGATTGCATTTACTAAAGACTTTGATGTATATTGAAAAGCTGATTTGGAAATTGATTATGGCCATAACTGCAGCTGAACTAATAAAACTTATGGCAACCCATTTTAACCTAGAGTCCAAGATAAGCTCATTAATGTGTAGGTCAATGTGATGCACATGCAAGGAAGAGAGAGACCACTGAAAGATGACACTTCACTGGTTTGTAATGTGATAACCTAATACAAGCAGTTTCTACTTCTAAGTGTACTCAAGTTCAATTTACCAAATATGCATTTGACTTCCTCCCTTAATAATTGAAGGATTTTATAAAAACCATTATTTTCTTCTTGACTGGTAATAATTCATTTATATAGATTCACAAAGTTTTCGTAAGTCTATTCACATGTCAATAGCAAGCCTGCCTCTTTTCAGAACAATACTTGAATCTTTGGAACAAGCCTTTTGAGTCCCCTGTATCCAACAACTGTGACTCAGTTAAAAACAGCTTCCTCCAACTAACTGATGAGGATTCAAGTTTCCATTCCAGATAAATAAGTATAAAAATCTTAGCTGCCATTCAGTGAGGGAGTGCTGCATAATCAGAGATGCTCTCTCAGAGATCTTGGACTTACCTGCTTTTTCAGAAAGGTACAACAGCTCTCACAAAAAAAACAAGGGATACATACACAAAATGCTGGAGGAGCTCAGCAAGTCAGGCAATATCTATAGAAGCGAACAAACAGTTGATGTTTTGGGCCAAGGGCCTTCATTGGGACTGAAAAGGAAGGAGAAAGATGCCAGAATAAGGAGGTGGGGGGGGGGGGGAAGAAGGACAAGCTAGAAGGTGAAAGGTGAGAGGTGAAGTCAGGTGGATGGGGAGGAGTTTGAATTAAGAAGCTGGGAGGTGATAGGTGCAAAAGAAGGAGACTGATAAGAGAGTGGACCATGGGAGAAAGGGAAGGAAAGGCACCAGGAGGAGGTGGTAAGCAGGTATGGAGAAGATGTAAGAGGCCAGAGTAAGGAACTGAAGAAGAGGGAAGGGGTTGGGAAAAATTTATTGGATGTTGGAGAAATCCATGTTCATACCATCAGGTTAGAGGTGATCTGGACAGGATATGAGGTATTCCAACCTGAGAGTGGTCTCATCGTGGCAGAAGACCATGAACCGACATGTCGGAATGGGAATGGGGATAGGAATTAAAATGATTGGCTATTAGGAAATTCTGCTTTTTATGGATGGTGCAGAGATCTCAACAGTTTCCCAATTTACGTCAGCTCTTACAAATGTAGAGGAGTCTGCATCAGGAGCACTAGACACAATATTCAACCCCAGCAGATTCACAGGTGAAGTTTGCCTCACCTGGAAGAATTGTTTGGGGCCTCGAATGATGGTAAAGAAGGAGGTGAATGGGTAAGTGTAATACTTTCACCTGGCGCAGGAATACCGTATATTCCGGAGTATAAGCCTCTTTTATAAACCTTTTCAAGGTTATAAAAGTGACTTTTTCATGTTACCTTTTGTATAAGCTGACCCCTTTTGTAGAAGTTTTTGATTTACCCAGAAAAGATCACAAGATCTCGCATGCCAGTACTCAGCTTTGCCGGACGGATCCGGACCCTGGAAATTTTGTGAACCAGTACCTGCTAAGAAAACAGGCCTACACATTGTAGAGCTTTATAAGCAAATTCTTAATAAATAAATCAGGGAAGGAAGTTTTGGATTTTAGGTTTCCAATGGAAAAGATTCCGATGAAATGTAACCCCTATGAAACCATTTAGCGCCCATTGTAATCTCGTTAAAACATAACACGGGGTGGTGGGATTAGTCCGTGTACTCAGTATTGAGTTTGCGACCACCATGTACAAAAGATTAAAACAAGTGCGATATGCTGGCTTCAAACTGAAGGTTATTGATTTTGCTAAAGGAATGAATAATTCTGCAGCTGCTAAGAAGTTTAGTGTAAACGAGAGAGAGTGACAGAGTGGAGAAAGGCAGAGGACACGCTGAGGGAAATGCTAAAGACAAAATGTGCAAACCGCGGGAAAACATGTCAGTGGCCAGAACTGGAAGAAAAAGTTCTAGAGTGGGTGAATCACCAGCGATCGTAAGGATACATTATACCAGAGAAATGTTTCGAGTTCAAACGTTGAATTGGGACGAAAAACACTGTGAGGTCAGCGAAAATTTCAAAGCTACGTGAAGTTGGTGCACCCGATTTAAGAGTAGACGTGATCTTGTATTGAGACAAAAAACAAAGATTGCTCAGAAAATTCACGCGGGGTGTTGTTGTTTACATTCAAGAACGCTGCTGGATGGGCGAAGCGGGTTGCTTGAAGTGGGTTAAAGAGGTGTGGCGTCGACGTCCCGAAAGTGTCAGGAAGGAAAAGTCGCTACTTGTCTGGGACAAATTCAAAGCGCACTTGTCAGGTGAGACAAAAGCAGCACTGAAAGCTGAAAATACGGACATTGCAGTCATCCCCGGTGGTTTGACGTCCGTGCTCCAGCCACCAGATGTGAGTTTAAACAAATCAAAGAATTCATGCATCGACAGTGGAACCAATTTGACTCAAAATAGCCAATAAATACGACCTGTCTTCCGTGTATTCGTTTCTCCAAAGTTGGCATCCTCTACATAAGCCGTCCCCCTAATTTTAGGACCAAAGTTTAGGGCCAAATTCTCGGCTTATACACCGGAATTTACGGTAAGTGCCAGGAGGGAGATTAGTTGGGAGTACGAATGGACAAGGAAATCACAGAAAATGTGATCCCTGTGGAAAGTCGGCAAATTGGTGGGGGGGGGGGGGGGGGGGGAGAGGAAGAGGTAAAGATGTCCTTGATGGTCCTGTTGAAGATGGCAGAAGTTGTGGTGAATGATATGCTGGATGAGAAGGCTCAAGGGGAGGTAGGTGAGGACGAGGAACATGGGGTGAGCAGATATATCTGCAAAATTGAGATGTGGGTGAGAGCTGAATTGATGGTGGAAGAAGGAGAAACACGTTCTTTGGAGGAGGGGACACCTTTGATGTCCAGGAAAAGGAAAGCCTCAAACCTGGAACCTATACAGTGGAGACAAAGGAACTGAAAAAAGAGAATGGCATTCTTACAGGGAAGGGTAAACAGTGAGGATGGTCAAGATAGCAAAGAGAATTGGTAGGTTTAGAAAAAACGTCAGTGGACAAGTCTCCGGAGATGGAGACAGAAAGAGATTGAGAAAGGAAACAGTGGTATCAATAAAAGACCTAGTGAATTTAAGGGCTGGGTGAAAGTTGGAGGAAAAGTTGTTGCAATTGACAACTTCATGAAGCAGTACCAATGCAGTTGTCAATGTAGCGTAGGAAGAGTTGGAGAGCATTACCTGGGAAGGCTTGGAACATGGACTGTTCCACATAAGCCAACAAAAAGACAGGCATAGCTGTGGCCCATGGCTTCACCTTGAATTTGGAGAAATGGGAGGAGTCAAAAGAGAAATTGTTAAGAGTGAAGATCAGTTCTGCTAGACAGAAGAGGGGAAATAGTCTGGACTGTTATCAAGAAAGAAGCAGAGAGCTGTAAGTCCTTCTTGATGGAGAATAGAAGTGTACAGGGAGTGGATATCTATGTGAAAATGAGGCGATCAGGACCAGGGAACTGAAAATTATTGTGGAGATCGAGAGCGTATGAAGTGACATGGATGTACTGTATGTGGGATGGGACTGAACCAGAGGGGATAAACTAAGAGTTGAGGTATGTGGACGAGCAAGCAGAAATAATGGGTGTACCTGGATAGTCCAGTTTTTGGTTCTTGAGTAGGAGGTAGAAACAACCAGTACAGGGTAAGGGACATATATCCAATGATAATTATGACTGCCAAACTGCTGGACAGAGAATTCTCTGCATGAAAACTAGCTTCTTCACAGTGATTATATTTCAAAAAGTACTTCCTAAGCATTGACATGTTTTGGGACATTCTAAGTAATCAAAGATACAATATCAGTACAATTGTTTCTGGGTGATCTTAAGGTTACCAGCTGACCCCGATGCAACATCTGAGGAGAAATGTTTCCAGATATCCACAAACTTCTTGTGAAAATGTTCTTTGCAGACAATATCTATCAAATTCAGAATCAGAATCAGGTTTATTATCACCGGCATATGACGTGAAATTTAACTTAGCAGCAGCAGTTCAATGCAATACATAATCTAGCAGAGAAAAACAGTGATAAATAAATATAATAATAAATGAACAAGTAAATTAATTGTGTATATTGAATAGATCAAAAAACGTGCAAAAACAGAAATACTGTATATTTAAAAAATGTGAGGTAGTATCTAAAGATTCAATGTCCATTTAGGAATCGGATGGCAGAGGGGAAGAAGCTGTTACTGAATCGCTGAGTATGTGCCTTCAGGCTTCTGCACCTCCTTCCTGACGGTAACAGTGAGAAAAGGGCACGCCCTGGGTGCTGGAGGTCCTTAATAATGGACTCTGCCTTTCTGAGACACCGCTCCCTGAAGGTGTCCTGGGTGCTTTGTAGGCTAGTACCCAAGATGGAGCTGACTAGATTTACAACCTTCATGACCAACCTCTCAAAGCATTTTGTTACTGTTGACGTGAGTGCTACGAGGCGATAGTCATTAAGGCAGCCCACATTATTCTTCTTAGGCACTGGTATAATTGTTGCCTTTTTGAAACAAGTGGGAACTTCCGCCCGTAGCAGTGAGAGGTTGAAAATGTCCTTGAATACTCCTACTAGCTGGTTGGCGCAGGTTTTCAGATCCTTACCAGGTATTCCATTGCGAGGGTTCACTCACTTTAAAGACAGTCTAACATCGGTCTCTAAGACAGAGATCACAGGGTCATCAGGTGCAGCAGGGTTCTTCACAGCTGTAGTTGTATTCTCCCTTTCAAAGCGGGCATAGAAGCCATTGATTTCATCTGGTAGTGAAGCATTGCTGCCATTCATGCTATTGGGTTTCGCTTTGTAGGAAGTAATGTCTTGCAGACCCTGCCAGAGTTGCCGTGCATCCAATGTTGCCTCCAACCTCGTTTGAAGTTGTCTCTTTGCCCTTGACATAGCCCTCCGCAAATGATACCTGGTTTTCTGGTACAGGCCTGGATTGCCGGACTTGAATGCCACAGATATAGTCTTCAGCAGATAATGCACATCCTGGCTCATCCACAGCTTCACAAAGTATTTTAATCATCTCTGTCAATAACTTTCAGCATGCAAATGATTATAAAATTAACATTCTGAGCACATTCATATATTAGGCTGTTTATCCTTTACTGTTCAAGTCAATCTTACTGCTTCTCCATCAAGGCCAATACTTTCTCTCTGAGGCAAGGTACTTATAAATGTGTATATCACTAATTAGAATCACCGGGAAAGCTTGTTTTAATAGTGAACATAGTCCTGGATGCAAGTTAAGAAAATGACTACACTCAAGAGTTATTGTTTACTCCTTAGCCTTGTGCTTAACATTCAAGCTTTTTATTGAAGTTCACTAACAAAACCAGGTATGATGTATGTTATAGTCACACAACCTATTTAACCATGTAATCATTCGTTAATATTTGGATTTGTGTTTTAGACAAATGAAGCAGCTGTTCGACACTGTCACATTCACAGAAATGTTTGCTTCAGCCAAGATCTGTTTCCTCCATGGCCATCCCTGGGCATATCCTTTCTTTGTAGCAGAAGTACTCAAATTGGAAAAATGATATATTATAGCTCAGAAGAATGCAATTGGGAATGGCATCAAAACTGACTCCAGAAATCATGAATTTCACATGTTAAACATGGGAAAGAGATCCTCTGGCTAATGACCATCTACTGATCACTCAGAACCAATTAATTAGCGCTGATAGAACTTATGTAAAGGTGCAAACATATGTGTACTTACTGAACTATTACTAATGATAGACAATGATTAAATCCTGAAAGAACAGAACTTCTGGCTGGATATAAATAGTGGTGAGGGAACCAATGTGACAGAAAGACCTATTTTGTCTTACCCTTTACAATCTGCCTTTTACTGATGCATTTGACCAAAATGAATATTGGTAGACAACTGCTCTTAAATTTCTCTTTCCATTCTGGACATAGTAATGTGTCACTGTCGCTTGACATATCATCAAACATATTTTAAATCAGATACTAAACTTGTAAAGCTACAACTGAGAATTACATGCATGTTAAACAGGAGAAGCAGCATTTTATAGGCAGAGCTCAGCCTACTGACAATCATCAGATAAAATCAAAGTTCTCTATCTTGCCACTAACTAAAAGAGTTGGTTCCATTAACAACCTAATTCTTAATGATGGTGGATCCCAGTAAACTACTTCAAAAGGCAAGGCTAAAGAATTCATAATCATTTTTAGCCAGATTTCCCTTGGGATTCCCTTAAGACCCCTGTCATAACAGATAATAATCTTCAGACAATTCATGCAAAATTGGAAAATTTCCATGGGTGTTGGATACAGCAAATGCTGAAAATAAAGTCAACATTTTGGGTGAAATGCTGAGCATTGTTGTCCTGAATTTGAAACATAGAAAACCTACAGCACAATACAGGCCCTTCAGCCCACAATGCTGTGCCGAACATGTACTTATTTTAGAAATTACCTTGAGTTACCCATAGCCCTCTATTTTTCTAAGCCCCATGTACCTATCCAGGAGTCTCTTAAAAGTCCCTATTGTATAATTTGGTACTCCTTTAATTAAGTTCTTCCAGCTTCTTCACTGACACATGAAATCCAATGAAATGCAAGATTGCCCTGTTCACCATAACAAGTCCAGACCAATCTGGTACTGGTCCATCAAGCACTCATGCATTAGCAAAGAGATAAAAGATGGCAATTACCTTTTTATGATGTTGCACTTTAGTCACCAGAAAAGTAGTTACTGAAATTCCATTGATTAAACCAGGATCACTTAGCTCCAGACCCATAACAGAGTTGCTCCAATCAAAAACATGCTGCGTTCTCAAGGTAAAATGAGATTATCATTGACTGGCTTAGCATTTAGAAGTTCCAGCAAAACTGAAGTCAGTAGGAAGGATTAACGTTTTACTCGAATGAAATTGTACTTAACACAAAAAGTACTGTATCTAGTTATTAAATATCAATTATTTGTCACAGGTCAGTGACTGGCTCAAACGTTTTCTACTTCTTCATTGTGTAGGTGGGATATATTCTGATGATTGCCTGGCACCTGGCTCCATTTGTGGTTCCCCAGATAATGTGGCAGTAACTGCCTATTGCTGTGTGTACAGTAGATGTAGACACATTCAGTCTTTAACTGACTTGTGTCACAGAAGTGCCAGTTACACATTTCCATGTATACATCATTTCCTATTTTCATTTAACTTTATAAATTTCCTCAAGTTCCTGGAAAGCACCAATGAATTCTTAGCTCAAGCCTGCTCTGACATTCAATGAGATTCACTGATGAGATGACCAATCAGCAACACAGCTCTGCATCATTCATTAGTTTTCATAAGTGTGTTAAAAGCATTCTCAAATTTAACAAATGACCTAGTACTAATTGCCATTTGCAAGAGTTCCATACTCCTACCACCCTGAGTACCCAGAAGCATTTCTCAGCTTCACTATCCAAAAATTTGTCTCTAATTTTTACACACTACACCCAAACCAGTGGAAATAGTTTCTCTTCTTAGCTTCCGTTTTCTATCTTGAAAGCTAACTAATTCACGTAAAACCACTCTATTTTATGTCAACTGATAACACAAATCCCAGAATATCTACACTCCACTGTATCCCAGTCAAAAGATTCTTTCTAAAGCATGGTTTCAAAGCTATGGAGAAGACTTATTTGTGGACTAACCAAATTTGTTCAGCTGTACCTGAACCTCTATTCCATTGATGGTGGGAGGAAAGGAGGTGATGAATTTAGTCAAGAATCGGAAAAGTATGTAATGCTAAGGAAACCTGAATCAAACAAAGTCATTGATGACTAAAGAGGCCAGAAAAAATTCAAAGGGAATTAGGCAAGTCAGGAGGCGCCATAAGTCCTTGGACAAGAAGGATTAAAGAGAATCCAAAGATATTCTATATGTGCAGTACTGTTCAAAATACTTAGGTACTTACATGTATCTAGGGTGCATAAGACCTTTGCACAGTACTGCATGTATAGAATATCTTGCATTTGTCAACGTGGAGCAGACAGTAAGTTTGTAAATCTGGCGAGAGCAAAGGATGTTGGGAATGGTGAGGGTGCAGCCCCATGGGAGGGGTCTAAGACAGGTGGCAAGACCCTTAACAGTGTTGATGAGCAGAGGGATCTTGGGGTCCAAGTCCATAGTTCCCTGTAAGTGACTACACAGGTTTCACTGGAATGGAGGAGGCTGAGGGGAGATCTGATAAGAGATTTATAAGATTATGAGAGGCAGCGATAGAGTAGACAGATGGTGTCTTTTCCCGGGTTGAAATGTCTAACACCAGAGAGCATGCAGTTAAGGTCGGAGGGGTTCATTTCAAAGGAGCCATGAGGGGTTAGTATTTTTTTTAAACAGAGAGTGGTGGGTGCCTGGATTGATGGTAGAGGCAAATACATAAAGGACTTTTAAGAGTCATTTAGATAGGCACATGAATGTGAGGAAAATGGAAGGATATGGACATTTTGTAGGCAAAAGAGATTAATTTAGTTGGCCATTTGATTACCAATTTATTTGGTCTGACACAACATTGTGGGCAGAACTACCTGTTCCTGTGCCATACGTTCTGTGTTCATTGTATTCTGAGCCTTCCTATTTATCTTACTATAGCTCCATTAAATGGGGAGCTTCTTCATCCTTTATTGATAATGAGAGGTAGCTTCATTTCCCACAATGATCAATCCGTATCTCTTCTACAATCTGCAAATTTTAATCTTGGGATCCATTCCAAAGTAATGCAACCAAAAAGGGAATCAATAATCTAGTCCTCCGATCAGCAAACCTCTATTCCATGCAATGATTTATGTAATTGTAGAATTTTCTCTTTCTTTCTGAAAACCTAATTTTAAAATATTTCAAGCTGTTTCTGGATTTCTATTTTAGGAAGGGCATGTTGGAACCTTTAAATTTCTACCTATTTTTCAAAAAATTATAATTTAATATAAGAATTTATTTATTGTTCATACAAAATACATTTCATATTATGCACTTCAAATTCATTTTACATTCACCTGTAAAACACACAAACCAGTCTATGCTGTTCTTAAGTTATTCATAGGGCTCTTCACAATGGAACAAATTCCTTACATCTGATTGTGCACCCACATCTATGTACTGAAAAAATAATAATTACATGAAATGAAAAAAAAAATTCCAATGGTTTTTGAAAATTGGAGATTTGAGTTCTAGTTAACATATCCAGATTCCGAGAAATTGTTGGAGGGTTTCAATCAATTAGGTGGAATAATACTGTACTTGGCAAAAGAACAAATGAAAATGCACTTGCACCCAGAAGATATATATTTTGTTTATTTCCAAATCCCTTTTCTAAATAGATAAATGATAAAAGAAGGGACTTAAATTTCCACATAATCTTATTTTACATCATTAGGACAATTAAGGATACTCTGAATTCCACAAAATACTAAGGTGGCATTTTTGAAGCTATACAACTCAAGTAATGTAATAACCAACACTAATTTACAGGTACACCATTTAATATTTATTATATGCATTTTATATACATTACTTTTAAAGAACTGTATTTTAGCTATGTGATACAATCTTACAAATTTACTTAATCATGTATTGTAAACAAAAACCTTACAAAACTCATCAGAACTTGCAAACTCATCAGAAATCTTTGTGGAAGACTAGAAAAAATACTTTATTGTATTAATCATGCATTACACAAACAAAATCTTTAGTTACACCATTAACTGAAGCACTTTGAAAATCTGGGATAAGTAGATCAAATACAGCAGCTTTCTGAATCTTGATTTGGCCATTTCAGTTTTCTATACTTAATCCAAAATAAAACATTTTCACTCCGGATTTCACACAAATTCTTAAGATTTACGGAATTAGGGTAAGCCCCTAAAGCAAGTATCCTAACAGGAAATCCTGGGCTGTGATATAACAGTGTTCCACTTTAAACCTATATTTAGAGTTTACTAGTCTTCTGCAAGAGTCCCATGTTAGACAAAGATATACAAGGCCCGTTAACACTCAATACATGAAGGATATAAAGACCAACAGAAAAGTGAAATAAATAACAGTAGGCCAATAGCATTAAGATGGTTAACCCTTGATAAATAAACTTGTAAATACAATAAGATGTACAAAATATCACATAGTGATAGGATGCTGCAATTTTATTTAAAAGAGTTAATTGTGGGTATTAAACCCTCTGTGTTTAATTCCAACACATTTTACAGTTTTTAATGATTATACTTAACAGTTTTTATAGTGATGTTAAAATAGCATCCATGTGGAAGGATTCACTGAGGATTTTGTTTCATTTAAGCCGGGCAAGGGAAGGATGCAGTTAATAGTGGATCAGTGAAGATTTGACTGGGTTTTAAGCCAATGAAACATAGTATTAACCCTGTTTGGAGCATTATTCTGACAGGAAAATTATACAAAAGACATATAAAAACTAGACATCCTGTCAAAAATACTGTAAAACTAAGGTTAAAATATATTTAATTTCTATTTTCTTTATAATGCTGAAAGTTGATTTAAAAGTATGTTTGGTGGTGGAAAATTGATAAAGGAATTGAAGGATGACATTCTATGGTTCAACTTTAATCTTGCTGCTCACCACCGTACTGTCATCCTAGCCACCAGGCAGGACAAGAGCCCAAAGAATTTACTGCTGTAAGAATAAATTCCACAAGACTTTGAACACCTACATAACAGTAAATTTAGCTCAGTTTATATCCAGTCAAGGCTACAAATACTGGCTTGTTTCTTTTTTAATTACAGTAATTAAAATTAGTCAACCTGATATTATTCAAGGATCTGGTGATACCTGATCAGTAAACACCTCCCCCTAAATAGATACCAGGAAACCACTGCCCAGGAAGAACAGACCAGTACTTAGTGTTGTATGATAACTGGGTAACTAATGGCAGTGCAGCAATTCCTGTTTGCTTTCAGCTCACCTGCTATTTTGGGACAAATGTGTTCTAGCAATTGTTACACAAACACCTTGGCAAGGGCATCAGCTCCTGCACTAGCAATATAGGCCTTTGATGGATGGAAGGCTACATCGTAAATAGATTCATCACATTTCTTTCGATGGGCGGTAATTTCTTGAACACATGTCTTGCTATCCAAGTTCCACAGGCGAATAGAACAATCATGACCTGGTACAAATTAAATACAGAAAATCTGCATTACAGTAGAAGTATTCAATGACAATCACTGATAATATCAACAACTCTTTTTGCAGGCATATTACAAAATTGTATTTGGATTGAATTATAGCAAGAAATCAAAGCAAAGAATCTTTCATAAACATATAGCCAGTAGTGAATATAGCTTACAAATCAAGGCTTTAAAATTACATAACTTCTGCAAACTATGTATCACATTATCAATTTTGTATAATTTGTGCTTAATTTAATTCTTGATTTGGAAAGTTTAACTATAGTCGTTGAACTTAAAGTATCTTGACATTCAGAAACAATTTTTCTATTATAAAATTGAGCCACATACTTCCTGACATCAAGTAGATTCCATTAGGATCCACTGCTAGACTAGTAACAGCATCCAAGTGAGCAACCATAGCATGGATCAGTTTACCTACATAAAAAAGCAAAGATGAGTCAAAGTAAAATAAAATACAAGAGATATTAGAGATAAGCCAGATGTATGTGTAATTTTGTCAAAATTCTCAATATTTGCTATTACTCACCTGTTTTATTATCAAAAAACTTAATATGCCTATCTTCATGAGCTGTGATAGTAACGGGCAATGTGGGATGACTGACAACTTTATTTATTTGATTGGCTAGAGGAGACACTGTGAATAGAAAGCAAGGCAAAGATTGATAAAGGAAATTATTTAAATCTAAACAAATTATAATTATACCAAACTATATCAAACTATATAGTTCTTACTGTGCCATATCCAGAAATCCAAGGGACTAAAGATTCTATAAAATGGAAATGCTACAATTTATTCAAAAAGTTGCAATTTTGAAAGTGAACCTCAGCCTCCTTGAGTAAAGTTCCAAATTTCTCTTCCTATGCCCCTCAAACTACATACCCCATCAAAACCCTCCAACCTCAAGATGCTCCTCAAATCTGCTCTTTTATGAGAAAATTTTGAGTCTTGTGATCTAACATACCAATATTACTCTGTGCCAAATTTTGTTACTGTTCTTGCAAAGGACCTTGAAAGTTGTTTTCCTGCTGTGTATCAATTGATTACTACATTTCCCAGTCTCTGGGAAACTGTACTGACTTATACTGTATATTGTATGCATTACATTTCATTTTATTTTGACTGAAATCATCTATAACTCAACAGTTTTGTAGTTCAGTATGTGCAGTATAATAGATACACTCATGTATGAAAAACATTTTAGCACTACAGATTCAACTGTGTGGTCAATTCTTAAATACTCCCTGAAGTGGTCTCGAATTCAGTAAAGTTCTACAAACATCTGGGAACTTATGTTTGAATTTGGAGAGCTGTTGCACAGACAAGTCAAACAACAGCTTACATAATAATATTAACAAAACCATACCATAAAGACTCCTCCCATCACAATCCCTGGGTACATCCTGATGCAGCAGACAGAACCACCAGGTGTGGTGGAACAGTTAGGGAGTACTCCTTGCTGTCTTCACAATCACATCAAGACCCCATTCAGTCCCATGAAGACATCTCCTAATTACCAGCTACTACCCTCCCTCAGCTGATGAATTACTGCTCCTCCATGGTGAATAACACTCGGAAGAAGCAATGAAGGAAGCAAGGGTAGAAAATGTCTTCCAGGGGAGAGATGCTCACATCCATTGGCTTTGTAGCGCTACCACAGAGCAAGCTGGTCATTTCCCAATTGACGTGGTAGTCAGAGAAAGCCTAAACCAACACGGGGAACAAAGTTGCTCGACTTGTCCTCACCAAAATACCTGTGATAATATGCGTCTGCCCATGGGAACACTGGTGAAATTATTTATGGAGACAAAAAACATTTTTACACCTAGAACACTCATCACTGTACTGTGTGACACTAAATACAGTAAGTTCAAGAAATATCTCTCTGGTCTAAACAACTTACTGTGCACCACCAACATCAAACTTGGTTCACATTGGGGAATAAGTTGGTAAGACATGAGCACTGTCAAGTAAATCCAGAAATAATGAGCTCAAAGTGAATTTGTAATACAGGACTATTAAACAGCAATTCCACACCTCATAACCAATAGATCAGAGTGTGATATCTACCACATTTTCCCATGAAAGGTAGCAGAAATTTAAAGTAATAGCCAGAGAAGGCTTTCAAAACATTTGTCCTTAATCTCATCCTCAAAAACGGTACAGCCTTGCACAGGACTGCTAAAGAAAAGGCCAAAACATTCATTTCTGCCAGAAGTACCAAATACATGATGTATTTCAGCTTCCTCTTCAGTCCCCATGACAGCAGCCAATCTCCAACCAATTCAACTGATATGATATCAAGAAACAGCTGAGAGCAAAAGCCATTGAATCAGAAATCCATGAATGGAACTGAAGACCACTCTAGAGCTAGCTGTGCTTGTAGCCTAGCTATTCTGGTAAAAGTTACAATACTGTTATCTACTTAACAGTTTGAAAAATTGTTCACGTGCTCCTGTTCCCAAAAATAACACATTCAATCTAGCTAAGCCACAGTTAATTTTTCTACTCTCAATCAACAAAGTGACAGAAGCTGATAAAGACAGGGATTCACTTCTCACCAATAGATTATTCACAAATACCCAGATTGGGTTCTGTTAGGGCTACTCAACTGAAGATCTGGAAACATGAACAAATAAGCTGAATTCCAGAGGTAAGATGAGAGTGAC
The DNA here is from genome assembly GCF_048418815.1 of Hemitrygon akajei. NCBI lineage: Eukaryota > Metazoa > Chordata > Chondrichthyes > Myliobatiformes > Dasyatidae > Hemitrygon > Hemitrygon akajei. The sequence continues at coordinate 66,510,205 of NC_133126.1, read as the reverse complement.
AGGCCTTGACAACACAACATTTGATAGAATGTGGCATCAATGAGCCTTGTAAAATTGAAGTTAATAAGCATCAAAATGAAAACACTCTGGTAGCTGAGAGTCAAACCTTACACTAAGGATCGGAATATCGGAGGTTAAACGTTTCATCTCCAATTTATCACAGTTCAATTGTCTTCAGCTGCTTCAGAATTAACTTCCCTTCCATCTTAATGTCATTAGGAAGAATGTTTGCTGATGATTGCACAGTGTTAAATTCCATTCACAACTCCTCAGCAAATGAGGCAGCTATGCTTGCATTGACAAGACCTAGACAAGAAGACTACATGGGCTGCTAAGTATCATGCAATAATTTTGCTACAGTGCCATTGACCAGAATCTCAACAGGGCCAGCCAAACAAGACCCAGAACGAAACAACCTTGGAGACAGTCACCTGATCTATCACCCTAAATACATATCAAACATCCACTGGCACACAGTGTTTCAGTGTGCACCAGCAAAATGGTCAACATTTATTCACCTTGGCCTCTCTGACAGGACCTCTCAAACCTGCATCCTCAAACATGGTCCTCTCAGACCTGTATCCTCTTTTACCATGAAGTTCATAGTACCATCATGACCTTCAGATTTCCCTCCAAATTGCATATCATCCTGAAGTAGAAATTTATCACTGGTCCTTCATTATTGTTAGGTCCAAATCCTACAACTCTCTATGCAACAGCACTGTGGGACTACCTTCACCAGCAGTTCAAGATGACACTTCACCACTATCTTAAGGAGAAATGGGAATGGGCAAAGTGTTGCTCAAATCTCAGAAAAGAGTTTTAAAAAAACATGCTTACAGATGTATATAAAACTAAACATTTTATAATCAATTTGAAGGAAGTTTGCAGAACTATAATAAATAGACCTTGTATTAGATCTTTATTACATAAGCATCCTTCTTCGAGATTATCTGTGCAAAATGTTAGTATTAATGCAAACTGCTGTACTGACCCTCAGTGCTACTGCTTTCATTAGTTATAAGCACACACAAAATTGCTACTTTCTATAATTAAAACTATATGAAGGATATGGATAGCGAAGGACGTGCACTAACACTATGAAGCAACGACCCAACTATTTGAGTCAGACCACCCGGAAAGTGGCATTTTTATAGAGGAACAAAATGAAAACCAGCAAGCTTCCAAGGTACTATTCATTCCTTCCTGAAGATGTGCTGACCTAGATCCAAGCCATCTGCCCACCTATTTTTAAGGAGTAGTATACAATGCAAAATTTAAATTTATCTGTAATGGGTAGAGTAACAAGAGAAATAACTAACCTATCATCTGAAATGTTAGTTTGCTTTAACTTGAATTACAAAAGCATAATTTAAGTTGCATTTGCAGTAAGAGTAAAAAAAATTATTTCAATATTACTAAACAAAATGATAGCTTATCATTGATATAATCATGCTCAATATAAATTTGCACTAGAAGTGATCTATTTCTTATGAAAGATTTAATTGAACATTAAGTTGTTGCATCAAAGAACCCTCCCTTCTGGATACATCTATACGCACAGCAGAAGATACCTTATGACAGATGGAAGATTGAACTTAGTACCAAGAATAGTATTTGCTTTAGTTTATTATTAACAAAAAAATCATCTAAATGGCTGTAGAAAGCATTTTGCTGAATGCAGAAGCCTTCATTCAGGCATCTTGCACAGTTCAAATTCAGGAAAATATAAGGAAGCCAAAGAAAGCAAAAACCGTCAGTACTCTTAAGTAATTTGGATGCACTGATGAATGCAGATTATGAAACTGGATCTGCATTATGCTGAAGAACAATAACCCATGACCAGTATAAAAAGTCAGAAGAATAACCAGTAGTTTTATTGTTCATATTTTCTTTCATAATCTAGAATCACAATATACAAGAACCTGCGCTGCCAAAATAATGAAAATAAAGAGTATAAATCCAGCCCTGTGCTGGAGTACATCATATTCCGTCATATAAAGTATGCCCACCTGTGGAATAATCTCCTATTCATAAAAAGACACTAGTATCACTGAATAGCATTGTGTATGCTATTGTGTCCTAGCAAAACTGCTGATTCAGATGAAGAAAGGTTATCTAGTGATATTTCAATTCAACACTGTTTCCCTTTTGCTCTAAAATATCAAAAAATACAATAAAAAATTCTCGTGACATTGTATGGCCAAAATTATGTCACTCATCATGTATTCATTTCATTTAACTGCAGTCTTTGTACCATCTGACTGGATAACTTCCTGCTTTATTTCCTTCATTTAACTTCCTTCTTTTATCCTGATCTTGAATAATACAGGAATCCTAAAACAAAGCCTAGAATTGGAAACAGGTATACCATCACTGACATAAGTTGTGAAATCTGTTGTTTAGCTGCAGCAGTACAGTGCAAATGATAAAAAATACCATAAAAGTTACAAAAATAAATAACTAGTGTAAAATTGAATAATGAGGTAGTGTTCATGTACAGTTCAGAAATCTGATGGAGGAGGGGAAGAAGCTGATCTGAAGAAGTGAGTGTGGGTCTTCAGGTGCCCATACCTCCTTCCTGACAGAATCAAAAGAGCATGTGCTTGATGGTTAGAGTCTTTAATGATGGATGCCACCTTCTAGAGGATGCAAGACGGTGGTCGATTTACTTCTTATATCAGTTCCATTACGCCGTTCCCCAATAGTCAAGTCTGTTGTGGACCAAATATTTGCCATTCTTTATCTTGAATATACTCCATGATTCAGAATTTCAGAGCACCATGGGGAAGATTTCCAAAAATTCATGAACCTCTGAAAGCAAATTCCTCTTCAGCTGTTTTATACGGATAACCCCTTATTCTGAAATTAAGGCACTAGTTTTAAATTCCTCCCACAAGGAAACATACTTTCACATCTAGTTTGTCAAGTAACAGGAACATAGCTTCACTTATATGTTCACTGTCTAAAGAATGTTTTAAGGGTCAGGAAGGGGGAGTGGAATGTGAAAAGGGGTATAAAATTAACCAATTTAATGATTTTCCTCAAGGAATCACTGACAGTAAGCTAAAGAATAATAATTTCAAGAAAAAATGCATGATACTTGTTTATAGCATAACAAAGAGGTTTTCTGAAACTTATCTTCATGCTACTTACCAGCATCCACCTGTGATGCCAGCATCACCAAGGACTGAGAAGTTTCCATATCATAAATGACTGTGTTGCCACTAGTAAAAGAACCCACTATGTGTGCTGGATCAGCACCTACAAAGTCAACAGAAGTTGGGATTCCGTTCTCTGAAAAGAAGTTTAAAACAAATTGATTATACTCTTACCTAGGTAAAGAAACATTAAATGGAGGATTGAATGGCAGAATGGGTGAGAAGTAATTTTTCATTTCTGTGACTAAAATCCAATGATACTTGTTGCAGAGGTTTTATGCAAAATTAATGTTGCTGTCTGAATCCAATTTCTGCCCAATTTGACCTTGAATAGAGAACTTGTGAACTGGGTATTGGAAGGAAAGGAAAAATGCTGCATTGATAACATTTGAGACCATTAGGTCACATTAATTATATGGAATAGAATAAATCTTACTTGCTTCCAACCATATTTTAACTTTTTTTAAGAAGTGTTTTCATTCATGATCAACAAAAAAAAATGTAAATCTAATTATACATTATATACATTTTTTACAAATGTATAAATGTTACATATGGAATTTATTGTCAAGAATTCATTCCACAACCTTCCCCTCCTAAAGGCTGTGTTGAGCATGGGAATGCTCGTCTACGGGAGGATGATCCACAACTTTAATATAGACCAAGTATTCATATGGTGGGCTTTTTGCATTCCAAGTTCAGGACACCACAACAGCCCCAACCACCAGAGATTGTGACTGCAATCTCTATTACCTAAACCCCAAGTCATCTTGTGTGTTATAATTTTGATCATAAATCAAGCACATTACTTCACAATTTATTTGCTGTATGCCAACTAACAGGCAACTGTACCAGACTCCTTTTTGAAGAACATTCCTTGAATCTTTGCATTGAGGTAATAGACCCTGCAGTCAAATCACTTTTTTTTCTTTTTAGCAGGCTATTTGCAACATACAATTCACCTACATTACACAAAATTTTAATTCTACGACTGCACAACTGTTAAAAAGAGTACACTTCAAACCTAGTAAGTGGAAAAAAAAGTTCACTTACCCCTTTCTACATTATAAGTACTGAGGCAAGGAGACTTCTCAGCTGGATTCCATAACCGAATAGTGCCATCTGCTGAACAAGATAGCAACCGGTTCTTTATACTACTAAATGTAAGACCCCATACAGCATCAGTGTGGGCAGCGAGTGTACTTAAAATGACACTTGGATCTGCAGACCAAAATGAAACAAAATAGTTAGCTTGGAACCAGCTCTTTCACAATTTTGCTGGATCTTTATTAACAGCACAGATACCCTACCACCCCTTTAGCAGTATTAGAAAAAAAACATAAAACAAAAACAAAATTCAAATCATTGAACAAGCACTGAGGCATTTAACACAAATTAACTCTCCTAATGTAAACCAAAATATATCACATTTCCGTGGGACAAAATTCATCCCAAGAGGTCGATTGTTGGTGATGCAGCACAGAATTAAAAAGAGCTCAGGTGCTTTATGGCTAATTAGTCGGTGGGTAGCAATCAACGCAAGATGTCGTTCATTGGTAATGCTGCACGAGGTTTAAAAAGAACTCGGGTGCTTTTCAGCTTCTTTTCCTGGCAGGTGGCAATCAACACAGGGCCAATAAAAAAAAGTAGTGTAAGCAGAGCGGCCTTAGTTGGAGGACCAGCTTTGACTCAACATGCTTAAGTGAGAACAGGCACAGGAAGAGGTTCTAAGTAAGTAAGAGTTTGTTTTCTGTTAGTACATAGCTAGTGCACTGAGAATGGATCTGGAAGTAGTGGTACGATCCTTGAGTGCTATGTGGGAGACCTCCTGTCTCCCTGACAATTTCATCTCCATGAAGTGCTTCGAGCTGTACCTCCTTAGAGATCATGTTAAGGAACTGGAGCTTCAGATGGATGACCTTTGGCTCATATGGGAGAATGAAGAGATGACAGATAGGAGCTACATGGAGATGGTCAACCCTAAGGTGCAGGAGGCAAGCCCCTGGGTGACTGTCAGGAGAGGGAAAAAGAATAGGCAGCCACTGCAAAATACCCCTGTGGCCACTCCCCTCAAAAATATTCCACTTTGGATACTGTTGGAAGGGGCAAGGGGTGGGCGGAATGACCTAAAACCAGTGACCAGGTCTCTGGCATTGAGTCTGGCTCTGTGGGTCAGAAGGGAAGGGGAGAAAAGGAAGAGGAATGCAGTAATCACAAGGGATTCCATAATTAGAGGACAGAAAGCAGCAGGTTTAGTGGACGTGAAAGAGACACCCGGACATGCTGTCTTCCAGATGCCAGGGTCAGTGATGTCTCAAAATTGAGTTCACAAAATTCTAAAGGAGGAAGGGTGAACAGCCAGAAGTCATGGTACATTTTGGTACCTATGACATAAGTAGGAAAAGGGAGGAGGTCCTGAAGAGAGAATAGAGAATGTTAGGCAGAAACTGAAAAGGACCTCCAGGACCTCCAGATTAGTAATCTCTAAATTGCCACCTGTGCCATGTGCCAGTTAGAGTAAGAATAGGATGATTTGGCAAATGAATGTGCGGCTGAAGAATAAGTGCAGGGGATGGGGTTTCAGATTTTTGATCATTGGTATTTCTTCCGGGGAAGATATGATCTACATAAAAAAGGATGGGTACACCTGAACCCAAGGGTGACCAACATCCCTCCAGGCAGGTTCACTAGAGCTGTTTGGGAGGGTTTAAACTAATTTGGCAGAGGGGTGGTGGGAAACGTCATGATAGGGCTGAGGATGGGCAGTTGTATACAAGTTTCACTATACAGTGTGTAGTGAGACTGTGAGGAAGGACAGGTAGATAATAGGGCTAGATTGCAGTTAGTGGAATGAGTTACAGTGTAACAGCGAGCCAAAATCAAAAATGGCAATGAATACAGGACTGAAAGTTGTTATAGTTGAATGCACAAAATATATATGGAACTGGGTAGATGATCTTGTAGCACAGTTAAAGATCTGCAGATATGAACTTGTGGGCATCTCCAAGTCATGGAGGATACACATTGTATTGAAAGGAGAGGCAGGTAGACAGAGGGGTAGTGTGGCTCCATTGGTGAAAAAAAATATATAAAACCCTTACAAAGATTGAATGACCCTGATGGGAATTAAATACAGGCCTTTGAAGAGAAACCAGAATGTGGGCTACAATGGGAGATAGAAAAGGCAATAAGGACAGGTATGTAGTGCAGGTGCTGATTTTGGCTCCTGTGAAAGGGTATTTGTAAAATGCCTTAGAGATGAGTTTTTAGAGCAGCTTCTGGTTGAGCCCACAAGGGGAACAGCAATCTGGATTGGGTGTGATGTATTAGAATTGATTAGGAAACCTAAGGTAAAGGAACCTTATGATCAAATTCACCCTGCAGTTTGAGATGGAGATCATATGGATCAAAATAAGTGGAGTAAAAGCAATTACAGAAGCATGAGAAAAGAGTTAACCAAGTTGATTGGAAGGGTCACTAGCAGGATGATGGCAGAACAGCAAAGGCTGGAATTTCTGGGAGCAATCCAGAAGGCACAGGATAGATATGTCCCAAGGCAATAGTTGAAAGGGAGAATGAGATAACCACGGCTGACAAGGGAAGTCAAAAACAACATTAAAAAAGAGCATATAATAGAGCAAAAAACAGTGGGATGTTACAGGTTTGGGAATTTTTTTAAAAAAACCAACAGAAGGCAGTTAAAAAAGCCATAAAGAGATAAAAGATGAAATATGAAGGTAAGCTAGCCAATAATATAAAAGTGGATACAAATGTTTTGTTAGATATACAGGAGTAAAATGGAGATGAGAGTAGATATCGGACTGCTACAAAATGACGCTGTAGAGGTAGTAATGGGAACAAAGAAATGACTGAAGAACTTAAGTATTTTGTGCCAGACTTCACTGTGGGAGACACTAATGGAATGCCAGACATTTGAGTGTCAGGCTGTAGATAATAAGTGCCGTTGCTGTTACTAAAAGTTGCTTGGAAAGTTGAAAAGTCTTACAGTAGATTAAGTCACTTGGACCAAACAGACTACACCCAGTGTTCTGAAAGAGACAGCTGAAGAGATTGTGGAGGCATTAGTAATGATCTTTCAAGATTCACTAGATTCTGGCACGGTTCTGGAAGACTGGAAAAATGCAAATGCCACTCCACTCTAAGAAAGGAGGGAAGCAGAAGAAAGGAAATTAAAAGCCAGTTAGACCGACTTCAGTGGCTGGAAAGATGTTCAAATGTATTATTACAGATGAGGTTTTGGGGTACTTGGAGGCACATGATAAAATAGGTCAAAGTCAGCATGGTTTTCTAAAGGGAAAACCTTGCCCAACAAATTTGTTGCAATTCTTTGAGGAATTAACAAGCAGGATAGACAAATGACAGTCAGTGGATGCTGTTTACTTGGATTTTCAGAAGGTCTTTGACAATGTGCTACTCAAGGCTTTTTAACAAAATAAAAGCCTGTAATATTATGGGAAAAGTACTAGAATGGATAGAAGATTGACTAGCTGGCAGGAGGCAAAGGGGACCTTTACTGGTTGGCTGCCGGTGTCTTGTGGTATGTTGCAGGTGTTGGTGTTGCAACTGCTTCTTTTCACATTGTATGTCAATGATTTGGTTGAAGGAATTGATGCCCTTGTGGCCAAGTTTGTGGACAATACGAAGATAGGTGGACAGGCAGATCATATTGAGGAAGCAAGTAGTCTGCAGAAGTACACAGACAGATTGAGGGAACGGGCAAAGAAGTGGCAGATAGAGTATAATGTAAGGAAGCGTATGGTCATGCACTTTGGAAGAACTAATGAAGGTGTAGACCATTTTGTAAATGGGGAAAAAGTTCAAAAATCAGAGGTGCAGAGGATCCTGTCCTTGTACACGATTCCCTAAAGTTGATAAGGAAGGCAAATGTAATTAAGCATTCATTTTGAGAGGATAGAATACAAAAACAAGGATGTAGTACTGAGGCTTTATAAGGCATTAATCAGACCACACTTGGGAGTATTATGAGCAGTTTTGGGCCCCTTATCTAAGAAAGGATGTGCTGCTATTGGAGAGAGTTCAGAAGAGTTTCATGAGAATGACCTCAAGTATGGAAGTGTTAACATATGAACAGTGTTTAATGGCTCTGGGTTGTACTCGTTGGAGTTCAGAATGAGGAAGGATCTCGTTGAAACCTATCGAATACTGAAAGGCCAAAACAAAGTGGGCATGGAGAGGATATTTTCCATAGTAAAAGAGTCAAGAGCAGAGGGCACAACTTCAGAACTGACAGATGTGCATTTAGAATAGAGATGAGGAAAAAATTCTTATCCAGAAGGTAGTAAATCTGTGGAATTCTTTGCCATAGACAGCTGTACAGGGCAAGTTATTGGGTATATTTAAGGCAGAGGTCGATAAGTTTTTGATTAACTAGGGCATCAAAAGCTGTGGAGAGAAGGCAGGAGAAATATTGAGAGGGTTAATAAATCAGCCATAATTGAATGGCAGAGCAGACTCAATGGGCTAAATGGCCTAATTCTGTTCCTTGGTCTTTTGCTCTTATTTTGTATTCATAACTCTTTATTGCAGTAATGAATGGCAAATTATTTTGATTCATTTGAGTGATCTGACATCCACTCAAGTCAATTAAGAGTGTAATAATGTGCTGTGATGTGATAAGTGTAAATCTGAACTGAATCAGCTCTGAAAGTGTATAGCACTCTCACTGGTCTGGCAACAATTATGTTACTTACTTTCAATTGCAGAACAAGTATAGATAATCTGGCCATAATCAGTAAGCTGTTGTTCAGCAAACTGGTAACTGCTAAATTTGAGTCCTGATGAAGGGCCAGAAACGTTGACTATTTATTCCGCTCCATAGACGCTGCCTGACTTGCTGAGTTCCTCCTACATTTTGTGTATGTAACTTCTAAGTTTTGCTTATATTATTTTTAACTATTGTATGCTAATATTTTAAATAAAAATACATTTCCCCAGTTACCAACAGCACTATGATATCAGAGCTCAGAAGGGTAGTACTTAAGCAGTGTCTCAAAATCATGCAAAAAGAAAAAGTAATTTATTAGAAGATAATTTCAATTCAAGGCCACACATTCTGAACAGATGCCTTAAGGTTGTCTGACCTTCAATTTCACTTCACTGGAAAACATTTAACCGTTACATCCAAAAGAATCTTAATGACTAAATTGCATATTGATGAAAATACATGTTCTAATGCATTTATACATTATTAAAGCAATTATGTAATAGTCAAAAGGAAAAACATTAAAATTAATTATACAGGTAAGAAGTACTGTCATTAAAGATAAATGTTAACAAAGTCACTCAATTTTAAGTGAAATAAAAGATACAATTTTGAAAACACATTTCTGAATCAGTACATACCGTATGTATCATATGGATCAACATTGGGACTTGGCATATTCCAGCATCGTATCGTTGCATCGATTCCACCACTGAAACACTGTTCACCATTAGAACTGACGGCCAAAGAAAGCACGGGTCCACTGGACACAACAGAAAATATTTGTATAAAATTATCCCTGCATCACTGCAACAACTGATCGAACAATTAAATCATACCATACTTCAATCAAGCACAAAAGCATTTCATTGGCACTTTGCTTACAAAGGTTTCATTTTATCCAAAATTAACATTCATTTTTATGAAAGTGTCTATAAGTGTACTCTATTGTACATTGCCGAATATCCTCATCAATATCATGAAGCATACAAGTGATTTATCTGGCATTACTTACATATGGGCTCTAAATGTATATATTGGCTCCACATCTAATGAGGTACTCCTAGAAGAAAAGAAATAGTACAGTTCAATATGACTGTCACATAACTACAGCTAAAGATAGCAGAAATTATTTTTCAAACCATTAATTGACCCACATAGATCTGCAGAACAATGGAGAGTTACCACTTAAAGACTTAACAAAATCTCAGCTAATCCTTAAAATTACAATTAAAGTGTATGTAACACAAAATAAATACAGTATTTCAAAACTTCAATACTTCTTAACTTTTGAAGTTCAAAACAGGTTAAAACAATTCATAATTTAAAATAATGCCTATGAGTGCTAAGTGCAAAATTTCTAAAGTTACCAATAAAGCAGCACATCACACACTAAACAAGTCATGTAACAATAAATAATTAAGTAAATGATCCTCAGAACAATACAGTCTATGTAATATGATTCTCAGGTTTATTCCACTTTCCTCAGGAAACTGAGCATGAGAGCAATTGATATAAAACACATTGGTCATTTATAAACCCATATACCTGCAAGAATTCTATTTTCTGATTCTCTCTATTAAAAGCAGCTAATTTTTCTTAAATCTCTTCCTACCTTCAGCTCTGACCATACAGAAACTTCACATTGCCAGTGCTTTTGATATCCTTTTACGCACTACTTGATCCACTTTGAATTCACTACCTTCTTGTCATGTCCAAGCTACTATATATCTATATTAACAATCAACATTGATATCTTCTGTGACCACATTTTTAAAAGGGATATACTGTATGTACAAAGACACCCGACCATGTGCCCTTATTTAATGTTGTGAAACAGAGAAAGCAACATGGAATCTTCTAGTTTGGAACACTGCTGGCAGCCACATCTAATCGTATATTAAAAAAAAGTGCTAACATATTCCTTCAAATAACTACATTGTCTTAATTAATTTTGCCACATGGTTGCATTAAAGTTGTTGTTGAAGAGGTTTGTGAGGTGTCACATGTAATCCATTCTCCAAAGTGCAAATGCTACTACAAATTATGTAAAGTCATAGCCTTCAATTGCTGGGTAATTACTGAGTAAATCCAAATCAAGCTCATTTCATCTGGGAAGTGACCATCATAAGCCATATTACAATTTGGGTTCCTTGACTTTCAGTCATTGATCTGGAGTTGGTTGCCACAAATGTATGCAAATTATCCATCTGGAAGCTCTTAGACAAATGCTGCCTGAATCATTCAAAGACCCTGACATGGATTTCAAAATTCTTTATAACTACAATCCTCCCAAATAGGTCACACAGTATATGGCCTCCCCTTTTCATAGTTGCAATCACTAATGCAGTCATTAATTTACTTTGCTTGCCATTCACTTACTCTTACAATTTCACTTTCTATTTTGCTTTTCAGGAAAACACTTCCACTAATTTCCATGCCAAAGAAAGGGAAAACCTTCTCACATTCCACCCCATCTTTATATACTTTGTGAACCTGTAACACATGGACAGGAAATTGGTCCTACAACAGATGCTTGATTGTAAACTGTTGAATAAAAATTGTTGAACCTAATTATTCAAATAACATCAATGGGGTTTCAGTTCTATGTATGTATTCACCAACAATCTGTCTAATTAAAGGGTGGGAAGAAAGTAGCATCAAAATAAAGTATTGTTGCTACTATATAAAAGCAGCCTGCACTCTTTAAAAGGTGTCTTTTAACTACAGCGTACTATAATGAAGGTTAATTGCAAGCCTACAAGGATATCTCGTTTTACTAATGTTACTCTGAAGGTACTGGTGAAGATGGTAATAGAGATAGAGAGCAAGAGATTTTCTCCCTGACAGCAATGGCAATACATCAAAATGAACTGTCCAACAAGATTAAACTCAGGCAGCAGAATATGTTAGTGCAAACAATATAATCCTGAACACACAACAGCACTACTAAAGTTCATTTAATTAAGTCCAGAATAGTTAAGCTATGACACCTAACATAGCTGTCATCATCTTTTGTTTTCACCGTCACCATACATTGGTCCAGAATTCTCAACTCTTACCTGGACACCAATGCTCCCTCATCAACCCAGTGCACTTCCCACTGTACTTCCAGTACTCTAAGTACCAACAGATTACAGAGATGGAGCCCTTATTCCCTAGAGTTTAAAAAAAAATGAGGTGGCCTCAATGAAATGCACAGGCTTCTTAAGAGGCTTAAGTCAATGCTTCACATGGCAGGGGTGATTAGACTTAGGGGTCACAGTCTGAAAAATTGGAGACTGAACATTCAAATGTAAAGGAGAAATATCTTCACCCAGAGGTGAGCAGATCTTTGGATTTCTCTACCCAGGAGGATCACAGAATTTCATTCACTGAGTATGTACCAGACAAACTGATAGATTTTTAAATAAAATGAATCAAGGAAATGGGGATGTCTGTAGGAAAATTGTACTGAGGTAAAAGATTAGCCTTGATCTTACTGAATAGCAGAGCAGGCATGAAGAGCTTGACAGCCTATTTCTTTATCTATTTCTTTGTTGTGGCAATGTCCTTATAATAGTTCAACCATCTGTGTTTGTACATACACCATCAACATCATTCTATCTTGACAAGTGTGACCTCAAAATTCACATTGTTCAAATACTGTCAAAATTTCTCCTTTCCAACAGATCAGCTTGCATACAATGAGAAGCTGGCAACTGAGAGAGGAGATCATGCATCAGCCATTTCCTCCATCAGGAAGAACCATTAACTGATATCATGGAAGGAAGACGCATTTGGAAACTTGCATCTGTTGATAATGAAGGACAAGTGTTACTGCTGTATTTCATTTAATATTCCCATCCAGATAAATCTTACTGTTATAGTTTGCTTTGGAAGCAATTTAGAGGTCCCTGGCCAGCCATGTCACAAGCAAATACTATCCCTTCTATTTTAGCTCCCAAAGCTTCACATACTTCAATGACAGAACAGAGTTACAAATGGGGGGAAGATGCATTACATAATTTAATGACATTCATTCCTAAACTCAGATACTGGTATTGTACATTTATTAAAAGGTAGGTTAGTGAACCACGCCTGCAGGTTGAAAGCTCCTTACTGATACCACTGCTGTCTAAATGAAATGTTTGATAGAGAGTTAAGGTAGAAATTGTATACACTTAAAAATAAAGACCTCACTGGATAGTATATAAGATAAATCAAGATTATAGAGGAAATAAAGTTTTACAGAATGTGTTTTATAAATGGACACCAATCATGTAACCAATAAAGTGAATTTGAAGTATAACGTTAAATATTTAGTTTTAACTATTGGTCTTCATATGCTTCTAATGAAGTAAAACATTGCTTCAGATTAATTTGGTGAAGATCAGATTTGAGCTAGATAGAGGAGAGATACTGAGTGCAGATAAAATGATTCAGGAGAATTTCTCATCAATAAACTGAAATCTAGTAATATTAGCATTTTGCTACACTGGGGGGCATGGTCTTTCTTTACATACATTGTACATTGATACCTTCATTTTCTTGTAGCACATCTCCACAGCAACAGATTTGGAATCTTGACAGTTACTTGGGGTTGCACTGAAGGATTTCTTCCATACTGCCCAGACAAGGGATCCGTTATTTCAAGATGACATTGGACTGCTCAGTTAGGGCTCTTTATTATATTCGATGCCCAACATCTTTCCCAGGGTTCTAAATCAGAATCACAGGCCAACTTATAAATGGTGGCCCTCATTTGTTGGCAACACCTTCCATGAGAAAAGGTAGTAAATTGCTGACATATTCAATCAATTCCTTAATGATCTACTGGATCAACATGTAACAAGTGAAATATTGTTGTTAAAATCATCAGAAGAGATGCAGAGGAGCTAGAGGGACAAAATGACCCTAAATCACAGGCAAGGCATGCTTTGGATCTAAGTTCACTCCATCAGGGAACTTTAATAAATGATTGTCTTCTACCTTAAGTACAGTGCTTTGCTTCAGAATACTAATATGACACACTGTTGAAGCCATTATAAGTGCTTGCTACCTTCTTTTCTGTTGCTTCACATTATGCGTAGGGTTCAATGGCAAACCCTACAGCACTCCTAGTATGTTAAGCAAATCATTTGAATCATCTCTTGCCCACACACTTCACTCTATTAATGGAAATCTAAAATTAAAAAATTACTGGAAATAAATAGATCAGTCAAAATATATGGAGGAATTCAAAGCTAACATTTCAGGTCAATAATGTTTAAACAAGTCATTGACCCCAAAAGATATTTTGTTCTCTCCCCAAATGCTTCCTGATCAGCTGACATTATCCAGTGTTTTCTGTTATAGATGGAAGAAGGAATTGTTTTAAAAAGCATTAGCAAAAGCTGACCCCTTCATGATTTGATGAATAAGGTTTAGGTGTATCCGGGAACAAATTTCACTAAGGTAGAGAATCTGTTTAGTAGCTTGTTGACTGGATTGGGGAGTGTGCCTTCTGAGAATATGTTGAGTGAATTTGGCCTTTTCTCCTTGGAGCGACGGAGAATGAGAAGTGACCTAATAGGCATGTATAAGATGATGAGAGACATTGATTGTGTGGATAGTTTTTCCCAAGGCTGAAATGGCTATAACAAGAGGGCACAGTTTTAAGGTGCTTGGCAGTATGTACAGAGGGGATGTCAGGGGTAAGTTTTTTTTACGCAGAGAGTGGTGAGTGTGCAGAATGGGCTGCTGGCGACTGTGGTGGATGCAGATACAATAGAGTCTTTTTAAGAGGTTCCTGGATAGGTAAATGGAGCTTAAAAAATAGAGGGCTATGGGTAACCCTAGGTAACTTCTAAAGTAAGTACAAGTTCGGTACAGCACTGTGAGCTGAAAGACCTGTATTGTATTTCTATGTATTAACATGTGCAGTTGTTTCAAGTGACTGTAGTTCTGACTACTAAGTGGCCAAACCAAGAGAGAGATGCCATTAAAAAGACTGCTTCTCCAACACAAAATTATGCTTGGCTGTGTCTATTTGAACCCAGAAAATATGCATATACTTAGCATATACCATCTCCATCTAACATAAATATGGAATGATTTTAAAACTAAAAAACGTACTTTTTGGCAGGGACAGTTTTCTGTAGATTCCAGAGCTTAAGGGTGTGGTCTTCAGAGGCTGTAACCAGCACAGGCTCTACAGGATGGAAAGCTAATGCACGTACTCCATCAAAGTGACTCCGTAGTGTGTATTTGGGATTCCATGTCTTCCTAAATGCATCCTTATTAGCCGGCAACTAAAAATGAACATAAGGTAAAAGATAAAGTATGTTACTGAATACGTATCCAGAATAAAGATGTTAACATGAAAGAAGGAAGTAATCTTAACAAGTTATCACCAAAGCCACATGAAGAACATCTACCAAATGTTCTGAAAGCAAAATCTGAAGTATGTAGTACCTCAAAAAATACACAGAAAAGCAGACTAAATCCAAAAAACTGTCAAGTGGGCCTGATTTTAATAATAATTAAATTTCTCTGCATTCCATAGCTCTCAATGGAAATTAGAACATAAACATGCTTTAGGCATTGACAGAAAGTTAACATGACACATATATGGAAGAAAAATGTTAAAACTTCAAGTACATCAGATTAAAGGGATGCTGAACAAATTGAATTTTGAAAGAATATAAATGCATTCAGAGAATCCATAAGCCACAAAAAAACATTTTTTACAATGTCTCTTTCTTTAAGGTCCAAATACAAAATCTCAGCAAAGCTTAATGCTGGACCACAAATAACGTGCATTAAAGAAAGAAAAGCTTAGATATATCATCCCTGCAAACAATAACAAACAACCTCAAAATAACTAATAGCATTTCTGATGGCTTGATAACTGAATAAAAATCATATAACTGAAAAACAGCTCTGAATACTGACTGCTGGCCAAGACTATATATGCAAATGACTGAAATTAGTTACTTGTAACATTGGATTTTATAAGCATTTATTTTTTTCCTGTGAAAACTTAAAATCCAATATTATCACAATAGTCAGATAAGTGTGCCACATTTGTTAATAAAATAGTAAAAGGTGAACTAATGGGGTTGAACTACAAAGGTGGTCAAGTTTTTAAAAATGTTAGGCAACACCAGTAGTGAAAGGAAAATGTGCCTTTTTTCCCATTTGGGATCTTCCATCAAAACGATGGTATATAACGAGGAACCAAGCTTGGGAAATCAGAGCAGGGAGACAAGTTTAACTGCTGGATTTAAAAATGTAAGTGATAATGGCAACAGAGGCAAGCAAAAGTAAAATTGTAAATCTCAGTTTAAAGGCTGCACTAATGCCTTACCAAAAGAAATTAAGGGGAAAGAAACCTGGAAACTCCTGCCGATCAATATAGGGAATATGATAAAAATGAACATAGTTACCAGACGGCAATCTATGCAGAGTAAGATGTAATAGAAAATCCCTAAACTAAGCTGATCTCAATTTCCAGAAGTGCAAAGATTTGAAACGCAATAATAAAAGTTTCCTTGGACAGCAGGTACTGGGAGTGTTGTATATCTGTGAATGTTCAACTCCATAACTCTATTCAAAGCACAATCTATAATGCAGCAGTGTAAACTCTCTCTCTCTCTCTCTCTTTAAAAGAGGCTAAAATGCATCATGGCTTTTTATATCTGTGTTGTAATTTGCATTTCCTTGTAGTCAGACATCCATTAACTGATGACCAGTAATCAGGCCACAAACTCTGCTATATAACACGAATCCAAACATTCCAAATGGTAGACACCAAACAGATTTAAGAAGAGCTGGAGTTTAGGCACAAAGTGAGAAGAAGGTAGTTACCCACATTCACTGGGGAATTTCACATAACAATTGAAAGTTGAAAGGATGTCAAGACATCACCCATTTATTCAACACCAGGAATGAGACTCTCAGTTCTTTCTGAATATCAATTAATCTTATTCATAAGGATGCAAAACCAAGGCAAAGATTGGCTTGACACTAAGTGTAATTACATTTCCACCCATTCAATGACCTTCATGTCTCCTGCATATGAGTGGACTCCACCATGGTTGAGAATGGCTAAATTCACAGTGCCACTCCGTCCTATTAGCTATCAACGATTGTCCTTCAGGGTTTGATCAACATGACATTAATGAGCTCGAGTACAGATGAGGTCAATGGGAATTTGGGTGAAAAATCTCCACTGGATGGACAACGGAGCACAACTATAATAACTAAAGATCAATCTCGGTAAGCCCAAAAACTACGATTTGCATTGTCAATGGCCTGTTGTCCACTGAGAGGTGAGAAGATCAGTTTCCGTTCATAAATTAGTAATACAATAATCTGTCAACTAACAGCAAGACTTAGTCAGCATGGAGGTAATAGTGTTATATGACACAAAACATTCATGCCTCATGACAGCAAAATATTGACTGAAATATAACCATCTTCTTTTAACAACCTGCAGTTTTACCTTCATTAAAAAACATCACCATCAATATTATCAATCAGGCAAACTGAACAATTCACAGAGGTATTATGCTACAAGAGCTGATCAAAGACTAATTAGGCTTTTAAGTAATTCAGCAAAAACAGTAAAGGCTCTCTTGTTATCAGTAAAACACTTCAAGAACACTCACCATTTGAGCGCATCCAAAAAATATTCAAGAATATTCAAGTGCAAGACTACTCACTTACATAGGAGTTCTGTTCCTGAGTCCGTCTTTAAGCTGGATTTGTACACAAGTCGGAACAAGTACATCCGGTATTATTTAGCGTCAGTTAGCCAAACGTTTGTCTTAGTATATAGTATATATTTTACCTTTCAATGCATATAAAACACTTAAGAAACGTATGTATTCCAATAATTAAACCACTGCGTTGCTTAGTAATAATTGTAGCTTTCATCGGGGCAGGGCCTTTCACATACTCCATTATTCTCACTTTATCCGTTATCCTTTAAAATTGTTCCGATCGTTGACCGACTGTAGCCTAACGCTTTTCCAATGATTGATGGCATTTCACCTCTTTCCAAATGCTTTATTATTTCCACTTTATTTTCAATTGCGATCGCTTCCCGTCAGTAGAACAAAAACACTGCGGGCCCCGAGCTCTACCGGCTCTCGAGGTCCAATGGGTCCAAAGGACCACCGCACTGTGACAGGCTAAATGGGACGAGTGGGGGCTGTGCTGGGTTTGGGTATTTGATCCTCCACAATATTCCGCGTGGGAATTTAAACCAGAGGTGGCAGTGGTTTTTTTTTTACGAGGTCGAGTTGCGAGCTCGACATCAAACCGGCACGGATGGCACGGGAGTCACTGGATCAACATCAACCCGGCACAGGAGCGGTCTCTCACGGGATCGAACTCGGGAACCTCCGTTCTCAAGCCCGGCGCTGATCTCACTGTGCCACCAGCCGACCGGAACGGGGGGGGGGGGGGGGGGGGGGGGGGGGGGGGGGGTGTCATGGTGAATCTTACTAAGAAAAATTTAAGCCAAATACAAAGTTAAACACTCAACACAGTATCAACACCACGACTTAAAATGGCGGACGGTGTCACAATTTGACTTAAAATGGCGGACGCATTCTCCTTCCTCGGTTCGTAAGTACAAGTTGTTCATAAGTCGCACGTTTGTAACTCAGGGACTACCCGTACTGTCCTTTCACTATGACAGGTCAAATTGTTGGGGGGCGTCACGTGATGACATAGGATCGAGACGTTGGGAATCCAGCTCCCTCGTAAAAAGTAATGAAATAGGGTTTAAATGAAGAAGAGTTAACAAATATCTATTAGAAACTATTTATAAGCAACTCAGGATTATCTTTTGATATGGCTCCTAAACTGAAACAGAAGAAAGCTACTACTTTGAAGACTGCGCAAATCGGTGGGGAAAAAGGCCTAACCGTCTCGGCGAAGCATCGGACTCAAGTTGGATCTCCTCCCGGCGAAGTGCATGGCACTTCTGATGATGCGGGAAAGGAAGTTGCAGCAATGTCGGCGGTCTCTAAGAAGAAACGGCAGGAACAACGCATGCGCGAAAGTATGCATGAACAGATATCAACAAAACTACAAATCCCAACTACGGCTGGAAGTGAAATTGGATGTGGATCGGAAGTAGAAACAGACTCTTTGGGAAATTCAGAGGAAGAAGAAGAGGAAAAGAAGGAAGAGATTAAAGGAGACATAAAAGATATCTTGATATATATGATGAATGAATTAAAAGCTACAAGAACAGATATGACGAATGAATTAAAAGCAATAAGAACAGATATAAGAAGGATGCAGAATACACTTGATAATGAGGTGGAAAAACAAAAGAAGATGGATAATAAAGTTAAAGAGATGGAAGTAAAAGTGGAAGAAAACACTGAAAGAATAGACAAGATAGAAAACAATAATCTTGCCTGGACAACAGAAAGAAAATGGATGTTGGAAAAAATGGATGCGCTTGAGAACTCTAATAAAATAATATTAAAATTGTTGGTCTTATGGAAGGTACAGAGGGAGAAAATCCAATAAAATTCTTTCAAGAATGGATTCCGAAAATTTTGGAAATGAAAGAAGGAAGTCAAGTAATTGAAATTGAAAGAGCACACAGAGCTTTAAGACCAAGATCTCAACAAGATCAAAATCCAAGATCAATTTTGATAAAATGCTTAAGGTACCAAGATAAAGAAATTATCTTGAAGGCAGCTACTCAAGGTGCTAAAAAGGGAAATGGGCCATTGATAATAGAAGGGAAAAGTTTTTTTAATCCAGACATAAATTACGATCTTCTGAAGAGGCGGAAGGAATTTAATCCAGTGAAAAAATCTTTATGGGAAAAGGGCTATACATTTTTATTGAGCTACCCAGCAAAATTGATAATATTCCTGGATAATGGAGAAAGAAGTTTTTTCGTTGACTACCGGAAAGCGGAGAAATTTGTACAAGAATTACCTGATGTACATGAAGAGGAGTAAAGAATTATAGAAATGAAATGGACTAATGATGAAGACTGAAACAAGGTTGGACTTGATGGACATTTATAAGGAAAAAATAGTCGAGGAGTATTAATTGGGAGTAGAGACATTAATTATTTTCTTTTTTTCTTCTTCACTAATATATTTTCTTTTTTTTTGCGGGGGAGCTGGAGGAGCTCCTGATCGATGGCTGCGAGTTTCACGTGTACAATCATGGCAATTGCCATGACCAGAAAAATGGGGGGGGGGGGGGGTAATGTTGTGTTCTTTTTATTCGCAACATTAGTGGGGGGGTATTTTGGTTTTTTTTCTTATATATTAGTTATCTTTCTTCTTTTTTGCCTGGATGGTTGGGGAGAGACTCATTGCAACATGGAGAATTTTAAAGAGTTCCCAAGGTACTATGAATGATTACCGTAGATTCCGGATTTTAAGCCGCTACTTTTTTCCCACATTTTGAACAGCTTTGAACTCTGCGGCCTTTAATACGGTGCGGCTAATGTATTATTTTTTTTCATGCCGCCAAAAACATTTTGCCTCGTAACAGTAGACCAATAAAATTGATGAGTAGTTCACAGAGGTCCAATGAAATTGTACGATAAATCAAGCGCACTTTCACAATTAAATTATTGTAAATCAGTCATTTGTACTCACCCTCATCAACATGGAAAACACTCGAAGAAAAGCATTGTGCTGCCTTTATGGCAGTTATTTAGTTTATAATATTTTCGCTTAGTAATTCATTTGTTAGTTAAAGTTAGAACTGTTTTAACTATATTTGTTTTCTGTACTACATCGCGGGATGCTATAATGTCACACCCAGTTTCGCCGCGTCTTGTGGGATACTGGTTTGCGATAAACGGGACGGCGGGGGGGGAGCGGCAGAGCGAAAACGCTGCTTTTAAGTTAAAGGCGATCAATAACTTTTCCTGGTAGGCTGCAGTATATATATTTTTTACCAGTCGTTAGGAGATATTGGAATGTTGTTCAGTAAAGAAGTATACGCAACGTATATTTAAAAGTAGCCGCGTTACAGGCACGGTTCGAAAAAAAGCATTTGCAATATGTATTTGTTTATGTTACCATATGGATTTAATTAAAAGTTAAAAAATCCTCACGTGTAATATCTTTCTGTGTAAATATCTCATATTACAACGTGGGACACCTGCGGCCGAAAATCCGGTGCGGCCTGTACAAGTAAAAAATTGATTTTATTTCTAAAATTAGAGCCAGCGGCTTTTAATCAGGTGCGCTCTGTAGTCCGGAATCTACGGTAATTTACTTAATTTATTAAGTTTTAATGTTAATGGAATTAATGGACCTGTGAAAAGAAAAAGAGTTTTAACATATATTAAGAAAATGAAAGGAGATATAGCTTTTTTACAAGAAACACATTTAACAGAAATAGAACATAAGAAATTAAAGAGAGATTGGGTTGGAAATGTCATTGCAGCTTCATTTAATTCAAAATCGAGAGGAGTTGCAATTTTGGTTAATAAATCTTTGCCAATTAAAATACAAAATGTAATAATTGATTCTGGGGGGAGATATGTGATTATACATTGTCAAATTTTTTCAGAATTATGGACTTTTATGAACATTTATGCACCAAATGAAAATGATGCAAAATTCATACAATAAGTTTTTTTGAAATTGGCTGATGCACATGATAAAATATTAATAGGTGGAGATTTTAATTTTTGTTTGGATCCAGTTTTGGATAGGTCAACTAAAGTTGTTACAAAATCAAAAGTAATAAAACTACCGTAGATTTCGCACTACAGAGCGCACCTGATTAAAAGCCGCTGGCTCTAATTTTAGAAAGAAAATCAATTTTGTACTTGTACAGGCCGCACCGGATTTTAGGCCGCACCGGATTTTCGGCCGCAGGTGTCCCACGTTGTAATATGAGATATTTACACAGAAAGATATTACACGTGAGGATTTTTTAACTTTTAATTAAATCCATATGGTAACATAAACAAATACATATTGCAAATGCTTTTTTTCGAACCGTGCCTGTAACGCGGCTACTTTTAAATATACGTTGCGTATACTTCTTTACTGAACAACATTCCAATATCTCCTAACGACTGGTAAAAAATATATATACTGCAGCCTACCAGGAAAAGTTATTGATCGCCTTTAACTTAAAAGCAGCGTTTTGGCTCCGCCACTCCCCCCCACCTTCCCGTTTATCGCAAACCGGTATTTCCCACAAGACGCGGCGAAACCGGATGTGACGTCTAGCATTCCGGGCTGTAGTACAGAAAACATACTAACAAATGAATTACTAAGCGAAAATATTATAAACTAAATAACTGCCATAAAGGCAGCACAATGCTTTTCTTCGAGTGTTTTCCATGTTGATGAGGGTGAGTACAAATGACTGATTTACAATAATTTAATTGTGAAAGTGCGCTTGATTTATCGTACAATTTCATTGGACCTCTGTGAACTACTCATCAATTTTATTGGTCTACTGTTACGAGGCAAAATGTTTTTGGCGGCATGAAAAAAAATCATGCATTAGCCGCACCGTAGTAAAGGCCGCAGTGTTCAAAGCTGATCAAAATGTGGGAAAAAAGTAGCGGCTTAAAATCCGGAATCTACGGTAACGTTATCATTAATGAAAGATTTAAACCTGATTGATATATGGAGAAAAATTAATCCAAGAGAAAGAGATTATTCATTTTATTCAAATAGACATAAAACTTACTCAAGGATTGATTTTTTTAATTATCAAAACATATTCAAGATAGAGTGAAAAGTGTGGAATATAAAGCAAGAATACTGTCAGATCATTCCCCCTTGATAATGACAATGATAATGATGGATAAGGAGGAATCGATCTATAGATGGAGATTTAATTCAATTCTATTAAAACATCAAGATTTTTGTGATTTTATGAAAAAACAAATTCAATTTTCTTTGGATACAAATCTACATTCAGTTGAGGATAAAATTGTATTATGGGAAGCGATCAAAACATATTTAAGGGGTCAGATTATAAGTTATACATCTAAAATTAAGAAGGAATACGCAGCAGAAATAGATCAATTGGAAAAAGATATCATAAAGTTAGAAAAAGAATCTCAAAGATATATGACAGAAGAAAAACAAAGACAACTTGTTAATAAAAAACTACAATATAATATGCTCCAGACATAACATACAGAAAAAGTAATTATGAGAACTAAACAGAAATATTATGAATTAGGTGAAAGATCACATAAAATTCTTGCTTGGCAGTTGAAAACAGAACAGGTTTCTAAAACAATAAATGCAATTAGAACAAGTGTAAATAAGGTTACTTATAAGCCTTTAGAAATTAATGAAACCTTTAAAAATTTTTACACTGAACTGTATCAATCAGAATCAAAAAATAAGATTGCTGAGATAGATAAATTTTTATCACAAATAACCCTTCCAAAATTAAATTTGGAAGAACAGAAAGGATTAGATATGCCCTTTACATTAAAAGAGGTTGAAGAAGCTTTAGGATCACTTCAGAGTAATAAATCCCCAGGAGAAGATGGTTTTCCTCCTGAGTTTTATAAAAAATTTAAAGATTTATTAATTCCTCCTTTTATGAAATTAATATACCAAGTGGAAAGAATGCATAAACTCCCACAACCTTTTTTAACAGCAATCATAACTGTATTGCCAAAAAAAGATAGTGATCCTTTAAAACCAACATCATATAGGCCTATTTCTTTGATGAATACAGATTATAAAATACTACCAAAAATTTTATCTAATAGAATATCTAAATATTTACCAAAATTAATACATATGGACCAAACAGGTTTTATTAAAAATAGACAATCAATGGATAATATAACCCGGTTACTTAGTATAATTCATTTGGCACAAAAAAGAGAGGAAATGAGTGTGGCAGTTGCTTTGGATGCAGAAAAAGCATTTGATAGATTGGAATGGGATTTTTTATTTAAGGTATTGGAAAAATATGAGTTAGGAAAATCTTTTATACAATGGATTAAAATTTTAAATACTAATCCTCAAGCTAAAGTAGTTACAAATGGTCAGATTTCAACACCATTTTGCTTAACAAGATCAACTAGACAAGGCTGCCCATTATCACCTGCTTTATTTGTATTGGCAATAGAACCATTAGCTGAATTAATTAGAACAGATTCAGATATTGGGGGCTTTAGAGTTAATCAAGAAGAATATAAGATTAATTTATTTGCTGATGATGTTTTGATTTATTTAACAAACCCATTGCAATCTTTGCAAAGATTATCTTTTAGATTGGAAGAATATGGGAAAGCATCAGGCTATAAAGTAAATTGGGATAAAAGTGAAATTTTACCCCTTACTAAAGGAAATTATAATCAATGTCGATTAGCAACTCAATTTCGATGGTCAACAAATGGGATAAAATATTTAGGTATTAGAGTTGATAATGATGTAAAAAATGTATATAAACAAAATTATTTGCCATTATTTAAAAAAATAAAAGAGGATCTTGATAAATGGATGATGTTACCAATAACATTAATAGGTAGAGTTAATGCTGTAAAAATGAATATATTTCCTAGATTGCAATATTTATTTCAAACTTTACCAATACAATTACCTCAGAAGTTTTTTCAAGAACTGAATAAATATGTAAGGAAATTTCTTTGGAAAGGAAAGATGTCAAGAATATCATTGGAAAAATTGACATGTAAATTTGATTTAGGAGGGTTACAACTTCCAAATTTTAAGAATTATTATAAAGCAAATCAACTTAGATTTATTGCGTCTTTTTTTGATGAAGAAAAACCGGCATGGATTAGAATAGAATTAGATAAGATAGGAGAAAATATACCAGAAGATTTTATATATAAATGGGAATCCAAATGGATATGGGGAAAAAAAGAATCTCCTATATTAAGCCATTTGATTGATTTATGGAATAAGGTAAATATGGACGATGAGATAAAGAAATCTTTATTAGCAAAAAGAACTTTAATTCAAAATAGGCTTATTCCTTTTACAATGGATAATAAACTTTTACATAATTGGTTTCAAAAGGGGATTAAATATATAGGTGACTGTTTTGAAGGAGGTATATTGATGTCGTTTGATCAATTAAAAAATAAATATAAAATATCAAAAAAACACTCTTTTCTGTTATTTTCAATTAAAAGCCTATTTACGAGAAAAGCTGGGACAAACAATGTTGATGCCAAAACCTAGTGAAATGGAAATATTAATTCAGAAAGGAAAAATTAAAAAATTTACATCTTGTATGTATAATTTGATTCAAAAGCAAACAATTAAATTAGGAATTCATAAATCAAGACAAAAATGGGAATCTGATCTGAATGTTAAAATTGATGGAAAAAATTGGTCAAGATTATGTTCTGATAGTATGAGAAATACAATAAATGTTCGACTTAGATTAATACAATATAATTTTTTATATCAATTATATATAACACCACAGAAAATAAATAGATTAAATTTAAATATGTCTGACCAATGTTTTCGATGTAATCAAGAAATTGGTACTTTTTTACATTCTACTTGGTCTTGTTTTAAAATTCAACCATTTTGGATAAATTTAAGACTTTTATTGGAACAAATTATTGGAGTACAACTCCCACATAGTCCACTATTATTTTTATTAGGAGACATTGAAGGGACAATAACGAAACTTAAATTGAATAAGTATCAGAAAAAATTTATAAAAATTGCATTGGCAGTAGCCAAAAAAGTTATCGCAGTCACTTGGAAATCTGATTTATATTTAACTATGGATCGTTGGAATAATGAAATACATAGTTGTATTCCACTTGAAAAAATTACGTATAATCTAAGAAATGAATATGATATATTTTTGAAAATTTGGTTCCCATACTTACAAAAGATAGGATTAAATACATAGGTCCTATGAAGATAAAATTATAGTAATTGGGGAAAGTAAAAATAAATATCAAAATTATTTTGAGCTCCATGGAGCATGTGGGGATCCTCCGATATCCAGGCAATCTTTCTCTTCTTTCCTTTTTTTCTTTCTTTAGATAAGGGTTAAGGGGAGAGGGGAGGGTTAATATTATTTTTCTTACTATTATATCACCACAACATTTATTCTTTGTAATTTCTAAAATTTAATAAATAAATAATTTTTTTTAAGAAAAAAAAGGTCAAATTGTTAAAATTTTTTATCTAACGGGATCATTAGAGCACCTTCCTAAAGGAATAACATCTCAATTTAGTATTGGCTTTGCAAGGGCATGAATAAATCAATAACAGAAAACAAAAGTTGATTATGCTTGGATGTAGTATAACTATGGAGAATTATGGAACCACCCAGCTTGAATCTTAACATTGTAATTCTGGAGACTGATGTAGAAGTAACTTCATGTGATAGCTTCACTTGATACTTTAAGGTAATATTGGGTATTTTTCCTCATATGTAGGTCTCTGCTTTGTGATGAGAGGTAGTACCCAGAAAAATAATTACAATGAAGTAGAAAATGCAATGGAGTACAACATTATCAATTATAGCTGCATACAAATTTGCATCCGTTGTTGGTTTTCAATTGTTCACAAATCTCTAATATTTGGCTAATAGATAAGTACTAAATCTAGTAACAATACCCTTAAGCACTTTGCCAAATTAGCCAGTCAACAATCAGTCTGAGGGTGACAGTGATGTCAGCCACCCAGTGTCAATGAATAGAACTAAATGAGGCAGAGGCAAGGTTTATACAATACAACACAAAGCACACATTAGATCTGCTTCTTTATAATTAGACAAGGGAAATGTGACAGAACAGAATAAATGGTTAAGATAGCACAAATCCTCTCGGCTAAACTAAGAGGAATAATATATGAATAATAAAAGAGAAAGCAAGTTTCCAGATGTACTATACAAAATAAACAATTACAGAGCAAACAAAATGTCATATGGGAATAAAAACAAACTGCAAGCGGATCACATATTCGGGGGCGGGGAGTATGGCAGTAAAATAAATTCATAAATATACGATCGTACGCTTCATAACATTTAATTAAGAAGGATATATGGCTGAAAAACTTTAAACCAAAACTACGAAGTTAGCAAATAGGATGAATCACAGCTAACATTATACACTAGTTCATGAGCATAACAGAGTTAGCTATTCAGCTATGAAACCTTGGTCTCTTCCCATTCAGGGCTAAGCCCTTCCCTTGATTCCGTATTCCCTGTCAAGCCCCATACTTTATTGTACCTCCCTCCACACTAGCCCCTCTGATACTGCCACTGACACAATCAGTGTCAGGCTTATATCAAGGCACAGATTCTAAACAGCCTTATGAGCCTCCAACTTGAGATCTGTAACCTGCCACTTCCTCCTCCCACTTCTTAGGCTTCATCTATGGAGTTTGAAGTTCATCATGCAAAACGGTAAGCTCTTCAATTCCAACTAACCCCACCATATATATAACCATATAACAATTACAGCACGGAAACAGGCCATCTCGGCCCTTCTAGTCCATGCCAAACACTTCCCTCACCTAGTCCTACCAACCTGCACTCAGTCCATAACCCTCCATTCCTTTCCTGTCCATATACCTATCCAATTTTTTTTTTAAATGACAAAATCGAACCTGCCTCCACCACTTCTACTGGAAGCTCGTTCCACACAGCTACCACTCTCTGAGTAAAGAAATTCCCCCTCGTGTTACCCCTAAACTTTTGCCCCATAACTCTCAACTCATGTCTTCTTGTTTGAATCTCCCTGACTCTCAATGGAAAAAGCCTATCCACGTCAACTCTATCTATCACCCTCATAATTTTAAATATCTCTATCAAGTCCCCCCTCAACCTTCGACGCTGCAAAGAATAAAGACCCAACTTGTTCAACCTTTCTCTGTAACTTAGGTGCTGAAACCCTGGCAACATTCTAGTAAATCTCCTCTGTATTCTATTTTGTTGACATCTTTCCTATAATTCCGTCACCAGAACTGTACACAATACTCCAAATTTGGCCTCACCAATGCCTTGTACAATTTTAACATTACATCCCAACTCCTATACTCAATGTTCTGATTTATAAAGGCCAGCATACCAAAAGCTTTCTTCACCACCCTATCCACATGAGATTCCATCTTCAGGGAACTGTGCACCATTATTCCTAGATCAGTCTGTTCTACTGCATTCTTCAATGCCCTACCATTTACCATGTATGTCCTATTTTGATTACTCCTACCAAAATGTAGCACCTCACACTTATCAGAACTAAACTCAATCTGCCATCTTTCAGCCCACTCTTCTAACTGGCCTAAATCTCTCTGCAAGCTTTGAAAACCTACTTCATTATCCACAACGCCACCTATCTTAGTATCATCTGAATACTTACTAATCCAATTTACCACCCCATCATCCAGATCATTAATGTATATGACAAACAACATTGGACCCGGTAGAGATCCCTGAGGCACACCACTAGTCACTGGCCTCCAACCTGACAAACAGTTATCCACCCCTACTCTCTGGCATCTCCCATCCAGCCACTGTTGAATCCATTTTACTACTTCAATATTAATACCTAACGATTGAATCTTCCTAACTAACCTTCCGAGTGGAACCTTGTCAAAGGCCTTACTGAAGTCCATATAGACAACATCCACTGTTTTACCCTTGTCAACTTTCCTAGTAACCTCTTCAAAAAATTCAGTAAGATTTGTCAAACGTGACCTTCCACACACAAATCCACGCTGACTGTTCTTAATCGGACCTTGTCTATCCAGATAATTATATATACCTTCTCTAAGAATACTTTGCATTAATTTACCCACCACTGGCATCAAACTTACAGGCCGAAAATTGCTAGGTTTACTCTTAGAACCCTTTTTAAACAATGGAACAACATGAGCAATACGCCAATCCTCCGGCACCATCTCCGTTTCTAATGACATTCGAAATATTTCTGTCAGAGCCCCTGCTATTTCTACACTAACTTCCCTCAAGGTCCTAGGGAATATCCTGTCAGGACCCAGAGACTTATCCACTTCTATATTCTTTAAAAGCACCAGTACTTCCTCTTCTTTAATCATCATAGTTTCCATAACTACCCTACTTGTTTCTCTTACCTTACACAATTCAATATCCTTCTCCTTAGTGAATACCGAAGAAAATAAATTGTTCAAAATCTCCCCCATCTCTTTTGGCTCCACACATAGCCGTCCACTCTGATTCTCTAAGGGATCAATTTTATCCCTCACTATCCTTTTGCTATTAATATAACTGTAGAAACTCGTTGGATTTATTTTCACCTTACTTACCAAAGCAACCTCGTATCTTCTTTTAGCTTTTCTAATTTCTTTCTTAAGATCCTTCTTATATTCTTTATATTCCTCAAGTAACTAATTTACTCCATGCTGCCTATATTTATTGTAGATCTCTCTTTTTCCGAACCAAGTTTCCAATATCCCTTGAAAACCATGGCTCTCTCAAACTTTTAACCTTTCCTTTCAACCTAACAGATTGAAAACAAAGATTGATAAAGATTCTGTACCCTTAAAAATTTCAACTTTAAATGACCTCCATTTCTCTATCACATCCTTCCCATAAAACAAATTGTCCCAATCCACTCCTTCTAAATCCTTTCACATCTCCTCAAAGTTAGCCTTTCTCCAATCAAAAATCTCAACCCTGGGTCCAGTCCTATCCTTCTCTATAATTATGTTGAAACTAATGGCATTGTGATCACTGGACCCGAAGTGCTCCACAACACATACCTCCGTCACCTGACCTATCTCATTCCCTAACAGGAGATCCAATACTGCCCCTTCTCTAGTTGGTACCTCTATGTATTGCTGCAAAAAACTATCCTGCACACATTTTACAAACTCCAAACCATCCAGCCCTTTTACAGAATGGGCTTCCTAGTCTATGTGTGGAAAATTAAAATCTCCCACAATCACAACCCTGTGCTTACTACAAATATCTGCTATGTCCTTACAAATTTGCTCCTCCAGTTCTCGCTCCCCATTAGGTGGTCTATAATACACCCCTATAAGTGTTACTACTCCTTTCCCATTCCTCAATTCCACCCAAATATGTCCCTAGATGAGCCCTCTAATCCATCCTGCCAAAGCACTGCTGTAATATTTTCTCTGACAAGCAATGCAACACCTCCCCCTCTTGCCCCTCCAATTCTATCACACCTGAAGCAATGAAATCCAGGAATATTTAGTTGCCAATCACACCCCTCCTACAACCATGTTTCACTAATAGCTACAACATCATATTTCCAGGTATCAATCCATGCTCTAAGCTCATCCACCTTTCTTACAAAGCTCCTAACATCAAAATAAATGCATTTAAGAAACTCTCCACCTCTTACTCTCTGTTTATCCCTAACGGTGCAAACAACTTTATTATCTTTTTCTTCCTTCTTCCCTACATCTTCAGTCTGAGCGCTCCCCTTCTCTGTCACCTGCCTATCCTCCCTCACACAGTCTACTAGCTATCTCTATTTGTGAACTAACCTCCTCTCTCCTAATTTGATTCCCACCCCCCAACCATTCTAGTTTAAAGTCTCCCCAGTAGCCTTAGCAAATCTCCCCGCCACAGGATATTGGCCCCCCTAGAATACAAGTGTAACCCGTCCTTTTTGTACAGGTCACACCTGCCC
Source organism: Hemitrygon akajei (assembly GCF_048418815.1). NCBI lineage: Eukaryota > Metazoa > Chordata > Chondrichthyes > Myliobatiformes > Dasyatidae > Hemitrygon > Hemitrygon akajei. Next base: position 66,479,703 of record NC_133126.1, on the reverse strand, counting down.
CAAAAGAGGTCTTAATGATCCAAAAACTTGAATCCCTGCCCCCTGCTCCAATCCCTCAGCCCCGCATTTATCCTCCACCTCTTTCCATTCCTACTCTCACTGTCGTGTTGCACAGGCGGTAATCCTGAGATTACTACCTTTGAGGTCCTTCTTCTCAACTCAACTTCCTAACTCCCTATATTCTCCTTTCAGGACCTCTTCCCTTTTCCTACCTATGTCATTGGTACCTATACGTACCACGACCTCTGGCTCCTCACCCTCCCACTTCAGGATATCTTGGATGCGATCAGTAACATCCCCGGACCCTGGCACCAGGGAGGCAAACTACCATCTGGGTATCCTGACCGCGTCCACGGAATCGCCTATCTGACCCCCTAAATACCGAGTCCCCTATTACTACTGCCTTCCTCTTCCTTTTCCTACCCTTCTGAGCTACAGGGCCAGACTCTGTGCCAGAGGCATGGCCACAGTTGCTTCCCCCAGGTAGGCTGTCCCCCACAACAGTACTCAAACAGGAGTACTTATTGTCAAGGGATACAGCCACTGGGGTACTCTCTAGTACCTGACTCTTCCCCTTCCCTCTCCTAACCGTGACCCACGTCTGCCTCCCATGGCCCCAGTGTGACCACCTGCCTCTAACTCCTCTTTATCATCTCCTCACTCTCACTGACCAGACAAAGGTCATCAAGCTGCAGCTCCAGTTCCCTAACACAGTTCCTTAGGAGCTGCAGCTCAGCACACCTGGCGCAGATGTGGACGCCCGGGAGGCTAGGAGACTCCAGGATCTCCCACATCCGACACTGAGAACAACAAGCTGCCCTCACACATACATCCCCTTTCCTCAAATAACAGGAAAAATAGAAACCTAAACCTACTTGCCTCGCCCGTTTCTGCCTAAGCCTGTTGAGCCAAAGCCCTTAAGCCTTCACTCTGCTCCTGACTCACTCCGCTGCCCGCTGTATAAGGCTGTGTTCCTTTTAAATCTTCCGCGCTTCACTGTCCGACGTCACACGCCTGCGCAGTCCCGCCTCTCTTAACACCGAAGAAAAAATCAAAATGGCTCCCGCCGCACTCCCGCTCCGATTCTCAGACTTCCTTCACCAGAGCAAGACAGAGTCAATGTTTGTGCAATGCATGCATACTATTTCAGCCCTGAACTACAGACTGTGCCAAATGCCACAGCAATCCTACTGGTACAGATATATTTTAAGAAAGATGGAATCTAATGCGCAAAGATGACATATCTAGTTCATAATAAGCAGAACTGTTCTAAATTAGTCCTTTCTGCCTAGTTCTTCCAACATTCATCCTGGAAGTGAAAAGCAATAATCTCACAGAGAAGTGCAGCTTATAAGTATAGATCACAAGGGCTGTTGAATGACCATCTGTAATCTCTTTTAGGAACACTGATAAAGTTGGTTGAAACTTGCAATAGTTATTCTACTTACACAAGAGAACTCTAATTTTCAGAGTACAATTGGCCTTCTGCTTGAAGCAGACAGATGCCATCTCACCAGTGGTGGCACAACACGCATCGATGTTCTACTACTATTTTCAGCTAAGACGTTGTTGACCTATTTTGAAGGTTTACATGCCAATATAAGACCAGTTAACCTTAAGGAACAAAAGTATCCCAAGAAGGATAATTGCTCTAATACCACTGTCCAGTTTCAGGTATTTATAAACCCCCTGATATCCAATTTATTGGCTCGCACTCTATGTTTGCCACTTGTCTTCAGTTAATTCATAATGACTTGACCCATACCCTCCTACCCTGCATAATGCTACCCGATTCATTATGTGGTTATTCAATTCTTTATTGAAATTATTTTAAATGACAAAAATTAATTCTAAAGAACACTTAGAAGTCCTAAAGAACAGTCGCTATTACAGTAAACATTCAGTCAGCCAATGAGAGCACCTCACATATGCTCTGAGCCACTCACATATTAGTTCACGCTCTGCCTCCCCTACGTGTGTAAACATTCTTGCTCCCTCGCCAATTTATTCCATTTTTTTCACCCATTATGTCTGGGAAATGGGCTGCAACTTCCAGTGAGGGTGTCTAGGAAAACCATCAGTATGGATGTGAAATTGCAAGTGATATGGTGTGAGGATGTTAATGGTGGCAAAGTTGAAGAGTCACTCCATTCTCATGGCAAGAGCCATAATAACGAACAGTTTTGAGAACTGGCAGAGCAACACATCCTGGGTGAATATGAGGACACGGATGGAGAAGAGGAAACACCAGCAATAAATCTCACCTCAGCACTAGCATCACCACAATAACATAAATCATGGACTAGTTCATCAATAATGATTCTGACTGGGTCCGAAGCAATAAGGCAAAGAGAGGAGTTCTCAACATGATTTCCTACTACCAAGAACAGCTTCATTAGAGGAAACTTCAGAAAAGGCAGTCAAATCTTGATGCCTACTTGAAAAAGAAGTCAAAGTTAGAGGAAGACCCACAGCCTGGTCTCTCCCTCCCGCTTCCCTCCACTGCTGCTGTGATGTGTTACTGCTCCACTGATGTACGGGTTAGGTCTATTTGCATGTTTGTTACTCCATGAATTACAGTGTTTACATAAAATACAATATAAATCTCAAATTTGATTTTTTAAAACTCAGACACACATGCTTGATTTAGGTAATGTTATAATGACCCCACATAGCACTGATTTACATAGCGCTCCACATATGTAAGGCGCCCTCAGCGTTAAGCGGGATCTGAGGATAGTTAGCTCAGCAACTTTTCAGTATGAGTCTCAGTCTTTGCTGCTTTCATTGAATAGACTCCACTTTGCCACTACTTGTAACTGCAATTGTCAAGGGAAAGAACTGCATATCAAAGAGCAAAGCGCAGTGAATGACGAGGAGGTGCAAAGGAGTGAGGGAGAATAGGTTTTACCAGGAAAGAGGAGGGCTAAGTTAGGATATTATAAAAAGATTGACACTTAGAATGCATAAGCAGTTAACAGAAAAACTATTCAGCAAAGATGATGTTAGGCAGACAAAATCAGTTAACTAGGAAAGCAAATAGGAAGGAAATAATTAGAGAGAAGATGAAGTCAGAGAACAGTAATTCAGTGGAGACACATGAAATTGCAGATGCTGGAATCTAGAGCAAAGAATAATCTGCTGGAGGAACTCAGTAGGCCAGGCATCATCTGTGGAGGGAAATGGACAGTCGACCATTTGGTTCAAGAACCTTCATCTGGATTAAATTGACAATAACTTGAAACATAAAACTGCCGATCTTGGACATTTCAAAAAGAACTAAGATGCTGGAAATACAAATCAGTACCATGAAATAACAAACAGTACACAATATGTGATTAAACGATTGAGCTTTATAATTCTTCATTTGACTATATGGTTAATAAAGAAACAAAACAAAAAGGCCCATTCTCATGAAACAGTCTAATGCGCAACGTTGGAGCTCACGGTTCATTCAGTCCACTGGTTTCCTGTCGACTTCCTGTGAGCGTAACCAACCCTCGGACCCTCGCTCCAAGCTCACTCCATCCGGTGGTCCACCAACTCTCTCCATTCACGCCTTCTCTCATCTCTCCCTGGCAAAAGATGGCCAAATCCCTGCTCCCACACCCACAAGGAAGAACAACATCCTGCTCATTGGCTAGCATACATTCCAAAGCCCCCGTTATCTCTAGTCATAACCCAAACATTGCTGCTACAGAGAAACCATTACCTTAGCAGTGAAACATTACAGAGTGTTACACTCTTCCCCCCCACCAAACTTAGTCGTGTCCTCATGACATTGAGATAATTTGCCAACCTTTCCTGCAAAACACAAAGCCCAATCCAGGTGTAAAAGGCAGTGACACTGCTCCCCAAAATGGTAGGGGTCACACTCTATTTCCCTGGTACTACATAGGCCATCCTATCCGGTGTGGCTAAGCCGCACTACAACCTAGGCTGTGCACAGATAGCTACCCCCCCCCCCCCCCAACCCAACTTCACCTGACTCAGTGGGAGAAGGGCTGGAAGTCTCTTCCTCATCAATGAGGAGTTAGCAAAAAGCAGCATATATGACACATTGGGAGGCAGAACAAAGTTAAGATGGCGCTAAACAGCGACTCCTTTGCTTGCATCTTTGGAAATAGCTCTATTTCCATCTTTAATATCTCTACTTTTCCCTTTCAGGGTTCTTTTGAAGACACAAAGAAATCAGAGTTACACGCTGATTTCGGTTCTTTGCGGGAATGGGATCCATTCTCAAGGTTTCAGGACTGGCTGTTGTTCAGCACACCAAGGATTCGGCCTGAGTCCAGCTTGAATTTGGAAGGCTAAGATCTCGGGGTTCTGGAAATGGGTGAATTGAAGGTTGGTGTCATAGCAGGAGATCCGTATGTCGTCGGGGGAGTCAGGATATCTGCTGTGGGACTGAAGACCCGGGATTTTAGTGGTCTTCAGGCACAGATCTCATAAAAAAGCAGCGTAACCCTCGCAGTTAGCACCATAAGCCAGCAAGTTGTTTGTTATGTCTCCCCACTCGGTGGTGAAAAAAAATGGAGACACCTCCTTCTCCCTTATTAGGGAGAGAGAATGCCCGATGAAATGCAAAATCTTTGGGGTAACTGCAAGTCTGTATCTTTGCTATTGCTTTGCTCAATCTGAGTACTTGCTGGTGGTCCCGATGCTTGTTCTTTTTTGCTGGTGGTGGGAGTGGGATTGCTGCTCACTGCCACTTACGCACAGGAGGGAGAGGAACTGGGGGAGACTTAGGGGTTCTTACGTTTATCTGTCATTCATTCTTTGGGACACTTCTCTATTTTTGTGGATGTTTTGCAAAGAGAAAGCATTTCTGGATGAATACTGTATACATTTCTCTGACATTAAGTTGGACCTTTGAACCTTTGAACATCCAGATCATCCTCAGAATCAGTATCCCTCTCAGGGGTGGGGGCCAGACTAACTTCTCCTGCTGTGGGCCCTGGAGTCACCCCGTGCTTCCGCAGAGTGCTCTTACTAGGTGTAGGCTCCAAGTCGGGCTCTGGATCTACCTGCTCCTCTTGTCCCAGGGACAGCAGATGGTTCCGGCAGAGAATTTTGACCAGCCCATTCCCATTCTCTTGTTTCACCCGCAAAACTGGCAGGTTTGGCATCTGACTTTCCATCACATAGGGCTTAGCCGCCCAGCGGTCTGCCGATTTATGTTTCCCAGGTAGCCCCAAATTCCTTATGAGGGCCCGGTTTCCCGGCAGGAGTTGAGAGAACCTCACCTTCTAATCATAGCTCCTCGTATTTCCTTGATCTGTTTGGCAGCCGCGACCCCAGTTAACTCATAAGCCCTTTTCAGCTCTTTTCTCATGTCAGACACATACTTCAGATAAGTCTTCGGTATTAAGTCGCTTTCATCAGTCCCAAAACAAAGGGCAATGGGCCAACCTCGCCTCACACCCAAACATCAGATAGTATGGCAAGTACCCAGTAGCTTTATTTCGGGTACAGATATAACTGTGGACCAGATGTCCAATATATTAACTCCACCTGCTCTTCTTGCTGATCTCCAAGGTCCCGAGCATGTCTAGCAAGATTCAATTAAACCTCTCTGGCTGGGAATCACCTTGTGGGTGATAGAGCGTGGTCCTCAACTTCTCAACTCCAAGCATGCCCAGTAACTCATGGATGAGTCTGCTCTCAAAATCCTATCCCTGATCACTATGTACCCATCTAGGAAGACCATAATAAATGAAATATTTCTCCCATAACACTTTGGCCACAGTGGATGTAACACAATGGTAAACATGCCTCTGTCCCAACTTTTGTTGAGTGTGTTGCAGCCATCAAATTCTAAATTTGTGTATATTTACAAAATACAATTAAGTTGGTCAGTAGAACTATTGAAAATCTTTTCTTTGTACCTTTGTCAATTAAGTAAAGGTTCACGTGAATTAACATATCACAGATTTTTGTTTTTATTGCAGTTTGGAAAATATCCCAACTTTTCTGGAAATGGGGGTTTGTAATTGACAACTGTTGCTATGGGATACTGCAACCTGACAGCTCTCACGTCAGCAGCCCGCCCACTCAAACTCTCAACCAATCTCTGTCACTTTACATCATCCCAGCACTCTTCCCCTTCAGGGGTGGGCATTTTACCAGAGAATAGGCAGAGCCTGCCATAGCACGGACTTTGAAGCTGGTCATTTTTCCATTTATTCGCCAGAGAGGTAAAGGCAGGTATTAATTCAGAATTCTCACTCTTCACTGGGGGACAGGGACTAATTAGACATTCCAAATCTGACCACTCCTGCCCCTCCCTCCTCAGAAATGACAGAACTCTGTCTTTGAAATCTCTGCACCCAGCTACCGCTACGTTAGCACTGGTCTGCATTAAAACGAGAGCTGTGCCCGCCATTTTATCAAACCTCTGCCCTACAATCGCAACTTTAACAGTACTGAACAGGTGAATTAGCAATTCATCCGGAGTACCTCACTGGTTCAATACTCAGGGTAATCACACAGCATCCAACAAAATCAATCCTGAACGATACCCTGACAATTGTAACTCTTGCTTTGGTTAGCGGCTTAATCTAGGGGAGACAGCCCTCGGCCCTGCCAAACTTAAGAAATCTTTTTTGGGTGGATGCTGCGTGATGTGTCCCCGTTACAAATAAGTACAATGAAATAACTAACAGTACATATGTGATTAAACAATGAACTTTATAATTCTTTATCTGACTGTATGGTTAGTAAGGAAACAAAAAAAAAGGGCCCATTCTCATGAAACAGTCTAATGTGCAATGTTGGCGCTCACTGTCCGTTCATTTGTTCCCCATCGGCCTCCTCCACGCATAGCCGACCCTCGGAACCTCACTCCAAGTTCACTCTGTCCAGCATTCTACTATACCAACTCACCCCGTTCACGTCTTCTCTCATCTCCCCCTGGCAAAAGACCACCAATTCCCTGCTCCAAGACCCACCAGAAAGAACATCCTGCTCATTGGCTAGCATACATTCCAAAGCCCCTCCCCCCCTATCTATAGTCATAACCCAAACATTGCTGCTACAGAGAAACTATTACCTTAACAGTGAAACCTTACAGCATGTTATATAGATATTTATATATTTCTAAAAATTAATTAAGTAGTGCAAAAAGAGAAAAAAAAGTAATGAAGTGTTCATGGGTTCAACGTTCATTCAGAAAACTGATGGGAGAGGGGAAGAAGCCACTCCTGAACTACTGAGTGTGTGTCTTCAGGCTCCTGTACCTCCTTCCTGATGGTAGCAATGAGAAGAGTGACATGAATCCTTAATGATGGATGCCACTTTTTGAGACACCGTTCCTTGAAGATGTCCTGGATGCTGGGGAGGTTAGTGCCCATCATGCAGCTGACAGAGTTTACAACATTCTGCAGCTTACTTCAATCCTCTACAGTCCCACCCCCCCCTCCCCCGTAACAAACTGTGATGCGGTCAGTTTGAATGCTCTCCACTGTACATCTATAGAAATTTTTGAGTGTCTTTGGTGACATGCCAAATCTCCTCAAACTTCTGATGAAATATAGTCACTGTTGTGACTGCATCAATGTGTATCTTAATAAAACTTAAGCAACAGAAACAGCATTTGCTTATTAAGCCCTTCAAGCCTGCTCCACTATTCAATATTATCTGCTCAAACTATACTTGCTCTTAAATAAGTAGAAAGCAAATCTGATACTCACTGCAAAAGAACAACAGCAAAAGGGAACAGTATACTTTCATAGCTTACAAGCAACACCAAAAAATGACCAAAGGACTATTGGAGGCCAGTACATAGAAACTTCAATGGATGTGCGGCATTCTAGTTGATATTTCCCTTCTGTGCCACCAGGTGGTGCTTTAATCAAACTTTTAACAACAAGGTGGCCAAACATTCAATGTTCAAAGTAAATTAATTATCAGTATATATATTTCACTATATACAACCCAGAAATTAAATTTCTTGCAGGTATTCACAGTAAATACAAAGAAACATTGCCAAATATAAACAGCACACAATCGACAAACTAACGGGCAAAAGACAACAAACTGCAAATACAAAAGACACGAAAATGTTAACAAATAAATAAGCAGTAAATATCGAGAACATGAGATGAAGAATTCTTGAAAGTGAGGCCATAGGTTGTGGGAACAGTTTAGTGTTGGGCAAGTGAAGTTATCTTCTTCGGTTCAGGGGCCTGATGGTTTAGGTGTAATAGCTGTTCCAGAACGTGGTGGTATGAGTCCTGAGATGATAATAGCAGAGCAGTGAGAAGAGAGCATGATCAGGGTGGTGGGGTCCTCTCTGATGGATGTCGCTTTACTGCGACACTGCTTGTTGTAGACGTGCTCAATGGTGGGGAGGGCTTTACTCATGATGGACTGGACTTGTATCCATGACTTTTTGTGGGCTTTTCCATTCAAACATTCATGTTGCCATACCAGGCCATGATGCAACCAGTCAATATATTCTCTATTTCACATCTGTACAAATTTGTCAAAGTTTTAGATAACATGATGGATCTACACAACTCCTAAGAAAGTAGAGGTGCTGCCATGCTTTCTTTTAATGGCACTTACATGCTGGGACCAGGACAGATCCTCTGAAACAATAATACCGAGGAATTTTAAAGCTGCTGAGCCTCTCCACCTCTGATCCCTGATGAGGAATGGCTCATGGACCTCTGGTTACCTCCTCCTGTAGACAATAATCATCTTCCTGGTCTTTCTGACATTGAGTGAGAGGTTGTGGGTACCATTCAATCAGATTTTCAATCTCACTCCTATATGCTGATTGTCACCAGCTTTGACTTGACAGTGGTGTCAGCAAACTTGAATGTGGAATTGGAGCAGAGCTTAGCATCAGAATCATAGGTATAAAGTGAGTAGAACAGGGGGCTAAACATACTGCCTTGTGGTGCAGCTGATTGTGGAGGAGATGTTGTTGCCAATCTGAATTGACTGACGTCTGTAAGTAAGGAAATCGAGGATCCAGTTGCATGAGGTATTGAGGTCTAGGCTTTGGAGCCTATTACGATTCAGTTTGAGAGGATGATAGTATTCAAAATGGTAAAGAAATAGATTAACCCGAAAAGAGATTATAATGGCACCAAATGATTTGATGAAATAGCAACTAAGTTCTAGGAGAGCACAGCAAGACTACTAGATTACAAGAGTTTCAGGATTTAAAAACATAGAAAACCTGCAGCACAATACAGGCCTTTCAGTCCACAATGCTGTGCCGAACATGTACGTACCGTAGATTCCGGACTACAGAGCGCACCTGATTAAAAGCCGCTGGCTCTAATTTTAGAAATAAAATCAATTTTTTACTTGTACAGGCTGCACCGGATTTTCGGCCGCAGGTGTCCCACGTTGTAATATGAGATATTTACACAGAAAGATATTACACGTGAGGATTTTTTAACTTTTAATTAAATCCATATGGTAACATAAACAAATACATATTGCAAATGCTTTTTTTCGAACCGTGCCCGTACGCGGCTACTTTTAAATATACGTTACGTATACTTCTTTACTGAACAACATTCCAATATCTCCTAACGACTGGTAAAAAATATATATATTGCAGCCTACCAGGAAAAGTTATTGATCACCTTTAACTTAAAAGCAGCGTTCGCTCAGATCCAAAGCCGCTCGCGTAATGCGCTCCCTCCCTCCGTCCCGTTTCATCGCAAACCGGCATTTAAAAGCAGCGTTCGCTCAGATCCAAAGCCGCTCGCGTAATGCGCTCCCTCCCTCCGTCCCGTTTCATCGCAAACCGGCATTTTCCCACAAGACACCGCGAAACCGGGTGTGACGTCATAGCATCCCGCGATGTAGTACAGAAAACAAATATAGTTAAAACTCTTCTAACTTTAACTAGAAAATGAATTACTAAGCGAAAATATTATAAACTAAGTAACTGCCATAAGGCAGCACAATGCTTCGAGTGTTTTCCATGTTGATGAGGGTGAGTACAAATGACTGATTTACAATAATTTAATTGTGAAAGTGCGCTTGATTTATCGTACAATTTCATTGGACCTCTGTGAACTACTCATCAATTTTATTGGACTACTGTTATGAGGCAAAATGTTTACGAGGCGGCATGAAAAAAAACCATGCATTAGCCGCTCCGGATTATAGGCCGCAAAGTTCAAAGCTGTTCAAAATGTGGGGAAAAAGTAGCGGCTTAAAATCCGGAATCTACGGTACTTTAATTACCTAGGGCTACCTATAGCCCTCTATTTTTCTAAGCTCCATGTACCTATCCAAGAGTCTCTTAAAAGACCCTATCGTATCTGCCTCTAGCACCGTCACCAGCAGCCCATTCCATGCACTCACCACTCTCTGTGTTAAAAAACTTACCCCTGACATCTCCTCTGTACCTATTTCTAAGCACCTTAAAACTGTGCCCACTCATGTTGGCCATTTCAGCCTTGAGAAAAAGCCTCTGACTATCCACACAATCAATGCCTCTCATCATCTTATACATTTGTGAAAGGGTAAAATTGGCAAATAAAAAAGAAAACTGGAACAGTCACACAACAATTTGGAGAAAAGTACAAGTGCCAAGTAGAATGAGCTAGCATTAGTTATACACTACATTTTCACCATCAAAAATGATAATCTTTAGACAATTTGCTTCATTTTACATTTTTATCAAGAAACAGCAAACGATACAGAATACAGAAAAGGTGACAGAGCAAAGCAACATCCCATATATATTGCTAGTGCTTCAAAACTAGTCACACTCCCAGTGAAATGGCAAAATACTGCACACCTTAAGTCCTAAATTAAACAAAATGCTGGAAATAATTAACAATCAAGCATCATCAGTGAGGATAGAAAGAGATCGAAGGCTTCAGGTCACTGTACTTACATCAGAACTGGAATAAAATAGAATGAGAGAAGTTCTAAGTTGCAGAGAAAGTCAGGAGTAGAAGGAAATTTATTACAAGGTGAAGATCAGGAGATCCAGAAAACTACAAGAGATGTAATACTTGACATTATATTTTATCCTGTCCCATCTCCAGGAAAACTAATGGCCCTTCTAGGTAAACAGTAATTCACTTGCACTTTTTCCCAATACCTTGCATTGGGTCTTCATGATATGGTTTCCTCTAGTATGAAGAAACCAAATGCAGATTGAGTAACATCTCAACAACAAAACTCTATTAAGTCTGCAAAAGTGACCATGAGCTTCTAGCTGCCTGCCACTTTAATTCTCCATCACACTATGACCTTGTCCTTCCACACTGTTTAATGAAGTCCAACATAAGCTTATAAAACAGTACCAGATCTTCCATCTAGGCACAGTGCAACTTACAAGACTCAATAATGAATTATATTATTTCAAAATATAATTTCAAAAAAGAGTATGCTTGTGACAGGATTTGCTACTTCTGATTCAAGGCCATCTACTAAAATATTTCTTAGGTTTTTCTCTCTTCACAGCTACCAGTTGGCATCCTCTATTTCTTCATTCACTTTTACCCTAATTTATTTTCCTCCATTTGTACTCTTCCAGATCGACCAAGCATTTTTTTTTCTCTCAGAGAGTACTGAAAACAGTAACATCATTTGGACACCTTGGTCTCTTCAGTGGAAAAGGTGACCAGAGCACTACTTTTGGAATACATAAAAGGGAGAAGAGGGAAGATGCATCTGCTTGCATTTTCACACTAAAGGATGCAGAAACCACTAGAACATTAGAATACTACAGCACAGTACAGGCCCTTCAGCCCTTGATGTTGTGCCAACCCATATATTCCTTAAAAAAAGTACTAAACCCACACTACTCCGTAACCCTCTATTTTTCTTTCATCCATGTGCCTGTCCAAGAGGCTCTTAAATACCCCTAATGTTTTAGCCTCCACCACCATCCCTGGCAAGTCATTCCAGGTACCCACAACCCTCTGTGTAAAAAACTTATCCCTGATGTCTCCCATAAACTTCCCTCCCTTAACTTTGTACATATGCCCTCTGGTGTTTGCTATTCGTGCCCTGGGAAACAGGTATTGGCTATCCACCCTATCTATGCCTCTCATAATCTTGTAGACCTCTATAAGTCCCCTCTCATCCTTGTATGCTCCAAAGAGAAAAGTCCCAGCTCTGCTAACCTTGCCTCATAAGACTTGTTTTTCAATCCAGGCAACATCTTGGTAAATCTCCTCTGCATCCTCTCCATAGCTTCCACATCCTTCCTATAATGAGGTGACCAGAACTGAACACAATACTCTAAGTTTGGATTTGCTAAAACCATGGAATACAATCCCTGGAATGTAGAGTCTGTTATAGTGGGAGCTGAGAACAAGGGTAATCCTACCCATATATGAAAAGTAGTAATAATTGAAGTGCAGGAAATGGTTCAGACCTATCAGCTATGATGTAGGGGAAACACAGCTGAAGAAAAAGGAAAATGTATCAGAAGCACACCAGGAAGGTGGCGTCATCAGAACAGATGTGACTAATATGGAGAAACTAAGAGAATGGCATGGCAAACTTGGGGAAGTGGGGCAGGAGGAAATGAAGACAGGGCTCTCAATTGCATGTTTCCTTTCCCACGTTTGTGTGATCAACCTTTTCCTCCCAAGCAAAACAACAAATTAGTTATAGCATGTGTTTCATTCCGTTTCCATCTAGCAAGAGAAAACACAAAAATAACAATACTCAAATATCAAAGTTCAAAGTAAATTTATTATCAAAGTACATGCACATCATATACTACCTCGAGATTCATTTTCTTGCAGATATTTACAGGAAACATAAACACAATAGAATTTACCAAAAGCTATACATAAACAGATATTTAACAACCAATGTGCAAAAAACAAACTGAGCAAATGAAAAAATAACGCTGAGAACATGACTTGTAAAGAGCCTTTGAAAGTCGGTAGATTGTAAAATCAGTTCAGTTGTGTAGAGTGAAGGTGTCCATGCTAGTTTAGGATCCTATTGGTTATAGGGTGTTTCAGAATACAAATGTGTTTCAAAAATTTACTTCAGTATTCAGTATGATGCAATTGTGCTTCAAGTCTATGCTGTTCTTTAACTACAAGGTACAGTGCAATATATAAAAACTACCAGCAGTTACAATGAGAAATATAAAAATAATGCAAAAAGAGAGCAAAGTAGTGAGACCATCTTCATGGATTCATGGACTGTTCAGAAATCTGATGGCAGAGGGGAAGAAGCTGCTCTTGAAACATTGAGTGTGCTTCTTTAAGCTCCTGTACCCCCTTCCTGATGGTAGTTGAGAGAAGAGGACATGTCCTGGATGGTGATGATCTTCAATGATGGATGTCATCTTCTGAAGACACCACCTTTTGAAGATGCCCTCAGTGCTAGGGAGGCTCGTGTCCATGACGGAGCTGGCCGAGTTTGCAAACCTCTGCAGCTTTTTCTGATCCTGTGCAGGATCACACCAGAGAGTGAGGCAACTAGTTAGAATACTCTCTATGGTATATCTGTAGAAATCTGTTAGTCTCTGGCGACATACCAGGCATGCCTTCTTCATAACTGCATCAATATGTTGGGCCCAGAATAGACCTGCCGAGATGTTGACACCCAGGAACTTGCTCACCCTTTCCACTGTTAACCCCTCGATGAGAACTGATGTGTGTTCTCCCAACTTCTCCTTCCAGAAGTTCGCAATCATTTCCTTGTTCTTGCTAACACTGAGTGAAAGGTTGTTGTGACACCACTCAATCAGCAGATCCATCTCACTCTTATACACGTCCTTGTCAACATCTGAGATTCTGCCAAAAACAGAGGTGTCTTGGAGAATTTACAGATGGCAATTGAGCTGTGTATAGCCACACAGTCATGTGTTTAGAGAGAGTAGAGCAGTGGGCTAAGTTTAGATCCTTGAGGTGCACCCTGTGCTGATTGTCAAGGAGGAGATGTTATTTCTGATCCACACTGATTGCCTGACCTGTCTTTTTTTTCCCAAATGAAAGACGTTTCTATGGGAGCCCATATGAAACCTGTCTTCACCTTTCTTGTCCTGGTAGAGGAGGCACACTCTGTGTTTAAACCCTCAGGTCAGCAGTTTCTCCTTTACCTATCCTACTTGTTATTTCTTCAAAGAATTCCAACAGATTTATCAGGCAAGATTCTCCCTTGAGAAACAATGCTGACTGTGGTTTATTTTATCATGTGCCAAACCATATCTTCAGCAATCTTCCAAAACACTGAGGTCAGACTAACAGGCCTATAGTTTCCTTTCTTCTGTTCCTCTCCCTTCTTGAAGAATGAAGTGACATTAGTGATTTTCTAGTGTTCAGGAACTATTCTAAAATCTAGTTCCCTTCTGTTGGTTTTTAAAAGCTTCTTAATTCTCTGACATCCCACTAATTTTTGCTCTATTACATGCCCTCTCTTTGGCTTTTATGTTGGCTTTGACTTCTTTTGTTAGCCACAGTTTATCATTGTGTCTTTAGAATACTTCTTCCTCTTTAAGATGTATATATCCAGTGCCTTCCGAATTGCTTCCAGAAATTTCAGCCACCACTGCTCTGCCACCAGTGTCCTTTTCCAATCAATTCTGGCCAACTCCTCTCCCATGCCTCTGTAATTCCCTGTAATACTGATACATCTGATTTTAGAGTGAATTTGATCCTATTATAATTACTTGCCTCTAAGGTTTCTTTTATCTTAAGCTCTCTAATCAAGTCCAGTTTATTGCACAACACCCAATCGAGAATAGCTGATCCCCTAGTAGGCTGAATGACAAGCTGCTCTAAAAAGCCATCTCATAGGCACTCCAGAAATTGCCCCTCTTGGAATCCAGCACCAACCTGATTTTCACAATCTACCTACACCCCACGACTATTGTAACATTGCCCTTTTGGCATGCATTTTCTATCTCCTGTTATAATTTGTAGACCACATCTTTACCACTGCTTGGGGGTCTGCATACAACTCCCATCAGGGTCTTTTTACCCTTGCAGTTCCTTGGCAAAAATTAATGATTTGATTTAATTTTTTTTACTAATAGAGCAACGCCACTCCCTCCACATTCTTGCCTGTCCATTTGATATAATGTGTATCCTTGCACATTAAGCTCCAAGCTATAATATTCTTTCAACCATGATTCACTGATGCCTACATCATCATACATGCCAATCTATAACTGTGCCACAAGTTCATCTACCTTATTCCATATACTGCATGCATTCAAATATAACACCTTCAGTTCTGTATTCACCCTTTTTGATTTTGTCCACCTTTTACGTCACAACTCATCCTGTGACTAAAATTTTGCCCCATCATCAGCCTCTCCTTGCTGTGAATCTCACCACACATTGCTTTTGTTTGTAAATTAGCTACCTCATCTTCAGCACTATCACTCCAGTTCCCATCACATTGCCAAATTAGTTTAAACTCACCTGAATAACTCTAGCCAACCTGCCAGCAAGGATATGGACCCCCTCTGGTTCATATGTAATTCATCCCTTTTGCACAAGTCATACCTTCCCTAGAAGAGATCTCAATGATCCATAATTATGAACCCCTGCCCCTTGCACCAGTTCCTCAGCCATTCAGTCACCTGCCAAATCATCCTATTCTTAACCTCACTGGCACATAATCCAGAGATTACTACCCTGGAGGTTCTGTTTCTCAGCTTTCTACCTAGCTTCCTAAAATCTCTCTTCAAGACTTCCTCACCTTGTCTACCTATGTCATTGATGCCAATATGTACCAAGACTTCTGGCTGCCCACTCTTGCCCTTGAGAATGCCATGGACTCGATCCAAGACATCCCTGATCCTGGCACCAGGGAGACAACATACCATCAGGGTGTCTCGATCGCACCCACAGAACCTTGTCTCTATTCCTCTAAGGAATATGCTATTATCGCAAGTCCTCTTCACCTTTCTGCTCTTCTGGGCCACAGCACCTGACTCAGAGCCAGAGACCAGGTCACTGTGGCTTGCCCCAGTAGGTTGTCCCTCTCTACAGTATCTAAAGTTATATGATTATTATTGAGGGGAATGGCCACAGATATACTCTGCACTGATTGTGCATTTCCCCTGCTTCTCATGACAGTCACCCAGTTACTTGGCTCCTGAAATTTAGGTGTAACTACTTCCCTGTAGCTCCTGTCTATCATCTCCTCATTCCCCTGTATTAGTCGAAGGTCATCGAGCTGCAGCTCCAGTTCCTAATATGTTCTCCCATGAGCTGAAACTCACATCCCATACACAGTATAAAACACTGCCCTTACAGTAATGTTCGCTAAACTACATGAGGAATGAACAAATAAGAACAGAGAGACTGTAACTTACAAGATATTTTACATCACCCAAGCCTGATGAGCCTGCTCTCTAGACCACAGCATTCAGTGTTAGAGACCCAGTCACTGTGACTCCCCCCGTAGGGTCTGCCTTAAAATCTGCCTTACAAAATCTCTTTTGCAGTCCTGATTAAAAGGTAGCTCTTAGAGAATCCTGCTTTTTAAATCTGAACACTGACCTGACTGAAAGGTAGCTCCTTTTACCTGTTGCCACTTGCTGATTAGTTGCTCCTCAACTCAAGAGAAACTGCCACAAAATTCTGCCCTTAAAGTCTCAATTGCCATCCTGATTAAAAGGTAGCTATTTTTACACACCCCAACGTTGATTGATAGGTATTAATATTTGTTGAACTGACCAATGCCTAATCTACCGCTTCCGTCACCTAAGACCAAAACAAAAGTAACAACAGAAACTCAAGAGATTCACAGCAAAACGTCTTCTCAAATGCCACCTCACATGCAAAGTGACAACCCACAATCTAGACGAGCCATAGAATGGACATATAGACTGCTTGAAGTCCATTGTAGAGACTCTTACTTCTCTACTAGAAAACATCAAGATTGGGCTGAGACAAGTCTCCATGAGAAACAAAAGCTTACTGACCACAATTGCAAGGGGTTCTTGTCTTTGAGGTCTCAAACTGTGACCCCTAGAACAGATAATGGGTAGAAACAGCGATGGGGTCCAATGCATGCAAAGATTATTCAGCAGTGTCGCGACAATTAATAACTTAAGTAGCCAAGGGTACACCCAGTCAAAAGCCAAAAATCAAGGAAAAATTATCAAGGGCGAAGAAGCAGTCAGCATCCACTGGAAGAACTTGAAAATTCATCTTTGATTCTATATTTCATTTTTACAGCTACCAGCTCCAATGACTCAGGCTCATTTCTAATCTTCCATGCTGTGTGGAGTTTGTACAATCTTCTTGTGGCTACACAGGTTTCCTCTACTTTCCAGCCACTTCCCAAAAATGCATGATATAAGCTAATCGGCCACTATGATCTGCCTCAATGAGTGGCAGAATCTGGAGAAATTGATGAGATTAGGTTTAGGATTAGTTTCAGTGGGGGCTCGAAAGTTAGTAGTTTTGTGACCCTAAGATCCCATTTCCTTGTCTTATACAATCCAGCCTCCTGTCACATTGAGCATCTGAAACACAAACTAGTCCTTGGAAGCACAGAATCATACAGAACCAAAATGGATCTTTTCAACATGATACCCATCTATGTTAATCTCATTTACCTACACAAAGTATGATCAGTTCTGATATCTACTAAGTACTTCAATTTAATACAGGTATGACATTACCATACTCTTTTTAATACAAGAAAATAAAAATCAAAGGTTCAGCATCAATCATTGATATATATATATATCTCACCATCTGATTATAGATTTTGCAAAACAAGTTATTAAAACTTGTACAATTTTTGGTATTCACTGATAACTTTGCTGAAATACAAATCAAAGTGCCATTATAAAGGATAAGTATATTCCTAATATTTTCATGCAAATAAATTCCACTCATTTCAATTTAAAGACATCTAGTTATTAATCCATCAATCACCAAATTATGAATTTTACACTTTCAACTGCTATTGTAACATCTTCTAAATGAACTCGTTGATAAACGCATTGTCAACTTCATCCTCACACAGAATTTATTGCCAAAGGGGGTGGAAGGGAATGAAAGATTAATAGTTCACACAAAAATTAATCCTTTTATTCTATGATGTACTGAAGTGTCGATTTTACAGAAAATCCCCATACAATGTGGAGATTCAGCAGAAATAATTTGTATTCAATGCAATATTCATATCTTCAGGACAGCCCAAAGCAATTCATTGCCAATAAACTGTTCTGAATTATAGTCACAGGTAGATATTAAATCTTTGGTGTGCAGCAAGACCACACAATCAGCATCGATTTCAAAAGCTTAACTGAACTATTCAGCCATGGTAGAATAGAATAAATATGGGCTGCAAAGGATTAACCTGCTTTTGCTTAAAGGATAGCAACGATTTTCCCTGTCTACTTGAATCAGTAAGACAAAACAACAAAACTGATTTACAAGACATTGCTTTTGAAAGCAAAAGCCCTTGTCTGAGTCCATCACTCAAATGCCCTACAATAGTAGATTCATAATGTTTTATCATGCATTCACTACAGTTATTTACCACCTTTTCAGTATTGCCCTAACAGTTGATTAGGTTTTTGTTTGCTTTCCACAACAACTTAACTTACTTAAAATTTCAAAGAACATGAAGAGTAACCTATATACTTTTGGATGATATCAGGTGTAACCACATTCGGTAGGGATAGTCGTTTGTAATACACAAAGAACCTGAGTGAAACACTTGAAGTTTTTTCAACTATCTGACAAATTTCATTGGTACACCCTCTGAAAACTACACAAAAAGTAATACATCTATTGTATTCTATTTCACTTACAATAAAGTCATCCGTCCTTAGAACATCCAGGTGGTAAACCTGATAAAATATTTGATTTACATTTTTATTTACTTAGTGATACAGCAGAGTAGGTCCTTCCAGCCCTTTGAACTATGACTCTCCAGTGATGCTTGATAAACCCTAACCTAATCATGGGACAATTTACAACGACTAATTAACATACCCAGTACGTCTTTGAACTGTGGGAAGAAACTGAAGGACCAGAGAAAACTCAGGCATTCCACAGGAAGGATGTAGAGACTCCTTGAAGAACAAAGCCTGAACTGAACTCCGAGCTGTAATAGCGTTGTGCTAATCAATACACTACCACGGTACCAACAGGATATTATATTTAGCCATATAATAATTTCCTTAAGCAAACTAACATGACTGAGGGAAAAAGCTTATAACAGGAATGGCATGTGTATTTATCGCATAATATAGTTCAAAAAACCTTTCACAAGATATTTAATGTTGATAAATGAAAGGTATTGCAAGGGCAGAATTACACACGACCTTAACTTGGAAACTGGTTTTAGTTATTTTTCAATTTGGAAGCAGTGCAGAATGAAATACAAAAAACTTGCCAACGTCTGTCTTAGGCAGATTTGCTATGTATATGTACACTGAGGCAAATGCATCTGTTTATATTGGGTTTGGAACAGGTTTAAGGCAGAGATAATGGTCAAGGGGGGTGCAGAAATGCAGACAAAAGATGATCAGCCATGATTGTAGTAAATATTAGAACAGGCTCACTTGCAAATATCCTGCTCCTTGTTCTAATTCATATGTGTTCCCAATGCCCATCTACATGAGTTAATCAAATTCTTAAAACTGCAAATCTGCCACAATTACTGTTCAACAACCACCTGACTCTAAAATCCAAATTTTAGCTATGCAGAATAAATTAACTCATAAATATTTCAAAATACAATGCATTTAAAAGTAGCTTGCAAACATTTAATAGTTCTGCTACTTAATTTTGCATGCCATTTCCATCTTCATTATGTACTCTAAAAAATTTAAAATCAAACATTTTTTATTTTCCTTGTTTGCTCAGAAATTTTCTTTATGACTGGTGATAGGACATTCATGGCTTTGCCATTACTGATTTCCAAGAATCACATTCAAATGACCATGGACAAAATTCAAAATAGGAAAACTGCCAGATCTTTAGAGGAAGTGACTGTCAAAATTAGATCATAAATGTTAAGTATAATAATGCTTTTTCTATCAGTTTGAAAATGAATTGTCTTTCAACCTATTGCTCTACAACATTCATTTATTCAACTGCAAATAAACCTACCACTTTAAAATAACTACAGCCAATATACTTACATCATAACTGAAGTCTGCATCATTTGCGACTGTCAAGTCTGCAAGGTCACCAAGGCCCAAAAAACTTTCCAGCACATCATCTGGACCCATAATAAATGATTTTCCAGTTCCAGATGGAAATGTAAGTGGCTCAGCTGTTTTGGGAAAAAATATTTCACGTCAAATAAAGTAAATTAGAAAAGTAAATATATTACAGCATTATCATGGTTTTTAAAATATATTTTATTTAAAACTAGTCTGCTTTGATAACCATAATTTCTCAATGGTCAAACTGTCTTGGAAATATACCTGCAAAGTATCATTATTTTAAGCTTGCCACGCAAAGTCCAGATACTTCACAATGATCTATCTAGCACACATACCAGAGCCAAGTTTGTAGAAGTATAGCATCCTATTCTTACCTTGGAGAAGGGAAACAAGAAAAATTGGAAAAAAAATTCACAAAAGTGAGTCATTACATCAAAAAAAACTCCAAAAATTTAGATACTGCTAGGAGGAACTAACTTTTACAGCAAATAACATAAAGTTGTATTCTACTTGCACATTATTGTATACAAGATAGTAGATTTAAAAAATCATTCAAATTTTGTGTTTTTATCCTGGTTTCATTTTTTTTAAAAAAAAGACTAGACTTAAGCATTCTCTCTTGCTTCTCTGAGAACACATTGTTACACTCAAGGATGTGTTCCAAGAATTTTGCTCCTTCTCATGATTATCATCCATGAAGTCACTCCATACTTAATTTTTAATTTAACTCAAACATAAAACCAATAGAGTGAAATGAAAATGCCAAAGTTTAAGAAAACCAGAAACCAAGGTAAAACTAATGATGAAAGAATAAAATCTAATGTGAAGCTATGAAAAAGCACAAAAGCCTGAAATTTTCATTGAAACACTAACACTCAATAGACAATGGACAGTAGGTGCAGGAGTAGGCCATTCGGCCCTTCTAGCCAGCACCGCCATTCACTGTGATCATGGCTGATCATACACAATCAGTACCCCGTTCCTGCCCTCTCCCCATATCCCTTGACCCCGCTATCTATAAGAGCTCTATCTAACTCTCTCTTGAATGCATCCAGAGACTTGGCCTCCACTGCCTTCTGGGGCAGAGCATTCCACATAACCACCACTCTCTGGGTGAAAAAGTTTTTCCACACTCATGCAGACCTTGCATGCAGCAAATGTATTCACTTTGAAAAACCAGCCATTCAACACACACGATGACTGGGGCAATGCTTAAAATCAAGTGAGCAAAGATACACTGGTGATCTACTATGAAACATATCCTCAAACGCAAATAAGGAGAGTGCAGTCTTTAGGAATATCCTCGCCTTCTCAGGTGCTACCAGGTTATCTAGTTCTAGGCTTGACATAACTGAATACATAGTAAATGTAACCATGCTCTTCAGTTTCACAAGTAATTATTATGTTGAACAGCCAGGACACAGTACAATATCTACCAATGTGAGTTTCACCATTTCTTCATAATTATTGCTGCTATGTTGTCTGTGGACTAAAGTAGGTAAGTGAAATAGAGAGCAACAGAAAGGAGTTCTTAGCAGAAAATACATACTCCATCTGACAGGAGAAAACAAAGTAAATCAAAAAATAAACCAAGATCATTTTCATCACATTCTAAATATCAGTTATGAAGCAAGTCAAAAGCCAAGAAACATCAACGCTGGAGGAGCTTATTTGAGTAAATACCATGAACATTCTTAACTCCTTAAATTTTACAAAGGGATTAACTTAATCATACAAAAAATGTTTCAGTTCTTCTGTTGCTCCAGAACAACTTCTTGCTCAGATGTCTTTCTCAAATTTTCTATGTTCTCTAATCTATAAAGAGGCATCACCAACAATGCAAAATATGTTAAATGTAGTTTAAAAGCACTGGGGTGATTCATATGTACATATCACAGAGAAATATCTTTTTTTTAATTAACAATGGGGATACATACACAAAGGTAGAATATCAAATTCTGAAGCAAAATTTGGTCTGGCAGTAGTCTCCACGATTACACAGGTTTCACATGTTTGGAAAACAATTTTAGCATATTCAAGCAATTTTTAATGGGATATACAGTGCATCATTTGTATCATTAATTGTAAGTAACAAATTCTATCATGCACCTCCATAATCTAATTTTCCACTGAAGTTGCTTTATTGATTTTGATAGTTCTACCCAGTAGAATACAGTGCTTTGAATGTGACAAAAAAAAATTTTTAACTACACATCTTAAATTATCAGCATTTGCCAGTGGACTTTAAAAGTCTACTTCAGATAAACATACAAAACCCAGCAGCAAATTGATTAGCTTGATTTTGTTACTTGGTAAATAGAATATATTAGTGAATTGTTGTGGCAAAGGAGTAAGCTACTTAGTTAATCCAGCCCGTATCAGTTGTTCATTGTACATTTCAATCCCATTCCTCCCCTCTTGTTATTTTTCCTCAAGTGCTCATCCAACTTCTCTTGACAGCTCTGATATCATAATTTCCACCAACCTAAAAGGCAGCAAACACCAAAACATAATCACTCTCCTCATCAGTTTACCTCATTGTGTTTGGCACATGGGCTCCTGAATCTGGAACCATCCACTAATGGGAACAGCTTCTCTCTATCTAAACCTATCATGATTTTAAACACCACTATCAAATCTCTTCTCAACTTCCTTTATTCCAAGGAAGCCAACTCTTCTTTACAAGCCTTACGTTGGAAATGAAATCCCTTTTTTTTTGGGAGCAATTCTAATCAATCTTTTCTGCCACATCTGTAAAGCAATTTCTAGCTTAAAGCAATGGACTTATAGTTTCAGGGTTACATACTTCAAGTAGAATATGGACTCAGAAATACAAACACTTTGCAGTCCACTGAGTCTATTCATGACTTGAAAAAAAAAGTTTTAACATGATACTTAGATGTGAGCACCATGCCCACTCATTTATCACATTTTTCAAAACCAAACAAAAATGTGATTTTCACTTCAGTGACAGCAAGGCCAATGCAAATGAAGCTTATATTCTAGGCATGGAGGCACCAGGATGTACATTTCTTGCCTCCACTACAAATATAATGATGTGAGATGCCCAACACGTTTGGTAAAACATATTTGTTAAATTCAAAGGTTAGCTAAGTTTGGAGGACAATTCAGAATTATGATCCAACAAGCATTATTTATTTTTTGCTTAGGTTTTGATCTAGTGTCAGTCTCTTTAAAGCTCAATAAATATGCTCAAAGCTTAAAGGACGGCATAATAGACAGAATCATGTATAAGGCTCATGCCAATAGAAAGTTTGCTTTTAAAATCAGCAAGGTTTCCAAATGCACTCAAACTTAGTAACTGTTTCAACATATACATACTGATAGTTCATATTTTTCAATTTAGTTGAGTGGAAAATCAAAATTCAGTCAGTCCCAATAACTCAAGTATAAAATGCAATGAGAAGCTGATCTGCTCAAGCATATGAAGGACTGTTGTAAAATCTTTGCAGTGTGGCAACTTAACAAGATATAGCAATACAATTTGTGACTTCTCAGAAATGCCTGATGCTCTTTCATAAAACCTTTAATGATTCTGCTATGATCTTGAATGTAAAAGCAATTCTTACAGCCACATTAACATGCAGAACTACAAAAGTCCAGGATTGAATCTTAACTTATGTGGATGTCAGCTACATAAGCAATTAAACTCAGCAAAACTGACAGAGAATTCTTCTAATTAGATAGCTTTTATTTAGTTATCATCTAATTATCTTCAAATGATGCCTACTGGAAAGTAAATGAAAGTGATTGACAAGAATACCATCAAGTTCTTGCAGACAAATAATCATTTTTCAATTTTTTTGAATATTTATTCAATAAAAAATTATTATATCAAACAATTGCCATTACATATTATGTCAAAATAACAAACAAGGGATTAAATCCATGAAACATGCAAGGTACCTTATAAAACAAGTGAAACATTAACTGGAAGTAGGTACATTAATTGAAACTAGACCAAATAGCTGTTCAAAGTAGTATAAAAGGTCCCTTGGCTTAACTTGTCTTGGTGGCTAAAAAAGAGCTATTCAGATTAATCCAACCATCTAATTCATTAAGTTTTGGCACTTCAAAAGCAAAGCAACACAGTTTTTAATGCTGCCTCTAGTGTTCCTTTAGGGAGATCACACCATCATCTTTTGAACAGATTTCTCAGCTTCTCATCCAATCAATAACCTTCGATCTATTCCCTATTACTATTAGGTTCTTTTTATTCATTTCTTTACATTGAATCAAATCTCTCCTCAGCCTTTCTGTTCAGAAGGAAGTAACACCAATCATTGGCTCCTTTCAGCAAAAGTACTTCACTCTTGGCACAATTGTTCAAAATTTCTTCTGCTCTCTCTCCAGTGTAATTAATCACCCTACAATACAGTGAAAACAATTGTCCAGACTGCTCTATGAGTTGGCTAACTAGTGCTTTATAGAGTTTTAACTAGTGTTTGTCAGTTTCTTTGTTTTTGCATCTTATGTTTCAAAATATAATTATCCAAATGAATACTGTTAACTTGATTGGTGTATCATGCTATATCATCATCTTGAGTTTGTTCATTCACACAAAGTAAAGTGACATCACTCAGTTTAGCCTAATGGCCTATGCCAAGTTCGGCTCCAGAAAATTTGTTCATCGAATTCAACAAGCTAATCCTTAAAGTTACAAAGCCAAGTTGTTTTGGTGTTCTTTCGCAATGGAACATGCTCGCTTCTCACTGCTCAGGAAGAACATACAGGAGCCTCAGGACTCATACCACCAGGTTCATGAACAGTTATTCCCCCTCAACCATCAGGCTCTTGAACCAAAGGGGATAATTACACTCAACTTCACTTGCCCCATCACTGAAATGTTCCCACAACCTATGGACTCACTTTCAAGGACACTTCATCTCATGTTCTTGATATTTATGGCTTATTTATTATTAATTCTTTATTTTTGGATTTGCACAGCTTGTTCTCTTTTGGACAGTGGTTGAACACTTAAATTAGTAACATCTTTCTTTGATTCTATTATGGTTATTATTCTATTCTGGATTTGAGTATGCCCACATGAAAATGAATCTCAGATATATATGATGACATACAAGAACTCTAATAATAAATTTACTTTGAACTATGAAACCTAGAGTAAACACAAAAGAAATCTCCCTCTTTAAAAGTATAAAGTATTCTGCAAACAGTAAATTACAAATGAAATTTGACCATGTGAAAGGTTGAGTTTCCTTTTATTCTCCATTTTATAATAATCACACTGAATTATAATAACCGTATTCCATTCAGTCCTTTAAAATACAAAATTAGTTAGTTTCTTGGCTTTCAATTATCCTCAACTTATTGCAGTTTCAGTCCATCTTCTAGAACCTAGGACAAATACACAAGCAAGATTACAGTCTTCAATGCACACAAGATGCTTTATTGTTATACAGTACTTCCTGTGCAACACATTGGCATGATTAGTTGAGAAATATTAATCCAAAGTGACACAAGGTCAATGCACGAGAGCAATCAATAATACCAATCCAGAGAAAATTGTGTTTTCAAAACTGTATCTAAAATTTATGACATCGGAAAATACAAAAAACAAAGACCACTTGGGTCAGATTCTTGACATTTTGCCAAGGCCATCAGAGAGATCTGGACATGAAAAGAGAAAATTGGAAAAGAAAATTTTATATGGAAAAATTAGAAGAGGGATCGTAAAACTGAAAATTTAGTGCAGCTAATGTTGATTAATTTTCCAGAAATCTACACAGAACTATATTCCGAGAAAAATAATTAACCTTTATAGGCAAAATGCAAGACGTTAAAAATTATAAATGTGTACCTGAATTTCAGCTCGAATAAAGCACTGACAGAGAAATATGCACAAATGGTCAACTGAACAATTGAGCCTGCTTGGTACACCTTAAATGGTCTTATAATCTGGAGTATTAATTTAAAAATCCCAGTGGCTGTGAACCTCAAACCTTAAGATAGGTCTTACAAACGTAGAATTAACAAGAAAGTCACAATTTTATTGGAGAAATATTGGCTTCTGAACTGTCTATATAGCAAGAGTGTCAAAATGTCAAAGCAAGGACTATTGAAAGTTATGAAATATGAAATTATAGGAATGCCACTTATTTCATGTATTTTGTGTATGTTGTTTTCCCCCATTATTCAGTATGTGATATGATAGTTTAATCAAATTTCACAATCAGTAAAAATTAAGTACTCAATTAAAATTGCATCCACAATGAAATCAGTTATACTCAGTTCAGCTTCCAGTATGCTATTGACCAGAAGAACATATTGCTTGAAACAAATTCCAACAAGAACCTTATTAAAATACGTATACAAAAGCTTCCAAATTAAGTCCCATAAGATATATACCAGATTCTCAAGGATATTATAATGAAATAACTTGCATGATCAAGACACAAAGATTGTGTCTCCATCACACATGTTGAGATTATGCAGTCAAATTAATAGTTATTAATGTAGTAATGAACATACTTATTAATGGACTTATGAAAGTACTGCATAATCTTAATGCAAGTGTGACTGATGTATAAAGAGAGCTCTTCCAGAAATAGAAAAAAGCAACGCATATGGTGGAAATCTAATTAAATTGCTACCTGGAAAATTAATATCATCATTTCTTTACTACAAGAACAATATTCCGAAGAAGTAGGTGGTTTGTCAGATCAGATCGCAAACAAGAACTGAAATACATAAGCATATTTAAAAGCCAGTACTGGAATTCTCGGAGTCCTGCCATGTGCAGAAGTTCGCTGATGACACGGCCATAGTGGAGTGTGTCAGGAATGGACAGGAGGAGGAGTATAGGAAACTGATACAGGACTTTGTGATATGGTGCAACTCAAACTACCTGCGTCTCAATATCACCAAGAACAAGGAGATGGTGGTGGACTTTAGGAGATCTAGGCCTCATATGGAGCCAGTGATCATTAATGGAGAATGTGTGGAGCAGGTTAAGACCTACAAGTATCTAGGAGTACAGTTAGACGAGAAGCTAGACTGGACTGCCAACACAGATGCCTTGTGCAGGAAGGCACAGAGTCGACTGTACTTCCTTAGAAGGTTGGCGTCATTCAATGTTTGTAGTGAGATGCTGAAGATGTTCTATAGGTCAGTTGTGGAGAGCGCCCTCTTCTTTGTGGTGGCGTGTTGGGGAGGCAGCATTAAGAAGAGGGATGCCTCACGTCTTAATAAGCTGGTAAGGAAGGCGGGCTCTGTCGTGGGCAAAGTACTGGAGAGTATAACATCGGTAGCAGAGCGAAGGGCGCTGAGTAGGCTACGGTCAATTATAGAAAACCCTGAACATCCTCTACATAGCACCACCCAGAGACAGAGAAGCAGTTTCAGCGACAGGTTGCTATCGATGCAATGCTCCTCAGACAGGATGAAGAGATTGATACTCCCCAATGCCATTCGGCTTTACAATTCAACCGCCAGGAGTAAGATATGTTAAAGTGCCGGGGTTAGGACTCAATGTATTTAAGTAAACTAGTTAAGAACTTTTTTAAAGCTATTATTAATGCTTTTTGAGAGGGTGATTTTAGATGCATATCATATTTTTACTGAGTTAAGTATTGTATGTAATTAGTTTTGCTACAATAAGTGTATGGGACATTGGAAAAAATGTTGAATTTCCCCATGGGGATGAATAAAGTATCTATCTATCTATCTAGATTAATAATTTTTTTATATTGTTATAATTTACTGGAAACTGTATGGTTATTTAATTAAATGGTAAAGGGACATTTGTAACAAAGTACTATTAAAATTTCCAAGGTAAGAAGAACATTTGAATAAAATATAAAGTTTAAGTCTTATATTTGAAAACTTAATGACTCAAGTCTCACTGCAGGATGTAAATGACTAATTTTTGATTTACTTTTCTGTAATTGGAATTCCCTAATTTCTATAAGCATTTTCTATAATTGTCCTTACAAAAGTAATGGCGGGCCTCTTTCCTGGACAACAACAGACCCTACCCTTTTTATGGTGGATATTCAGAGGAGACAGGTGGGTCATGCACAAACCACTTCTGTCTGAAAATGGTTTCAAACTCATCAGTTTTATCTTTTCCAGTATCATGTGTCATGTTTTCAAAATTTCTGCTCTTGCTAGTATTGTATAATTAGCCATCAACATTCAGAACAGGAGATGGCAAGCTAAATAAGTTCAACCTCATACAGGAATGCATAACTTCATTTACAGCATGTGTTGGTCCATGCAGCTCCTGATATGTTTTTTTACGTTCATATCTGAAACAAGATTAATCCCTACACTTCAATTTGATGATGATGATCAAGAAAGAAAATGATAGGCCATGGTGTCAAGCTTCAATTTGTGGATGAATTTAATATTAATGCCTCAAAGGGTTTTATTGATTCCTAACTTCTAGAAATGCTCTGTAGCTATACTATTTAACATAGAGGTATTGCCAATAGCTGGTGTTTATGACTTTATTTCTACAAGGAGCTAGCTACTAACAATACTTGGGCAGGCAAATGGATTTACAAAGGGCTAACTGGTGAATACAAGGTCAAATACAGTTTTTGAATGAAAATCTGGTAGTTTGCTCTCATGTGGAAATAAGGTTCCATGATTTGTATAGGGAAATCTTCCAGTCCAGGTTTCTCCCAATTAACAAATGAGTCAAGCTTGTAAAGAACCCTTTATTGTGCAAAAATTAACTGTGAAGGAACAATTGCTGTAAACATGAAGGAAAGAAATCAAAAGCTAGTCAGTATTCTCCCACTAAGAGTGCAAAAAACAGATCAAGCATGCAATCTGAACCTTAAAAGTCATTCATCCAATGACCATTGTTGCCAGATGGAAGGGTGAAGGATCTTGTATTTTTAATTTCAAATACACTGTAACTAGCAAAAATTCTGTTCCATTAACGTGATTAAAAAAATGAATGTAACTGTTGTCACAGATCTACAGAATGTTAGAAAGTCAGCATATAAATGTATTCCTTACTCTCTATTATGGCAGTTAAAGCCATGGTTAAGTAATAAATTAAGTTAAATAAACCCTTTTATTACAGGAAGGCTCCCTAAATGGCGTAGAAGGATATATTTATCTTTCAATCAACACGTCAAGAAACAGATGCTTCATAATGGTATTATAGCTCCCACACTAACTTGAGTACATTTCAACAAGTATTATCTGAAATACTGGATTAAGGTGTAAAATCCATGCTACCAAACTCAAAATGTAAAGTCACAATAGAAATTAAGACTTGTAAAGTATTCATCTACTGTATATAACAACAATCCAGACAAAAATTTATTTCTATTATAGCAATTTTCTATAGGATTTTATCACTGACTTACTGTATTATGAAGTGAAAACATTGATTCCACTTCACATTAGAACAGGTTGAAATTTGAGAAAACCTTTGGGCAGCATGAATTAAATTTATGATTCTAGTTTGTAATTTAGTTAGAAGCAGCCATGTCTGTCAGTGCAATAAACAGGTTTACAAGATCAGGAAACTGATGTGGGTAACATTCCTATTTTCCAGATTCGCAATGAAAATAAATGTTGTTTTTCTGTATTAGATTAGAACTGATGGATATGCTTGCCAACACAATTATGTTGGGATGAAAAGAAAATACCAACACAAAATACTGACAGCTGAACAGGGAGATACAGTAACAATTTTAATTATACCTTCTTCTGCTCTTGAGCTGTCATGATCAGCCAGTCTGGAAGGGATTGGTCTAGACTGAATCATGGTTCCAGATGGCATGTGAGGCAGCTCATCATCTCTAAGATCTGCAATCATATCCTGAAGTTTTGACCTGTTTACCCCTGTAAATGAAAGCCATCACAAACTGTTCAGTCACATATTTACATTCCCGTTTGTGTAAAATAGGTACTATGACTACATCTCTCTTTGTTCAGGTGGTCAAATTAAACACAGATTCATTCATTCTAACTTGGAAAAGCAGTCCAGTCTAGATAATGGCTCATATACGAATTGATTCTCAGGCATCATTAAACAATTTTCCCCAATAATCTTTACATCACATTATTAAAATTCAGCACGTACAATTTTAAACAAACTGAAAAACCCATGTTACTGTTGAATAATTTAAAAAAGAGTTCACTGATTATGCTTGGAAAGCAAAAACAAAACAAGGAACAAATCACTTATGAAATATGAATGGAAAACAAATTAAGTTTTAAAAAATGTCTTAGACTTTACTCTAGGGGTGCAACCAACTCAGACTTCAACTCTTGGATCACAATACTCAACAAATGATCAGCCTCTACCATCACGATCACACCTCCCTAGCGTACATATAAGGAGAGCAAAATACGAAGCAACTATTACTCTTTCCCTTTGTCTTCATTTCCTCCTCCTATCCTACCTACAGCCTTCACTAAAGCAAACTTTAAAACCTTTCTTTTTAATGAACGAGCAATACCACTAGCAGTAAATTATATTTCTCAGATAACAATTACTCACCAGAGTAATTCCAATCTTCCATGGCATGTCTTCTAGTCGTTAGTTTTGTATTATACTACCTCATGATCCAGAGGCTGAGTGTAATGTCTTCAAATCCATTTATGGAATTAACTTCCAGCACAGGAATCTTCAAAGGCCAGAGGAACTTATGCACCAAATAACTTTGTGGATAAAAGATGTGGAAGCTCTCGATTCAAATCGCTCCTGGGGCCATCTGACATATCCAAAGGAGTCCTCACACTCCAAGAAAGCACTGTCAGTTAAGGGATATGAAACTGAGGAGTAAGATCCAAAGACTGAAGGAGTTCAATCACCAAAAACAGAGGAATGGACTTAAGTGCTAAAGATTTTCTTATTTAGAAACGATCAGCAGAAAGTCCAAAGAAAACATAGTAAATAATTGTGTGCAACTGCTCTTCCATATTCAGTATTGGTGCTTCTAGGCTCATTCTAGCATGAAACAAATTGGCAGTCGAAAAAGAACAAGACATTGCCAGAAGGATCATGAAACAAACATCCATGAATAGGGTTTAAGGGAAGAGACATTCCAGACAAGGCGAAAAAAAGATAGTTTAATTGCTGTATCAATTAAATGATAGCATTTGAGTCATCCTTTGGAATCTTATCAACTATTAAGAGATGGAATGCATATATACTAAGTCCCATACATTCTTCACAGGTATAGCTTCTCAAAAGCATGTAACATCTTATATCAAATTACAACTAGAACACATTTGCAAGTCTTCTGCAAACTTCCATCTTTTCTAAAAAAAAGAATATTTGCAGGCTATAATTCCAGCATGCTTAGAGATCTTTTTTAAAAATGAACATTAAGTGCTTACGTACGATGTAATCTAACAAATGAAAAATCTCCAGTCCATGTACCACAGAAAGCATTATCTACCAACAGCGAAACATACAAGAATGCTACTCATGTTTCCATCACCCAAAGAACAGCATCAATCACTGAGAATTGAAGTTTCAATGCTTTTCTCTGCCACTAAGAAACAGAAAGCCAAGCAAAACTACTTCCAAAACAATGATTTTTTTTTGCAAAAACAACTGCAAATGGATAGAAAACTAATTGCTGTTTAAGCTCTCCCAATAGCACTTGGCACATATTAAAGCCAAAAGTTTCAGGATATTTCCACATTTAATCAGTGGTTTCACTGGAGTCAGCAGATCAGTGGTTGAAAGATTCCTATTGATACTGAGCTATTGGGTGAGGAGAAAAGTGGGAAGTTAATTTATGTTCCAAGTCCCAATGATAATCCTTCAACACCCATCCGAAGTAAATATGTGCATGTCAGGAGTAAGTAGGACGCATGTCTTCCATCTTGAACAGTCTTGTAGTCTGTTGAAACTATTACAACTCACAGATGAATAATGCTTACTTCAACAAAAGTCAGCATCTTCAAAATATAACTAAATCAAACTTGGTCAGAGAAAATTCCAAAACACAGAATGGTGGCTTAAGCAGATGCGATGCAATTCCAATACATAGCTTTGAACCCTACCAAACTGATGATATCCTAAAATTGTCACACAACCTTTTTCTTACACAGCAATCATTAGACTATGTACTCAACTCAGCAAAATTACAGATAAGACATATCACAATTTAGAAAAGGAAGTCATTCCAGCCTATGCATGTTGAATCATTAATTTTATTCATTGCACATAATTTCCAAACTATCGCATACGGTCCAATATCTAAATACTGTGGTTAAACCAGTTCATCTAATCATGATGCTGTCTTAAAATAAATTATTTCTCATTAAGCAATTTCAAATTAGTAGTATAAAAATTACATATCTGTTTAACTGTACTGGTAGTTTTCATCTGAAATTCAGTGTCTACTTCTGCTGGATTATCAGTGGCATACAGATCTATATTGTTAATATAGGAGTATGCACTGATACTTTCACTATCATATACCATCTTCCATTAACATCTCCCAATGTCATCTAGGAACACAGTGCAAGGTATGTTCTCTTTATAGTCAGCTGCAGAGGATTCACAGGAATGCACTTGTCTCCGTTCCTTACTTGTAAAGGAATAAAAATGAATAACCGGAGTTTTAAACATATTACCGTAGATTCCGGACTACAGAGCGCACCTGATTTTTAGCCGCTGGCACTAATTTTAGAAATAAAATCATTTTTTTAAATGTAAAGGCCGCACCGGATTTTAGGCCGCACCGGATTTTCGGCCGCAGGTGTCCCACGTTGTAATATGAGATATTTACACAGAAAGATATTACACGTGAGGATTTTTTTAACTTTTAATTAAATCCATATGGTAACAAAAACAAATACATATTGCAAATGCTTTTTTTCGAACCGTGCCCGTACGCGGCTACTTTTAAATATACGTTGCGTATACTTCTTTACTGAACAACATTCCAATATCTCCTAACGACTGGTAAAAAATATATATACTGCAGCCTACCAGGAAAAGTTATTGATACCTTTAACTTAAAAGCAGAGTTCGCTCAGATCCAAAGCCGCTCGCGGAATCCGCTCCCCCCCTCCTTTCCGTTTCATCGCAAACGGCATTTAAAAGCAGATTTCGCTCAGATCCAAAGCCGCTCCGCCGCTCGACCCCCTCCGTCCCGTTTCATCGCAAACGGCATTTTCCCACAAGACGCCGCGAAACCGGGTGTGTCGTCATAGCATCCCGCGATGTAGTACAGAAAACAAATATAGTTTAAACTAAGAGGGTAGGTAGCACAATGCTTCGAGTGTTTTCCATGTTGATGAGGGTGAGTACAAATGACTGATTTACAATAATTTAATTGTGAAAGTGCGCTTGATTTATCGTACAATTTCATTGGACCTCTGTGAACTACTCATCAATTTTATTGGTCTACTGTTACGAGGCAAAATGTTTACGAGGCGGCATGAAAAAAAAAATGCATTAGCCGCTCCGGATTATTGGCCGCAAAGTTCAAAGCTGTTCAAAATGTGGGAAAAAAGTAGCGGCTTAAAATCCGGAATCTACGGTATTAGTAACTGTACATGGCCAGATTATTACTTATTACACTAAAAGGTGCCTTAGTGATCAATGTGACCTTGGAACTCTCTTGATTTGAAACAGTATTGTACGAGGAGAAATGCTTCAATAAATTGTAATATCCACCATATCAAATCACTTATACCTCATAAATTCGATCCACCACAGATCTTATTCTATTACAAAAGACATGTAATTGATGACCAACAAAGGGATTTTTGTATTTATGTTTCAAAGGCAGTATGATGAACCTTAATTTGAGAGGTGTATGTTGCACCAATATTTGAGTATCTGAGCAACATTCAGACTAGATATCAGTCCCAAATACAAAAAAAGATTGTGCTTTAATAAGTAGTTCTGGTCCACTGGTTTGACAGCCATTTAACCACAACCTGCAAGTCAGGTAAAATAAATGCACACTATAATGGTTCATATTAAAGTCTAACAATATAACAATATTCTAGCCAAAAATCAATTTGAAATACAATGAATATATTTTTTTACCTCTGCAATTCACACACACTTACAAATAAGATAACACAGGAGCAGAATCATACCATTCAGTCCATCGAGTTTGCCCTGCCATTCCAACATGGCTGATTTAAAGAAATTCCTCCTCATCTCAGTTCCAAAGGGACATCTCTCTATTCTGAGGTTATGCTCTCTGATCCTAGGCTCCTTCACTATAGGAAACATCCCTTCCACATCTACTCAATCTAGGCCTTTCAATATTTAATAGGTTGTAATGAGGTCCCACCCTCCTCCTCATTTTCTAAACTCCAGGAAGTTTAGGTCCACAGCCATCAAACTTTCTTCACATACATTAAACATTTCGTTCCCGCATCTGGACCCTTTCCAATGCCAGCACATTTCTAAGATTAGGGGCTCAAAACTGCTCACAATACTCCCAAGTCTGACCAATGCCTTATAAAGCCTCAGCATTACATCCTTGCTTTTATATTTTAGTCCTCTCAAAATGAATGATAGCATTACATTTGCCTTCCTTACAATCGACTCAATCTCCAAGTTAACTTTTAGCAATTCCTGCACGAGGGCTCCCAAGTCCCTTTGCAACTGATTTCTGAATTTTCTCTGCATTTAGAAATTACTCTACACCTTATTCCTTCTACATATATGAACATATATTCTGTCTGCTACTTTTTTGCCCATTCTCCAGATCTGTCCAAGTTCTCTACAGACTCCCTACTACCTCTAAACTACCTGCACTTCCTCCCATTTTTGCATCGCCCATGAACTTGGCCACAAAGCCATCAATTCTATCATCCAAAGCATAGACCTCTGAGGCACACCACTAGTCACCGATTGCCAAACAGAAAAGGCCTCCTTTATTCCCATTCTTTGGCCTCCTGTCAGTTGCCTAATCTTCTAAATTAATATTTTTGCTGTAATATCATCTTGTTTTGCAAGCTCATGTACGACACCTTATCAAAGGCCTTCTAAAAAATCCAAATAATCTACTGAGTCTCCCTTGTCTATTGCCTGAAATATTAGACATTAATTCCCCTTAAGGAAACCATACTTAAACTGTACTTCAACCTATTTTATCCGTGCCTCCAAGTATCCTGAAACCATATCCTTAATAATGGACTCCAACATCTTCACAGTTATTGAACTTGAGATAACTGGCCTAGAATTTTCTTTCTTCTGCCTCTCTCCCTTCTTAAAGAGTGGCATTTGCGATTTTCCAATCCTCCGGAACCATTCCAAACCTAATGATTCTTGAAAGATCGCTGCTAATGCCTGGGTGTAGTCCACCTGGTTAAATGATCCATCTTCCTTCAGGGTTTTTAGATTCCAAAGCATATTCTCCTTAGTAACAGCAACTACTCTTTACTTCTGCTCCCCAATATTCTTAAATTTCTGGCATCTTGGTGGTGTCTTCCACAGCAAAGACTAACGCAAAATACTTATTCAGTTCATCTGATATTCCTTTGTCCCCCATTACTACCTCTCCAGCACCATTTCCCAGTGGTCAAGTATTCACTCTCACCTCTCTTTTACTCTGATATCTAAAAAAACTTTAGTACCCTCTTTTATATTATTGGCTAGCTTACCTTCCTATTTAATGTTTTCTCTCATGGCTTTTTTGTGCGAGGTTATAGCAGTGGCATCAACAAAGAGCATGTCACATATTAAGATCTTTTGCACCTTTGTTCTTGCTCTCAGGCGCGAGGGCAGAACAGCACCCATCAGACCTGGTGTGCATGTAGATGCCTTCTGTTGACTTCCCAAACATGTGCTTCAATAGCATAGATATGATGATGCTGAATAACGTTGGGGTCAACACGCATCCTCCTTGTTTCACTCCATTATGAATAGCAAAGGGTTCTGATGAGCTGCCATTGTACTGAACAGTAGCCCTCATGTCGTCATGGAATGACTTGATGATACTTTGAAGTTTCGGGGGACAGCCGATCTTTAGGAGAATCTGAAAGAACCCATCCCTGCTGACAAGGTCGAATACCTTGGTCAAGTCGATGAAAGAATCTCATGAACCGCTTCTCTAAGGCATGCAAGGACTTCAGGCTTACCATCAGCCTAAAGAAATGTCCTTGCCCAGAATGTAGTGGAGACACCAGTCATTACCATCGACAATTACGATCTAGGTGGTCCACGAGTTCACATACTTGGGGTCGACCATTAGCGACACTCTCTCCCTCAATGCTGAAATCAATAGGCATGTCGGCAAGGCAACATCGATCCTTGCTCCACTCTCCTTGCGGGTCTGGGAGAATCTGAAACTCACTACAAAGACCAAGACTGCCTTGTACAATGCATGCATTATCAGCACCCTCCTGTATGGTAGCGAGACTTGGACCATCTACTCCAAACAGGAGAGGAAACTCAATAGTTTTCACCTGCACAGCCTTCGCCGCATCCTCAGCATCACCTGGAGAGACAAAGTCCCGAACGCTGAGGTCCTCTCCTGCGCTGGACTTCCCACATTGTTCATGCTTATAAAACAATGCAGAATGTGCTGGCTGGGCTACGTCCGTCATATGAAGAACGGTAGACTGCCAAAGGACATACTCTATGGAGAACTAACAACAGGCAAGAGGAACGTTGGTAGACCCCAGCTTCACTTCAAGGACCTCTGCAAACATGACATGAAAGCCTTAAACATCAATACAGAGTGCTGGGAGGATACAGCAGATTACCTCAACAAATGGCGACATACTCTTCAGCAACACCTAGAGCAAGCTGAAAGAGTGATCCTGAGTCAGTTTGAGGAGCGGGAGCTAAATGGAGAGCACAGCGGACAGCAGACAACAGTTCCACGGCGCCCTACACATGCAGCAACTGTGGCAGAGCCGACCGTTCCAGGATCAGCCTCAATAGCCAGTCGATGCTGCTCGACAAACCAGTGACTACCAGAGGCACAGTACCCATGGTCGACCACACCATCTCCCTTGTCAGCCAGTTGCTTCATCCTCCCTTTAGAATACTTCTTCTTTGGAATCTACCTATCTTGTGCCTTCCGATTGCTCCCAGAAACTCCAGGCATTGCTGTTCTGCCATCATCCCTGCTAGTGACCCTTCCAATCGACTTTGGCCAGCTCCTCTCATGCCTCTACAGTTCCCTTTACTCATCTGTAAATAATGATACATCTGAATTTGGCTACTCCCTCTTAAACTGCAGGGTGAATTATGTCATATTATGATCACTGTACCTAAGGGTTCCTTTACCTTAACTTCCCTAATCAAATCTGGTTAATTACACAACATCCAGTCCAGACTTGCCTTTTTCTTATTTGGCACAACCAGAAGGTGCTCTAAAATGCCATCAAATTCCTTCTCTTGGGATCCAGCACCAACCTAATTTTCCTAATCATTCTGCATATTGAAATACCCATGACTATCATAATAGCCTTTTCTATCTCCCATTGTAATTTGTACCCTACATCCTGGTTTGTATGGAGGCCTGAAAACAACTCCAATCAAGGTATTTTTACCCTTGCAGTTTCTTAACTCTACTCACAAGGATTCTATACCTTCTGATACCATGTCACCTCTTTCAAAGGATTTGATTTCATTTTGTACCAACAAAGCCAACCATCCCCTCTGCCTAACTGTCTGTCCTTTTGATACAATGTGTATCCTTGGGATGTTAAGCTCCCAACTATGATCTTTCAGCCATGATTCACTGATGCTCACGGAATACCCACCAATCTCTGTATGGCTACAAGAGCACCTACCTTATTCAGTATAGAGTGCATTCAACTATAATACCCTCAAGTCCTGTAATCATCACTCATTTCAAATTTGCCCATGTTACCAGAATTAAAGTCTTAACCCTTTCTAAACTACACACTACATCTATGTATATAGCAATTGCCCTTTCTCTGCCCAATCACTCCAGTTCCCATGCCACTGCCAAATCATGACTAATGTACTCATTCATTTCTCTTTTCTCAACAAAAAGTTTTTATTATTAGAACTATAACAGCAATATTATGCTGTTAGCTAAAATTATTTCTCCTCACTCAGTGCTAAATGTACTATGGCTTCCCTCCATTGTTTCCTGGACAAACTACTGCAAACAAAAATTGAACACAGTAGATATTCACATTTCCAACGAGAACTAATCTGTTTATCCATTATTTGAGTTAGAAAAACCCAATAAATCTACATATTGTATTTTATGTTTCATTCTACAATTGTACAGATTAAGACTCTTAGCAGGTGTACCAGAAGTCAATATGCAACTCTCACTATTTTCCTCAAGTCTATTCCTATTTTTTAAATTCCACCCATTAAGTGTCCACATCCAACATATCTCTTTGTTTATTCATTCACCATTAAGGGATTTTCCTCCTTAAATATTATAGTACCCATGTCAATATGACATTTCCCCATCCTTCCCAAAGAGAATATATAATGTTAAATGAGTTTCCAACTGCTTTGCAATGCCACATCAATAGGAATTACTGCATAATACCTTCCCGAGTTAATTCCTTTATATTAGCTGGATTAGCTAAAGTTAACTACAAATGGATGTCCTCTGCAACTTCAATTTCTATTGGGTTTCAGTTTACAGTATGTGTAAATTTTCTTTCCATTCAGTTCTAGGATGAAGGTATAACTGAGAAGGCTATATACTATCCATCTTCTGCTGTGATTGGGTAGGGATTTCAAGAATTTTGACTGAATGATGAAGGAATGGTCATGTTTACCCAAGTCAAGAGAAGAGCAAAACTTGAGGGAACCCACAGATGATGGTATCCCAAGTGTCAGGTGCCATTTTTCTTCTTGCTGATGAAGGTGGCGAATGAAGGAAATGGTGAAAGAGGAGCCTTCCCTAATAACTGCACTGCATTTTGAAGTCAGTCTCCACTATAGCCATAGAGTGGGCACTGTAGTGCATACTATGAATATTCCAAATAGTGGTTTGAGTGCCAAACAGACGATGCTTTGCCTTGGATGTTCTTGGAGCTGCATTTACTCTGGCAAATGGATAATATCCCATTGCACTTGTTATATGCTCTCTCAATTGTGAAAGGAATTGCTGAATGAAGCAAGTCACTTGCTGCAGGAGATCCAGTATCTAAGTTACTCTTGTAGCCACAACATTTCAGTGGCTAGTTCAGATTTTGGTCAATGTTGACTAACAGAAAATCAATAAAAGACTAGCAACTCTGACCTGTTGGAGAAAGTCTATGTTTGGCATTTTTATATGACAAACGTTACTTAGCACATATTATGATCTATATTTTGGCTAAAAATACTTGAAGTTATAGAGTGCTTCATTCTTGGAGGATCTGCAAATAGAATTAAATATTGTATGATCCTCACTGAACATCCTCACGTATGATGGTATGAAGGAAAGTTATTAACAAACCATTTAAAATTGTTGTGACTGTTAGCTCTTGTAGCAATGTCCTGGGTCTGTGAAGATGATCATTAACAGCCACAACCACTATCATTAGTGTGAGATACAATTCCCACCAGTGAGGAGCTTTCTCTTCAACTTTCATTGACATCAGTGCTAAGAGGACTCCTAATGCTGCTCTCCATAAAATATTGTCTTAATGTCAAGGAGAGTCATTTTTCTTTCATCTCTAGAACTTAGATTTTTTTACCCACGTTTGGACCACGAGTGAAAAGCAAGTGGTATTAGTAAAAATCAACTGAGTATTTGTGAGATTAATAGATCTTCCGACAGTACAGTCAAGACCTCATACCATCACTTTGTTGATGATTGAGTATAAACCGGTGGATTGGCAACTGCTTAAATTGAAATTTTCACACTTCTTTCTACTTATGATATATCACAGATATAGTATTGAGATCATGTACCAATGCGCCATCCCATTAAATGAATGCCACTAATTTCATATTGCTGCTAAACTGTAATTTTAATTTCTCTCTAAAGTGAAGCCTGGAACTGTGGCCAGAAAAAAAATGCAATAATGAGAACAAGCCTCTTTTGCTATGCATTCTACATATCATACTGAGTATTAATGGCAGAAAATTTAAAAATATCATCAGTACATATGGTAGCTAGAATGAGAAAACCAAGACTGAAAAAGATAAGTTTATTGAAGAGTTTTGTGCAATTAGATCCTAATTGTTTTTTTTTTATCAGTTGCAAGCAATTAATTAGTAATGGTCACCTTCTTTGATTCTATTCATATAAGAGTTTAAAACTGATAGAAAGAATCATGTTTAGAGTCAAAGGAAATATTATGCTTCTCCACAATTAATACATAATTCCTGTGAATTAACTCCTGTTCATCCACCTCCACAGTGATCCAAGTGAACACTAGTTTCTGATTTCTAGCATTTGTGTATTTGAAATATGTGTTTGGATACTCATAGCAGCACAGCCTTATTCAGAAGATTTCTTTACTGAGAACTAAAGTTACTCCAACATAACCAAACAATCACAGTGTTCATGATCCTCTTTGCAGGTTAAAATACCAATTCAACATTTTAAAATATACGAAATATGAACTCTTCTTGTTTTTCAAATCTTTAGGTTAAAATTTTCTCCCAAAGCTACATATGAAGCATATAGATAGGATTTAAGAACATGGGCAGCATAATAATATAGAATTGAAACATTTTCTTCATGTCCTCAATGCCAATGACATGGAGGTAAATTGTTTTTCAATCTGAATTATATATTCTATTTGTTAAAAACATTATTGAATATTGTAATTATGAAATTATATGGCCTAAAGTCTATGTTTATTACAAGTTGCTTAAAAGTTGATATTATCTACCTCTACCCATCCCCATCACCCCTGAACTGTTATATCTGAAGCAATAATCCTAGTTCCAATCAACACTGCAGCAAATAATGAAGAGTTTACTTTGAATTACCAAAATCAATAAAATTTAAAAAGCTTGAGGCTCTATTACTAAATATTACATTATTCACTCCCTGCATCTTCCTTGTTTCTTACAGGATTTTATTCTAATATCAAAGACAAATTCTAAGAAAGCCAACATTGTAATTACTTTGATAAAAGAATTAGTCATAAACGGGCATCCATTAGGAATAAAATTGCAAGACTATATCAATGTGTGCGCACTTCTTGCTGGAATGAAACATGCAGTTTAAAATGTTTAACATGCAATGTTAGTTCTTGTGTACTATATGCGGTATTTGAGCTTTACCTGAAGGTAAAACAGTTTACACTTCACTTGATATCACTACATTAAAGATGATAGAACCAGCAATTTAATTTTCTACATTTTGAATTTAACTCCTATTGAAGTTTTAGCTTTCAACAAACATTCAAAAATTCTGGAACTTTCTGACAGTTTGTTGGCAAGCTGTTTATAATGTACAAATGCATCATTTTAGAATTAAATCGATACTGTACATATATTTTTCAAAATAAAGCAATCTTGCCAATTGGTTCTGCCTAATACAAGGAGAATGTCAGTTTATGAACTGAATAATTTCAAGACTATATAAATTTTAAGAATCATTATTTTCTGAATGTTTAAAGTCCAGATAGAACTATACTCTCAGAGATGCAGCCTATATGACTTCCACACCACAATTCAAACCCCACTTACCAATGTTCGTTGCACCCCTAATCTACAGTTTTAAGTTTTAAAGGAAAGTACTGGAAAAAATAAAGAAATTAATGAAAAAGAAATGAGAGTAAAACAGATTTATGTCGATAAGAAAGGTTGTACTGTATTGTTAAGAATTATCTGCACTTACTCTTGACCCCCTTCTTGCCTTTCCGCTCCTTCATGTACTGTTCCTTCAGTTTACTCATTAGTCCCTTGTCTACAGCCCAAACCTCCGAAGATGGTGAGAAGTCATCTTTGTCTACATGCAGCACATCATTGAAAAAAAATCAGCCAATTGGAATGCAAGCAATCAATGCTGCTAGTTCAAGTGGATTAGTGGTTTAAAACATAACGAAAGAATAATTACACAATATTTTAACAATTTTAAATGAAAAAAAATTAAAAGCAAATTACTCTTTGTTTATAGGCCCTATTCTTGGAAAGGCTATTCTTAATGGTCAATGTGAACTTGATTATTGCAATTCCATGCCATTGTAGCCAATATAGCAAAGCACCATTAATCAGTATTTTCACTCTCACCTTCCCTTACAAGCAATAAATTGGATAGCGCACAAAAAAGGTTCTCCTTTCACCTTGCTCAAAGGCAAGTATCAATATGTGCCAAGATTAGTAATAACCCTCTTTCATTTGATCACTCTAGGTATCGTCTGTTTACTAAATGATAATCCACAGATTAGTTTCACTATTATTCATTAATTTATCATATTTTGACAGTTTGTGAATTGTATATTTTCCTTTTTTAAAATTTCTTTTACTGTTGCCTATTGACGGTAAAAATAATTGCTTTGTGATAAAAAGCCTGTTCTTGACATTGATAAACCAACAGGAGGCCTATTACAAATGTTCAGAACCCAAATAACAAGAATATGTTAGAACTAGAGGAGAAAAGAAAATGGAGAATAAACAATAGAAGAGAAATAATTCGGAGTTCTTGGGATTTTTGTACCTCTAAGTATTTTTTTTTGGTCTTATGAAAGGAAAACAATATTTGCCAAATCCCTGGATGATTTTGGTGGAGAGTGGGAACTGAAGCTCAGGTTAACATTCAATCACAATCCTACTGAATGTCAGTGTTAAGATAACTATCAGTATAACCATAACCCCTAATTTTTACATTCTTTTCTTTGTAATAGTTCTCTAGGTAGATTTCACAAATCAGTCCAGTTCCAAAAAGCTTCATACATTTAAGTATTAAAGAGGAATAATCTAGTAGAAGAATAAATGCTAAAAATTAAGAAAGCTTGAGAGAAATTTCAAGTTTTTTTTTGGACAAAAAGCTAAAATACATTTCTCTTGGAACTCAGGATTTCTGTTTGACCCTGGAACCCCCTGAACACATCTATCTCATCTAAATTGGAACTTTCTAATAAACAGCCAAAAACAAAATACCTAAAAATCCTTGGCTAAGGTTACCAATACTATTAAGACAGACCACAAATTCATCACCATCTGTAATTCACAGATTTGCAGATGTAGATTAATCAAGAGAGAAGTTCAGAATTAAACTAATTTAATTTACTATTAATTAGACAATTGATAGAACTTAAA
Source organism: Hemitrygon akajei (assembly GCF_048418815.1). Classification (NCBI taxonomy): domain Eukaryota; kingdom Metazoa; phylum Chordata; class Chondrichthyes; order Myliobatiformes; family Dasyatidae; genus Hemitrygon; species Hemitrygon akajei. Next base: position 66,436,447 of record NC_133126.1, on the reverse strand, counting down.
GAAAAAAAATAGAATACATATGGAAAAAGCATCTGGAGGTTTCCTAGAATGTTATATATTATTTATACAAATCAATTATTTATGCAAAATTAAAACAATTGAAAACTTCAAATGCTGACACTTTGTTCAAAGAGATATGATGATTACTTTGTTGCAAAAGATTTTGTGTAAGAGGTGAATTTTAACAAGATAGCGGGGAGAAAGATAATGTGCTACAGAATTGTGGGTCATCATACAGTTACAAAGGGAAAAATGCAAAATTTACTTCCAAGGTCAAGGCACAGTATTAACACAAACTTTAAACAAACAGCACTAACTGCTGGCAATTTATTTTCCTTCTAAAAACTACATTTACCACTACTTACAATCAACTAGTCAAACTATTCCTTAAAAAAAATCTTCAGGACACAGGATTGATTGTTAACAGTCGCTGGGTTATCCTCAAGGTAATGACCTTCTTTTCAACTGTTTATATTCACATGTTCAAAGCATCCCAAAAGTTTTAGAACATTGACCAAGTGTTGATGAAAAGCTGACGTTATAGATCCAAGCCAGGAATTTGCGAGACCTGGTAAAGGATTTGGTCATGATTCAGCTTCCTTGCTCCTTCCTTATATCTGCCCTCCTTGGTGATGAAGGCAGTTTTAGAAAGAGCTGCTGAAAATGAATACCCAAATTGCAATCTATAGGTAAAACATGCCATAGCTGAAGTATGTCAATGATGTAAAGGGCAATTGTATTGAGTAGTGAATAAGTGCCAATCAAGCAGACTGCTTTGAAATAGACACTGTTAAGTTTAGTCAGTACTACTGCAGCATCAACAATTAAACCTTTGCCTTCATATGTCATTCAAGGGTATAAGCTGATGAGAGGAAATAACAGCAGTGCTTAGGGAAGATATTCTTGAGGAAATCACCAAGCAATGCCATTTAAGTAGATCTTAAAATTTAGAAAGGGGCAGTCACCTTCGTAAGGCTATATTATAGAACTGCCAGACCTGCCCTCCAGCCCCCCCCCCCATCTGAGGAGCAGATGAGTTGAAATATTGCACATAGTTGTGAGATAAGTAGGATATAGCCAGTGCAAGACAGCCAATTTTCCTGATTTAGATAAGGCCACCCAGAATAAAAAAGGTCAAGGCAGGGCATAATTTGCTCAGTGAGTCCAAGAGTTTCCACAAGTAATATACAGTATAGAGAAGGAACAATACTGGACCCCTTCTTAGGGAATGAGGTAGACCAAGTAACTGAAGTGGCGGTAGGGGAGCACTTTGGCCGCAGTGACCACAATTTTATTAGTTTTTAAAATAGTTATGGAAAAAGAACAGTTCCACACATTAAAGACCTGAACTGGAGCATGGGCAATTTTGAGGACATTTAACTGGGTTGACTAGGTGACTATTTAAAAGAATAAGAACAGATTGCAAGTGGGAGGTTTCGTAAAGGGGCATGAGATGTACTTGGGAGGCAGCATTAAAGTTAAACACAACAGATTCTGAAGATGCTGGAAATCCAGAGCAACACACACCAAATGCTAGAGAAACTCTGCAGACCAGGCAGCCTCTATAGAAATAAATAATGAGTTGACGTTTCAGGCCAAGACTCTTCACCTGTGAGGAACTGAGGATATAAAAAATCATAAGTAACCTCTGGCTAAAAGAAGAATTGGAACTGAACAGGAAATTTAGAACTGAAGTAAACTCTGTCTTCAGCAGTTAGTTAAAAAAGCTGGCTTTTGCTAGTTCTTTCTTAATTAGCAGACAGACATTGAGAATTGATAAATGATATTGTACCCTCGTTTGTCTAGGGGAAGGGAGGACTCACTGATAAGGACAGGAATCAACATCTGTCTGTAATTAAGGCCTTGCAAAGGGAATAAATGATAAGGACTGGGCAGTACATCCATCTGTAATCAAACCTTGATTTAGCGGACTTCTTATCTAAGTAATTAAATTTTGCACTGCTTTGTGGGCGTACCAGTTCAAACAACATCTTGCAATAGTAATGTATGGGGCTTACTATGTATAAATATACGGCTGTAACCTGACTAAGGCAGTCCACTTGTCAGATGGTTGGCAGCACTGACATGCCTTCCCTTTGTCAACTGGGTCTCAAACTCCTGCAGGAGAGTGCACAATAAACTGTGGTGATGAGAAGCTGGTCTCCCAAGTTTTATTCAGATTCAACTTTAACATTTGGCATCACGAACAGGATCCCAATATAGGGAGTGCCAAGCAGACTGGCTGAGTAAGCGGCTAGACCTCTCTGGGGACTGCAGAGACCGACCAGGTACCCAATAGGTATTTTACCTTTTGTCGCTCTCCGTTAGTTCCTTTGGAGGCACGGTCCCTTACCCAAGGCTGATTGCATACCTTGACAGGATCAGGAAAGAATCCGTCGGGAAACTTGTATAAGGTAAGCAAAATATTACTAAGTGGGCAGCAGGTACCAAGCCGGGTAAATTTATTGATTGAGCAGGAGGCCTTGTGCCAGATAAATTACTTAGAGAACATGGGTCAATTGCAGTCAATTGATATGAGTGGGCCAGGAACAGCCCTACCCAATATGTGTGAAAGATTTCCAGACAAGGAAAAAACATAGAAACATAGAAAACCTACAGCACAATACAGGACCTTTGGCCCATAAAGTAGTGCCGAAAATGTCCCTACCATAGAAATTACTAGCATTCCCCATAGCCCTCTATTTTACTAAGCTCCATGTACCTATCCAAAAGTCTCTTAAAAGACCCTATCGTATCTGCCTCCACCACTATTTCCAGCAGCCCATTCCATGGACTCACCACTCTCTGAGTCAAAAACTTATCCCCGACATCACCTCTGTACCTACTCCCCAGCACCTTAAACCTGTGTCCTCTTGTGGCAACCATTTCAGCTCTGGGAAAAAGCCTCTGACTATCCACACGATCAATGCCCCTCATTATCTTATACACCTCTCTCAGGTCACCTCTCATCCTCTGTCGCTCCAAAGAGAAAAGGCCGCATTCACTCAACCTGTTTTCATAAGGCATGCTCCCTAATCCAGGCAACATCCTTGTAAATCACTGCTGCACCCCTTCTATGGCTTCCACATCCTTCCTGTAGTAGGTGACCACAACTGAGCACAGTACTCCAAGTGTGGTCTGACCAGGGTCCTATATTACCTCTCGGCTCCTAAATTCAATTCCACGATTAATGAAGGCCAATAGACCATATGCCTTCTTAACCACAGCTTTGAGCGTCCTATGGACTCGGACTCGAACCCCAAGATCCACACTGCCAAGAGTCTTACCATTAATACTATATTCTGCCATCATATTTGACCTATCAAAATGAACCACTTCACACTTATCTGGGTTGAACACCATCTGCCACTTCTCAGCCCAGTTTTGCATCTTATCACTGACCCACTGTAACCTCTGACAGCCCTCCACACTATCCACAACACCTCCAACCTTTGTGTCATCAGCAAACTTACTAACCCATCCCTCCACTTCCTCATCCAGGTCATTTATAAAAATCACGAAGAGTGAGGGTCCCAGAACAGATCCCCGAGGCACCAACCTCTATGCAGAATATGACCCGTCTACAACCACTCTTTGCCTTCTGTGGGCAAGCCAGTTCTGGATCCACAAAGCAATGTCCCCTTGAATCCCATGCCTCCTTTCTCAATAAGCCTGGCATGGGGTACCTTGTCAAATGCCTTGCTGAAATCCATATACACTACATCTACTACTCTTCCTTCATCAATGTGTTTAGTCACATCCTCAAAAATTCAGTCAGGCTTGTAAGGCACAACCTGCCCCTGACAAAGCCATGCTGACTATTCCTAATCATATTATACCTTTCCAAATGATCAGAAATCCTGCCTCTCAGGATTTTCTCCATCAACTTACCAACCACTGAGGTAAGACTCACTGGTCTATCTCTACTCCCTTTCTTGAATAAAGGAACAACATCCGCAACCCTCCAATCCTCCAGAACCTTTCCCATCCCCATTGATGATGCAAAGATCATCGCCAGAGGCTCAGCAATCTGCTCCCTCGCCTCCCACAGTAGCCTGGGGTACATCTCATCCGGTCCAGGCAACTTATCCAACTTGATGCTTTCCAAAAGCTCCAGCACATCTTCTTTCTAAATATCTATATGCTCAAACTATTCAGTCTGCTGCAAGTCTGCACTACAATCACCAAGATCCTTTTCCATAGTGAATACTGAAGTATTCATTAAGTACCCCTGCTGTTTCCTCTGTTTCGTTACACACTTTCCCAATGTCACACTTGATAGGTCCTATTTTTTCACATCCTATCTTCTTGCTCAAAAGATTTGCAAAATGTTGAGTGCAGCGCAGAATAAGAAATTGGGGAACAAAATGTGGCCACTGGGGGGAGCCTGCGATATTACCTCATGTGAACAAGCAGTAAATGTGATATGGAAAAAGAACTGTGGAAGGAAGTGGAAATTGCTGATAAAGGAATGTAAGGATAAGGAAGATGTAAAGTGGACCAGTACATTATTAGCAAGTTGGAGGAATTATGCTTGTGACAAAGGACAAAGGACAAAGAATATACGGCAGAAGGAATGCCAAAAAATTGGGAGATGCTAAAAGCGGAGTGTGAATGGGTGGATGGGCACCAAAAACTAGAGCGGGAAAATGTAAGCAAACCAAGAGCGGCCTAGATAGGAGAGAAGGGCAGGAACATCAGTTCGAACTAATAGGAAAACAAGGGATACCAAACCCATGTTTGGCATACCAACCTTGTTTGAGGACAGTGACCGTGATGAGGAGTGGGCACCCACCATACCAACCTCCACCTTACCAGGGGCCAAGTGCACCCAGTGCTCCCAAACCCCAATCCTCCCAGTATTCAGATACAGTGGCCGCTCGGGTAAACAGCGGCAGCGGGGAAGAGGAGGCTCTCCAAATCCTGAGATCCGGAAAAGGAATACCGAGGATTATTCCGAGACAGGGAGGGAAGAATCCAATAATACCCCAGAGGTAATGGTTCCACAAAGACAAGTGCCCACCCGAATGCTGCCTAATCCACAAGCAGCGGAGGAGGCACAGCCCTCAGTAATTCCTGTGTATGCATCCTGGAAGCATCAAGTCAGGCCCCAGATAGAAAAGAAAAACCAGCACAGTTTGCTCAGTATGTCCACAGTACTACACAAATGTTTAATGCGACCCTGCAAGATTTATTCAGTCTCTGCTGTATGATTCTCTCAGCTGATGAGGGGCAGAAATGGAAGGCAGAATTGAGATACCAAACCTATCAGGAGTTATTGGTGGGAATTCATAATGAGAATGAGCAGACAGAACAGATTATTCAAGCCTTGGAGAGGGCTCTCCAACAACCTGTAAACATTACTAAAGTACTTGAATACAAACACAAGCCTGAGACCCAACTATTGGGAGCGATTTGTGGCCTACTATGACACTTTCACAGGAGACCAAGCCTTTAATAATGGGAATCCATCCCCCCAGTTTAATGCTCTACTGCTCCAATGCTTACCAACTAAGTTAGCCAACATGATTAAAACAAATAATATGGATTGGCCTGACAATGACCAAAATCGAATGCGACGAGCTTTGACATATTATTAAGACCCGGCTTTCGAATCACTATCAACCCCGAAGGAGACTAATATTAAAGGTGAATATATTTAGCGAGAAGGATGCAAGCAGGCTATATCTGGGGATCAGAAATGGGAACAAAAACCTACCAAGTGACAGATGAGGACAACAACCCATTTAGAAATTGACAAGCAACGATGCTTCCTACCATGAGTACCACCCCTCAGGAAGAGCCCAATGTAATATTGCAAGTTGCTGGAATTCCAATTCCATTTATGATTGATACGGGGGCAGCCACATCCACTCTTGATCAGGAAATAGTATCGGAAAAGGGATTCCAGCTATCAGACGCTATAATCACTCTGTTTGGGTTCGAAGGCACGAAACGTACGTATTCACGTACCCAGCCACTGCAGGTGGAATTCCAGGAGGACCCAGTGTGAGGTTTCATTTACAGTCACCACCAGTCTGGGACATCATCTAGCAGGGAGAGACTTGCTCTATCCGTTGGAAGTCAAGATTCTATGCACAGACAAGGGTATCACCCTGGGACTAGTGAACAATCAACAGCTTCCCCAGTTACCAACCCCCCAGTGGTGGGCACTTAATCTGGACTTCATTTCATCTGAATCCCCTCTGCCAGTAGTTGACCCCCATGTGACCCTGTGCTATGACCCTACGGGGTGCGCCACTGAGGAAAGCAAATATTATGCATCCCTCGAGGGACAGAAGTTCCCAGTCACGGTGACCGGAGAGATTAAAGGAAGGGAGGGCAGTGCATTACTGGCCAAAGTTCCAGATTTCCTCTGGCAACAGACAGGACTGGTGGCTCCCCACACCACCGTTAGGGTTTGCCCTAGGTTCAAGCCAAAGAGCCTAGGGTTCCTTGCCAACACCCTGACGAAACAAGCCTCCAGCAGCAAGGGAGATTGGCAAGATTTGCCCGTGGGCCAACTCTGATACTGGAAGGAGTTTTAAATATTGACCAAACCCAAGACGTTGTATCCCATCTCCGGGCAATTTCAGGCCATGAAGCTGGCCGCACCAACTGCTCCCCCCTCCCCCCCCCAACGTCCGGATCACCATGAAAGGAGGACAGACTCTCCCATCCATTCTGCAATACTCCCTCAAGCCCAAGGCAACGTTTCATGAGGATGGAAGCTCTTTTGTGGATCCAGCAGGGAAACGATATTCTGGCTATATGATAATGACAGGACAATGAAGTAATTGGGCAAGCCTCTTTTGAAGCAGCTGTCTCCGCCCAGAAAGCTGAGCTTTTTGCTCTGACTCGTGCCTGTACCCTAGCAACAGACAAAAGTGCGAATATTTACACAGACTCCCGTTATGCATTTGGAATTGTACATTACTATGGGGCTCTTTGAAAACATGGGGATTCCGGACTTTGTTTGGCCATCCCATTAGTAATGCCACCTTTGTAAACAACTTTCTCACCATTCTACAGCTACCCCAAGTTTTGGCTATTATCAAATGTGCAGCCCACACCCGCATTCCTGACCCAGTCACTAAAGGCAATGCTTTGGTGGACAAGACATCGAAAAGTGCAGCACAATCCTAGGTAGTTGTAGTCCCCTCGGGTTCCTGTCAAGCAACCTTTGTGACATGTGGGAGGTACGTACTTTTCAGGGGGACGCCTCTGAGAAGGAGCGCAAACTGTGGTCCCAGATGGGGTGCCAGAAAAGACCCCAGCTTAGGTATTTGGATCACCCCAGTGGGACAGGTTTGTGTTCTGGCACAGTTTTTACCAATATCTACAAGTTGATTTTACTGAATTGCCTAGAGTACATTGCTATAGATACTGCTTAGTTATTTTAGATGTGTTTAATAGATGGATTGAAGCTATTCTAACTACCAATAATACTGCTATGACTGTTATGAAAGTATTATTACGGGAAATAATTCCCAGGTACAGCCTGCCAGAGCTGCTGAGCTCTGACGATGGCCCACACTTTGTGGTGAAAGTAAAGGAAGGAGTAAGTAACGAACCAGCTATCAAGCAACAATTTCACTGTGTACACCACCCACGGGCCGTTGGCATAGTGGAAAGAGCCAATGGCACTCTGAAGAGTAAATTGGCCAAACTAACAGCGGAAACTGGACTCACTTGGTTGAAGGTCCTACCATTAGCCCTATTCCACATGAGGGTTAGTTACCCCACAGGGGAAAACAGGGTTGTCACCAGTTGAAATCATTTATGGACGACCCATGAGGACATCCTGGGGACCAAGATGTTGTGTACCATGCTCCCAGAAATTCTACCAGCAAAATTGGATATGCCTACCCAAGGGGAAGAGATGGGGAAATATATATGCCAACTAACCAAACATTAAATTCACAGGTACGACAGGCTTACAAGGAAGAGAACTATCCCGCAGAGAGGAGTGACTATCCCACCATAGAACCTGGGAATTTTGTTCTGATCAAGAACTGGGATTGAGGGAAACTCGGACCTCGGTAGAGAGGGCCAGATGTTACTGACCACTCCCACGGCTGTGAAACTGAATGGGCAATCTTGGTGGATACATCGAACAGACTGTAAACGTGTTACTAAAGGAATTGAGCAGAAGGACTCTCTTGGACTGAAGGAAAATGTACCAGTTGATAGTGGTGTTCGTGTTTATGTCTTTGAGAGGGCTCACCCCAGCATCCAGGGACCCCCATGTTAACACCTTTCTGTCTCTCTGTCACACCTATGCCAAACAGGTAGAACGAGGGGCCTGCTGGGTTTGTGCCGAAATTCCGCAGCATGGTAAAACTATGATCCCAATGTCAGTAATCCCGCTCAACCAGAGAGAGGAACTCTCAGCCTGGGCTTTCTCAAATAACACCTGGGGAAGTGAGGTGACGAACTCTGGTCCAGTCAGAGAACACTGTGGCTGTCAGTGTTTTGAGGGATAGCATCTCAGGCCCCCACCAAACTGAACTTCCTATACTGGGAAACATGCATCCTGACCATACTTGCAGGTGCCCAGCAGTGGAGTAGTAAATGCCACCTGATACTGTAAATTCCAAGGAGGGGAAGATGCAGTTTTTCTGGGAAATAGCAGCTGCACCACCTATACCACTGCAGACCCTCCCCGACCAGTAATTGGCACCCACTGGGTGTCTGGAAATCTGGCCTTTGTATGGCTCCCAAGGGAAACTGCCAGTAGATGGGATCCACAAAGTCCCAGCAAAGGGTGGACCAGTTGTTATTATCTAGCATATTCAGTACCCCACCTGAGAGTCATGGCCCAGCTGCAGGAGCACCTCCATTCAAACAGGCCGCGGAGAGGTATAACTGAGACTGAAAGATTTTTAATAATTGTTTTTCCCTCCTATGGAGTAGCCAGGAATTCACGAAAGACAATCAATTTAGCAACAGCACTTGAGGAGCTGGCCAATGATACTGCAGTGGCCCTGACAGAAACACAGGCCCAAGTAACAGAAATATCCGCTGCAATGATTGCAATCCAGCAAACAGTCTTACAGAACCAGATGGCTCTTGATTTCATTCTGGCAGAGAAAGGAGGAACATGCGGCATTATAGGAAAAGGATGCTGTACCTACATATCCCATGAATCTAGTAACATATCGTCCCTTTCTGAGCATATAACCCAGGAAATACAAAAGATTCATAATGTAGGACAGAGGTTGCATGGGTTTGGCAGTGGGACAGGATGGTGGTCGTTTGGGAGCTTCTTCGGGGAGATCGGTGGTATACTATTACATTATGGAAGTATTGTACTTATTGTAATTGCTGTTATTCTTGTATTGCGATGCTTGTAGCCACTGGTGGCTAGCTGCTTCAGGCATGGGATCCAATTGTAACCTTTGGGCCCTGAGAGTTATCATGAAATGATAAAAAGGAGGGAATGAGGAATTTAAGATATATAAAAAATCATTCTGAACCTAAGTAACCTCTGGCTAAAAGAATAATTGGGACTGAACAGGAAATTTAGAACTGAAGTAAACTCTGTCTTCAGCAGTTAGTTAAAAAAGCTGGCTTTTGCTAGTTCTCTCTTAATTAGCAGAGAGACATTGAGAATTGATAAATGATATTGTACCCTCGTTTGTCTAGAGGAAGGGAGGACCACTGATAAGGACTGGACAGTACATCCATCTATAATCAAACCTTGATTTAGCAGATTCTCTTATCTAAGACTTGGTCAACAGACTTGGTGGGCTTACCAGTTCAAGTAACATCTTGCAATAGTAATGTATGGGGCTTACTATGTATAAATATACGGCTGTAACCTGACTAAGGCAGTCCACTTGTCAGATGGTCGGCAGCACTGACATGCCTTCCCTTTGACAACTGGGTCTCAAACTCCTGCAGGAGAGTGCACAATAAACTGTGGTGTCGAGAAGAAGCTGGTCTCCCGAGTTTTATTCAGATTCAACTTTAACACCTGGACTGTGGCAGTTTTGGCCTGAAATGCTGACTCTTTATTCCTTTCAATAAATGCAGCTTGAACAGCTGAGTTCCTCCAGCATTTGTGTATTTTGTATCTTTCTCTTGCAGCCTAGAATTAAGTCTCTTGAGTGGTATGCCACGGGGATGTAAGGGCTCAACAATTCATAATTTTCATAAATAAGATGAAGGTACCAAAGGTGTGACTGTTAAACCATTTTCCCCCTCACCCCATTCGCCTGCCATCTACCTCGAACCTCTCATGCCCTGACTAATCAAGTCTACCTATCAATCTCCACCTTAAGTACATCCAATGATGTGGACTCCTCAAGTTTGTGGCAATGAATTCTGGATTCACCACTCTCTTGCTAAAGAAATTCCACCTCATATCCATTCAAGATGGACATCCCTCTATTCCGACAGTGTGCCCTCTCATCCTAGACTCCCCCACCATAACAAGCATCCTCTCCATATCCACTCTATCTAGGCCTCACAACATTCGATGTTTCAATGAGATTCCCCACCTCCCCATTCTTCCAGGGAGTACAGACCTGAAGCCATCAAATGCTTCTCATAAAATAACTCTTTCATTCCTGGAATCTTTCTTGTGAACCTCCTCTGAACTCTCTCCAAAGTCAGCACATCCTTACTTAGATAAGGGGCCCAAAACTACTCACACCATTCCAAGTGAGTCTTCAGTAGTGCCTTAAAGCCTCAGCATTACATCCTTGCTTTTATATTCTAGTCTTCTCAAAATTAATGCTAATGCTGTATCTCCTTTCCTCATCACCAACTCAACCTGCAAGTTAACCTTTAAGGAATCCTGCATGAGAGCTCTCAAGTCCCCTTGCACCTCGAATTTTTGAATTTTCTACCTGTTTAGAAAATAGTCTATACTTTTGTTCCTTCCACCAAAGAGCATGACTGTAACTTCCTGACATATTCCATCTGCCACTTCTTTGTCCACTTTCCCAATCTGGCCCAGTCCCTCTGCAGCTTCGCTGCTTCCTCAACACAACCTACCCCTCCACTTATCTTCATATAATCCACAAACCTGGCCACAAAGCCATCAATTATGTCATCCAAATCACTGGCATTAACATAAAAAGAAGTAAGTGGTCCCAACATTGACCCCTGCAGAACACCACTCGTCACCAACGAGAAAAGTTCCCTTTATTTCCACTCTTTACCTCCTGCCAATCAGCCAATCCTCTATCCATGCTAGTTTCTTTTATCTTGTTAAACAGTTTTGTGTGCAGCACCTTGTCAAAGGCCTTCTGAAAATCCAAGTGCACAATATCCACTTATTCTCCTTTGTCTATCCTGTTTCTTATTTCTTCAAAGAATTCCAATATATTTGTCAAACAAGATCTTCCCTCAAGTCAACCAAATTGATTTTGGCTTATTTTATCAAGTGCCTCCAAGTACCCAGAGACCTCATGCTTCACAATTGAATCCAACATCTTGCAAACCACTGGCTTATAATTTGCTTTCTTCCTTCTTCTTGGGGAACCATCTAATAATGCCATTTGGGTTGATCCTAAAAGTAAGACAGGGATGGTCAGCTTTGTAGTGCTCTATTACAGACCTGCCCCCCGCCCCTGCCACCCAATAGTCAACAGGAGCTTGAGGAGCAGATGAGTTAAAAGTGTGCACATAGTTGTGAGAATAATAGGCTATTGCCAGTAGGAGATTTCCATTTTCATGATATAGATAGGGCCACTCAGAATATAAAAGGATTGGGTGGGGCAGAATATGTTCAGTGGGTCCAAGAATTTCCTTTAAATAATATATAGAGGAACCTACTTGGGAAGGTGCAATACTGGACCTCTTCTTACGGAATAAGGTGGACAAAGTAACTGAAATAGCAGTTGGAGAGCACTTTGGGCTCTGTGACCACAATTCGATGAGTTTTCAAATAGTTATGGAAGAAGAACAACTCCATAGGTTAAAGACCTGAACTAGAACAAGGCTAATTTTGAGGACATTAAGGTGGGATTTAACTGGGTTGACCAGGTGATTATTTAAAAGCAAAGGAACATATAGCAAGTGGAAGCTTATAAGTGCCCAGAAGCCATTAGATGGACTTGGCAGAGAGGATTAAAGTTAAACACAAGAGATTCTGCAGGTGCTCACAGCTGATGTCTTGGGCTAAGACAGTTGTTCAGGACTGGAAAATAGGAGCAACTTGAAGGTGATAGTTGAAGCCAGCTAAGTGGGAAAGGTTCCAGGTTGTGGAAAGGAGGATCTTCAGTTATATTAACAGTAAAGGGGTGACAAGGGAGATATTACGGTAGATCCTTTGAAACATCATCCAGACCATATCTGTCAGCAGCACACATTGATGGCTGAGATGTTTAATGTCTATTTCCCTTCAGTGTATACCAAGGAGAATATCATAGATACCACAGAAATTAAGGTAATAAGTGAAGTCTTGTATCATATGCATATCGCAAGGAAGGAAATACTGTATACGCAGTTTTGAAGCACATTAAGTTAGGCAAATCCTGAAGTTTATCAAGCACACTTCCTGACCTCATCGGAGTTCAGGGAAGAAATTGTGGAAGCCTTTGAAAGAGACATTTGCTTAGTCATCAGCCATTGGAAAAGCTTCAGAAGACTGAAGGCTGGCTATTGTTGTTCCACTGTTCAAGAAGGGTAGCCAGGACAGACCAGGAATGTACAGGACATTGAGTCTGACTTCAGTTGAAGGAAGTTACTGGAGGGAATTCACAGAGATAAAATCTATCAGCACTTGGATAGTCAAAACTCCAGCATTTTGTGTGCTACTTGGATAATCAAGGTCTGATCAGAATAATCAGCACTGTTTTCTGGGAGTTCATGTCTGATGGACCTTTTGGAATTTTTCAAAGAAATAACTGAAGAGCTGCAAGAAAATGTTTGTGAACTCTTTGCAATTACCTGGTTTTCTGCATTAATTACTCATAAAATATGGTTCAATCTTCATCTAAGTCATAATAATTGAGAAACACAATTAGCCTACACTAATTTTCAGAAGGCATTTGATAAGGTCCCACATGGGAGATTGGTGGGTAAAATCAAAGCTCATGGCATTGGGGGGAAGACATTGTCATGGATAGAAAACTGGTTGGCAGATAGAAAGCAAAGGGTAGCAGTGAATGGGTGTTTCTCGGAATGGCAGGTGGTGACTAGTGGGGTGCCACAGGGCTCAGTATTGGGACCACAGCTGTTTACGATTTACGTCAACGATTTAGATGAAGGCATTGAGAATAACATCAGCAAGTTTGCTGATGATACTAAGCTGAGTGGCAGTGTGACGTGTGATGAGGATGTTAGGAGAATTCAGGGTGACTTGGATAGGCTGGGTGAGTGGGCAGCTACTTGGCAGATGACGTTTAATGTGAATAAGTGTGAGGTTATCCACTTTGGGAGTAAGAACAGGAAGGCAGATTATTATCTGAGCGGTGTAGAGTTAGGTAAGGGAGAAATACAAAGAGATCTAGGAGTCCTTGTTCATCAGTCACTGAAGGTGAATGAGCAAGTGCAGCAGCCAGTGAAGAAGGCTAATGGAATGTTGGCCTTTATTACAAAGGGAATTGAGTACAAGAGCAAGGAAATCCTCTTGCATTTGTACAGGGCCCTCGTGAGACCACACCTGGAGTATTGTGTACAGTTTTGGTCTCCAGGGTTAAGGAAGGACATCCTGGCTGTAGAGGAAGTGCAGCATAGATTCACGAGGTTAATTCCTGGGATGTCAGGACTGTCTTACGCAGAGAGGTTAGAGAGACTGGGCTTGTACACGCTGGAATTAAGGAGATTGAGAGGGGATCTGATTGCAACATATAAGATTATTAAGGGATTGGACAAGATAGAGGCAGGAAATATGTTCCAGATGCTGGGAGAGTCCAGTACCAGAGGGCATGGTTTGAGAATAAGGGGTAGGTCATTTAGGACAGAGTTAAGGAAAAACTTCTTCTCCCAAAGAGTTGTGGGGGTCTGGAATGCACTGCCTCGGAAGGCAGTGAAGGCCAATTCTCTGGATGCTTTCAAGAAGGAGCTAGATAGGTATCTTATGGATAGGGGAATCAAGGGATATGGGAACAAGGCAGGAACCGGGTATTGATAGTAGATGATCAGCCATGATCTCAAAATGGCGGTGCAGGCTCGAAGGGCTGAATGGTCTACTTCTGCACCTATTGTCTATTGTCTTAATAAACACACACACAATTGTACTTTTCATGCCTTTATTGAACACACTGTTTAATCACAGTTTAAGTAAGCAAACCCTTGTATTTAGTAACTCATTTAGCAGCAATAACCTCCACCAAACATTTCCTGTAATGGCTAATCAAACTTGCACAACGGCAAGGAGGAATTTTAGACCATTCCTTCATACAAAACTGTTTCAATTCATCAATATTTCTGGGATACCTTACAAGGACAGTCCTCTTCAGCACATGCCACGGCATCTCAACTGGTTTAAGGTCTGGACTCTTGACTTGGTCATTCGAAAACACAAATGTTATTCTTTTTAAACCATACTGTTGTTGATTTGCTCTTCTGTTTCGGTTCATTGTTTTGTTGCATCATCCAACTTCTATTAAGCTTCAGGTGAGGTACCACTACCCTAACATTCTCTTATAAAATGTCTTGATACAATTTTGAATTAATTGCTTCCTCAATGACTGTCCAGGCCCTGAGGCAGCATATCAGCCCCAAACCATGATGCTCTTTCCACCATGCTTCACAGTTGGGATGATGTTTTTGTGTTGGCATGCAGTGCCCTTTTTCCTCCAAACAGAAACAATCTGCATTTCTGCGAAAAAGTTCAACTTTTGTCTCATCTGCCCACAGAACACTGTCCCAGAAGCATTGTGGAACATCCAGGTGGTCTTTTGCAAACTTAAGATATGCAGCAATGTTTTGTTTTGGAGATCACTGGTTTCCTCTGTGGTGTCCTCCCTTGAACACCATTCTTGTTCTGCGCTCTTCTTATAGTGGACACGTGAACAAAGACTTTACAAGTTCTAGAGATGTCTGCAGGTTTTTTGCTGTTATCCTTGGGTTCTTTTTCACCTCCTTCAACATTCCACGTTGCATTTTTGCAGGATGCCCACTCCTAAGGAGAGTAGCAACAGTACTGAATTTGCTCCATTTGTAGACAGTTTCTCTTACTGTAGACTGATGAACACTCAGATCTTTAGAAAATCTTTTGTAGCCTTTTCCAGCTTTATGCATCTCTAAAATTCTTCTTGCCTTAATGAAGGCATGGTGCACATAAACAGATCTTTCTTGAGAAGAGGAGGCTCTGTCAGTAACCTGACTGTCTTTTTTATACAGCATGGCACCTCTGCAACCCACACCTCTAACCTCATCTCATTGATTGGAACACATGACTCCAAATAGCTTTTGTAGAAGGCATTACCCCAGAGGTTCACATACCTTTTGGAACTTATACTGTGATTGTTTAAGTGGTACATTCAATATTGACGAGAAGTAGTACAATTGTTAGTGCTTTATTAGTTTAGGCAGATTGTGTTTGTCTATTATTGTGGCTTAGATGAAGATCAAACTACATTTTATGAGTAATTAATACAGAAAATCAGGTAATTGCAAAGGGTTCACAGAGTTTCTCTTGCAACTGAAATTAAAGGTAGGACAGAGGATATTGTCTACCTGGACTTTAGTGAGGCCTTTATCAATGTCCTGCATGGCAAGCTGATTTGGAAGGTTTAGGTCACTTGGATTCAAGGGGAGCTAGTGAAGTAGATTCAGAATTGGCTTGATGAGAGGAAGCAAGAGAGTGATGGTTAAAGGTCAATTCTCCGACTGAAGACTTGTGACTCATGGGGTGCGTCAGTGTACGGACCTCTGTTATTGATTATTTAAGTAAATGATTTGGATGTGAATGTACATGGCATGTTTAGCAAGTTTGCTGATGATACCACATTAGGGGTTCTTGTTGATAATGAAGCAGATTACAATGAATTCCAAAGCAACCTTGTTCAGTTACGGAGATGGACTGAGGAATTGCAAATGGATTTCAACTCTGATATTTATGAGATGATGCATTTTGGACATTCAACCCAGAGTAAGACTTATACAGTGAATGCCAGGGTACTGATGAGTGTTGTAGAATAGAGGGACCTGGAAGTACAAACACACAGCTTACCGAAAGGGGCTGCACAAGTTGACCGGGTGGTGAAAAAGGCATTTAGAATGCTGGCCTTCTCCAATCAGGAGATTGAGTTTAGGAGCAAGGACATTATATTACAGTTAAACAAGTTGATGGTGAGGTTTTGTATACAATTTTGGTCACACTGTTACAGGAAAGATATTGTCAAGTGGAAAGAGTGCAGAACAGATTTTCAAGAATGCCATACGGACTACAGGGCCTGATTTATAGAGAGAGATTGGCCACATTAGATTTTTATTCCCTGGACCACAGAAGAATGAGGGGTGATCTAACAGAAGTTTATAATATTATGAAGATTATGAATGAGCTGAATATTCATCATCTTTCCTCAGGGTTAGGGAATCAAAACTATAGGGCACTGATACAAGATAAGAGGAGAGAGTTTTAAGAGACCTGAGAAGTAACTTCTTTACATAGAAGGTACTGAGTACCTGAAGTGACAGTAGGGGAAGTGGTTGAGGCAGGTACAATTATAAAAATACATCTGGAAAGGTACTTGGGGAGAAGAGGGGAAGGTGACAGGATGCTTCAAGGGTTATGGGCTGAACACTGGCAACTGGAGCCTGCTAGAGTGGCTGCTGCAGTTAGCATTGTCCACTTGGTGCAAAGGGCCTGTTTCCATGCTGTATTATGGTGACGCCTTGTAGATGCTGTAAATTTAGAAAATGATCCAATTGTCCTGGACTCTAATTTGCTCTAGTCACAACAGTTACATAGCTGATCCCACCTAATAATGATTAAACCTCCTCCCAAATCATGTTGGGAATCATAAGACAGTAGCAGCAATGAATGTCATATCAGGTTTTCTACTTGGAGATGGTCATCACAGGCCACTATCAACCCAAGCCATAATCTTGCCCAGACTGTGTATACACAGGTGATGACACACATTGTACAAGCTATATCATTACTCAAGAAACTGGAAGTGAAGCTGAATCTTATGAAGAAGGGAAACTTTTCATGAAACTGATGATTGTTTGCATAAAAATATTAATGCTGGAGTACAAATGTTAAACCCTCTGATTGTTTCAATACAAGCACAATTTCTTGACTTTAATGAAGCTGAAATGTAAAGAAAAACTCTAGAACTTTTCATCTTTCTGTGACACAGCAAATAAACTCAATCATGTCACATTACACTAAATCAATGCCGAAGATCTAATTATAAAACTATTGGTAACACTGCCAGAAGACTAATTGGAACTTAGATGAACATTAATAAATACAATATCGCACACAACACAATGGCCAGGCATGTGCAATTAGTTATCAACTTTACAAATTTCCTTACCCCATTCTGTTCCATCGCCAGAGCTTCGAGCTTCCCCAGCTCCTTCACCATCTTCAGCAGATACTAAGAAATCAAACTCTTTCAAAGCCTCTTCAGTGTCATCAGGCAAATCAGTGGCTAGCCCTTCATTACCAATCTAGAAATTCCAAAATATTGATCATTTTAAAATTATTACTGTCCCAGCCAAAAGCCTGCTCTGCAATTTAAAGTGCTAGCTGATACCATTTTAAGGGTTTAACATATGGCACTGATATTTTTATTAACTAGAAAGTTAATTTTCAAAATACCTTGGAAGATCTCAAAGAAACATATAACAGAAAATTTCATGTAAGGATGGAGAATCTGAGAACTATTCGAGAACCAGAACTTCAAAACAGCAAAGTGAACAAACACTATAACTAATTACTGTTGTTATATTATCTCTCTATTAACTACTTGTTTTGACACTTCAACAGAAATAAACATCACAGTGTAATCATATAGTAATTCAATGCAAAATGTTAAATATGAAGTAAAATACAATTCCAAAGAACAAAAAAATCTTTACTATTCTGAAGTGCCATGAGAAATATCAGGACAAGGTCGATGAATTTAGAACTGGTCAGAACATGAAACTACAAAGTTGTGCCCATGACAGAGGCAGGACTGGCTGCTGGATGTTCTGGTATTTAGATGTTTCAAAGGACAGAGAAAGAGATGAAAGAGGAGAGAGGAGGGTGGCATTGGTAATAAGGGATAGTATCACTATGGCAGAAAGGATGCTCTGGAGGAATTGTCGACTGTGTCAGTGTGGGTGGAAGTCACACATAGGAAGGGAACAATCATTCTTTTGGGAGTATTCTAAAGACCCCTCAATAGCAAAAGATTCACTGAAGTACAGTTGGGAGGCAGATTTTGGTAAGGTGCAAAAATAACAGGGTTGTTTGTCAAGGGTGACTTCCGCTTCTCTATTATTGACTCTCCTTCGTGCAAAAGGTTCAAATCCGGTGGATTTGTTCAGTGAGTCCAGGAAGGATACTTGACACAGTATATAGACAGGCTGACAAGAGAAGTTATACTGGATCTAATATTAGGTATGACTGGACAGGTGACAGATCTCTCAGTGGGTGAGCATTTTGGAAATAGTGCCCACAACTTCCTGGCCTTCAGCATAGCCTTGGACCGGATTGGAGCAAGCGGCACGGAAAAGTATTTAGCTGGGGAAGGGTGAATTATGATGCTATGAGGCAGGAACCTGGGAGCATAAACTGGGAACGAATATACTCAGGGAAATGCACAACGGAAATGTGGAGGTTGTTTAGGGAGCATTTGAATGGGGTTCTGAATACATTTTGTACTATTGAGGCAGGGAAAGGATGGTAGGGTGAAGGAACCATGAGATATGAAACATCAGTCAAGAAGAGAGAAGTATACTTAAGGGTTAGACAGCAAGGATCAGACAAGACTTTTGAGAGCCAGAATGGAGATTACAAATAGACTTAGGAGAGCTGGAAGGGGACATGATTAAACCTTGGCTGAAAGGATTAAGGAACATTCCAAGGTGTTCCGCATGTGAAGAACAGGAGGATGATTAGGGGAGCATAGGATTGATCATCTGCCTTGTCAGAGAAGGTATGGGAGGCCCATAATGAATAGTTTGCTTCAGTATTCACCATTGAGAGGGATGTCGATGTCTGTGAGGCCAGCATAAACACACTGATATGCTAGAACATGCTGATGTTAAGATAGAGGACGTGCTGGAACTTTTGAAAAATATTACGATAGACAAAACTCCAGGATCAGGCAGGATATACCCCAGGTTACTATGGGAAGTGAGAGAAGAGACTGCTGTGCCTTTGGCAATGTTCTTTATGTCCTCATTGGATAAAGCTGTAATGCCAGAGGATTGAAGGGTAGCAAATGTTAACCCTCCATTCAAGAAAAGTAATAGGGATAACCCTGGGAATTATAGACCAGTGAGGCTTACTTCATTGGACAAACTATTTGAAAGTATTCTTAGAGTATGGATTTACAAATATTTGGAGAAGCATGATTTGGGAGAGTCAAAATGAGGGGGACAGGTTGTGCCTTGTGAGCTTGACTGAATTCTTTGAGAATGTGACAAAGCACATCGATGAAGGCAGAGCAATGGATGTTGGGTATATGGATTTCAGTAAGACTCCTTCAGAAAGTCAGAAGCATAGCATCCAGGGGAAATTGCCTGTTTGGATTCAGATCTAGTGGTAGCAGATGGAGCATATTCTGCCTAGAGGTCGGTGACCAGTGGTTTCTGCAGGAATCTGTTCTGGGGGTGCAGGGTAGGTTAGTACATATTCAGAAGATAAAATTAGTGGTGTTTCGGTATAGTGTATAAAGTTGTTGTGAATAGTGTCTAATAAGATGCAGAGCTGAACTGAGAAATGGCAATGGAGTTTAATCCAGAAAAGTGTGAAGTAGTTCCCTTTGAAGGTTGAACCTGAAGGTAGAATACAGGGTTTAATCCCAGGATTTTGAGCGGTGTGGACAAACAGTGTGATTTGGAGTTCACATCCATAAGTCCCTTAAAGTTACAGCGCAAGTTGAGAGTTGTTAAGGTGTATGGAGTGTTGGCCTTCAATTGTCAAGGGATTGACTTCATGAGGTAACATTGTAGCTCCATAAAACTCTGATTAGATCGTACTTGGAGTATTGTGTTCAGTTCTGGTTGCCTTATTATAGAAATGATGTGGAAACTTTAGAGAGGGAGTAGAAAAAATTTACCAGGATGCTGCCTGGATTAGGGAGCATGTCTTATGAGGATAGTGGCGTGTACCAGAGCTTTTTTCTTCAGAAAGAGGATGAGAGGTGACTTGATAGAGATGTACAAGATGATAAGAGACAGGGAAAGAGTGGACACTCAGAGACATTTTCCCCAGGCAGAAATGGCTAATATGAGGGGACATAACTTTAAGGTGATTGGACAAAACCAAAAGGGGGTGCCAGAGGTAAGGTTTTTTTTAAATACTGTGTGGGAGGTGGCTGGAACGCACTGCCATGTATGGTACAGGCAGATACATCAGGAACATTTAAGACACTCTTAGCGGTGCACAGTTATGAAAGAAAAATGTAGAAAAGTTAGACTGATCCTGGAGTAAGTTAAAAGATTGATACAACATCATGGGCTGAAGAGCCTGTAGAGTGCTGTACTGTTCTATGTTCTTACAATGTACATACATTCTATACAAAGTTGTGCAAGTCCCTCAAAGACAGTAGCACAATAAGATTTAAATAATTACTTTATGCTTCTTGTTTATTCTGTGCTTTTCTTTGCTGTCTGTGATATCTTCTGCCATTTCACCATCTTCTTCATCATCATCACTGTCGTCATCTGTGTTTTCTAAGAAATTAAATGTTTCAAGAACAGCCTCAGCTAAGCCACCTCTTGGCTTATCTCCAGCATTCCTATATATAGAAGAGTATAGAAAAAAATTAGCAATATCCAAAGAGAGTGCTGGTATTAAGAAATTAATTTCATAAAGCAAGTTAACTGCTTACAACATATTTCACAATTTCTTAATATTGTATCCTTTCCTCTCATTAGCAACATAAATTTAAAGTTTGAAATACATGATGCAGCAGAAATCAAAGGTAACTACTTTTTCTGCTGTTACCCTTGCCCTGTTCTAAATTTGCCCTTCCTAAAAACAGATCTATAAACTGCTGGACCAGCATTCTCCATAACGGTGTGCTCTTTGGTGAAACAGGTGAAATAAATGCAATCTGAATTTGAACATGAGCCAAATCTGGCATTAAGCTCTTTGATTCAAAGTTGTTCAATCCAACTACTTTAATTCTACTTTAATATTCAAAATGTTTTATAAAATCTAATCCAAATACGAATGCTTGTGTGATCACATTAACAAACTGCAAATATATAGTTTGAATCAAAGGAGCATGATTTCAAAGACTTGTAGAACAGAGGACATGTCAGGAAGTGACAAAGTCATCGAGGGATTTAAACCAATACAGGTTTTAGAATCAATACATTGTTTTTCTTTGAGCATCTCACCTTTCTGCAATCCTTCACTACTTTGTAATTCTCAATTTTCTATTTGCCCATAAATACTTTACAAGATTCCAGGATACAAGCAAATCAATAAATAAGAATGACAAAAGTCTTGAAGCAAGCTTAAAGTTAACAAAAGTATTCTATAGGAAAAGGTTTAGAAGATATATGAGGACAATTCAGAATATAGTTAATTGAAATGATTCAAGAATGTTCTCAAAGCTTCTATAAAAAAGTACAATATCCCCAATGACTCCTGAGAATCTGTAGCTCAAACAATTTTGGATTGGCAGTGAAAACCTTGAGTTCATATGTCAGGACCACAAAAAAGGCAATGCAAACACCAGTTGTAGCTAAACCTTCTCACAAACACACCCACCTACCTCATCTTGTCAAGTATCTACTGTTCCAACAATGGAAGAGTCTTTGACAGTGAAATATATATTAAGTCATACATGTATGTGGACTGAATGCAAGTGCTTTGTAAGTTGACCACCAACTTGTGTGTGGATTCTCCAGTGTAGAAGAGACCATGATTGTAAATACCGAATGTAGCAGATGCAACTGAATCACTTCTTCACCCTGAAGGACTGTTTGGGTTTTGGATGGCAGGAAAGGTTGAGGACGAGTGCAATGAAAAGAAGAATGGTTGGTGGGGATGGAAGAACAGATCAGAGAGTGTCAAAGCAGACCCATTAAAATACTGAGATAGGATAAGGTGCTGAGTGGTTGAATCTCTTCAAGTTGCTGGGATTTGCAAAGATTGTCTTAATGAAGGCAGAGGATAAAACATGAAGATCAGCAGATCAGCTACATCTCATGTTGAGGAGGAAGACAAGTAGGAAGAACAAAACTGCAGGAAATAAGTGGAATATGGTCAAGGTGCCTGGAAAGTCACAGTTAAGAAAGATAACTCACAAACACCTGCTGGAGAAACTTTATTTTGAAAAAGGCACAATAGAGAGAGGAACCAGGGAATGAAATGGGGAATCTAGAGGAGGCAGGATGGGAGAAAGTGGAATCAAGAAGCTGTGGAAGTCTGTTGGCTTGGAATGCACTTTTGGGATTAACTGATTCACTGATAAAAAGATGGAGAGATCCAAGAAAGGAATGTAATGAGTCAGAGATGGACTAATTGAAAGTGAGAGTGGAAATTGGCAGCAAAGTAATAAATTTTTAAGCTCTGCATGATGCAGGAAGCAGCACCAGTACAGCCTTTGATATATTGTTCAAAGCAAATTTATTATTAGAGTACATATGTACCCTCTCGTGTTAGCCATTTCAGCCCTGGGGAAAAAGGCCTCTGACTATCCACACGATCAATGCCTCTCATCATCTTATACACCTCTATCAGGTCACCTCCCAACATTTTAAGGTGCTTGGAAGTAGGTACAGAGGAGATGTCAGGGGTAAGTTTTTTTTTAAACCGCAGAGAGGGATGTGTGTGGAATGGGATGCCAGTGATGGTGGTGGAGACGGATACAGGTGTCCCCCATTTTTCAAAAGGTCGCTTTACGTCAACTCGCTGTTACGAAAGACCTACATTAGTTATCTGTATTCACTAACAGAAGGTGTTTTCACTGTTATGAAAAAAGGCAGCGCACACCAAGCAGCCAAATTCCTCCCCTGACATTGCATTCTAGCCGGCATTGCTTAAATACGTGCCTGTGAGCATCTGTGCTTTATGTCGATTTATTTTGTGCATCCGTTAGCAAGATAAGTTCTACAGTATCGGAAAAGCCTAAAAGAGCGCGTAAGGGTGTTACACTTAGCGTAAAACTAGGCATAATTAAGCGTTTCGATCGTGGTGAACAAAGTAAGGACATAGTGAGTTTGGCTAACAGTTTGTGGAAGTTGACGAAGATGATGTTGAAGAGGTTTTGGCATCCCATGACCAAGAACTGAGAGATGAAGAGCTGATGAAGAGGAAAGGGTAACAATTGAAGCTGAGCGCAATAGCAAACAGCCCGAAAGTGAAGATGCCCAGGAACTTAACAGGAAGCAATTGCGTGAAATTTTTACTGCGATTGACAACTCTGCAATGATTGCAGAAAAGTATGACTTTAATTTTGAAAGGCTACGTAGGATGGTTTGAGTGCTTACAAAGAACTATATGATAGAAAGATGCGCAAGGCTAAGCAGTCAAGCATACTGTCGTTTTTCAAGCCTTCCACATCAGCCACAGAACACGATGAAACTCGACCTTCGACATTGAGGCAGGCAGACACAGAAGAAGGTGACCTGCCTGCCCTAATGGAAACAGACGACGATGAGATGACACCCCAATCTCCCACCACCCCAACCTCCGACAACTCAGCCTAACACACCATCATCAGTGTGCTCACTGCCTTCCCAATTCTGGTAAGTGAAACTACACTGTACATACATTATTTCTACTTTATATAGGCTGTGTATTTTTATGTGTTATTTGGTAGCTTCATAGCTTAAAGGTCACTGGAAAGAGTACTTCTGCTGGGAGCGCTTTGCGCCGTGTGTGTCTGCCGGGAGTGCTGCTGAGAGTGCTTGCATGAGATTTTCGCTACGGTGGACAGTGCAGCAATAATTGCAGGAAAGTATTCCTACATTACATAGGCTGTGTATTTATCAAATCATTCCTGCTTTTACTATATATTACTGTTATTTTAGGTTTTATGTGTTGTTTGGCATGATTTGGTAGGTTATTTTTTGGGTCTGCGAATGGTCACAAATTTTCCCCATATAAATAAATGGCAACTGCTTCTTCACTTTATGACATCCTGGCTTATGAACCATTTCATAGGAACGCTCTACCTTCGAACAGTGGGAGAAACCTGTACAATAGGGTCTTTTAAGAGACTCGTGGATAGGTACATGGAGCTTAGAAAAATAGAAGGCTATGGATAACCCTAGGTAACTTCTAAAGTGAGTACATGTTCGGCACAGCATTGGGGACTGTATTGTGCTGTAGGTTTTCTGTTTCTAATACTCTGTAACATATAAATAAACTGAATTTAAAAAGTTAACAATGAGCCCCTGAAGGAACTCAAGTGGATCAGGCAACATCAGTGGAGTAAAATGGACAGTTGATGCTTTGTCCCTTTTGTTTACATATTTAAAAACCTCATTAAGTCTCCAAGAAGCGAGGCTTGTGTGATGCTAACTTTAGTCATTGTACCAAAACAAAAACAATGTTGGGAGAAGAAAGACACATTGGAACACAGAACGCCTATCCACTAGATTCTTCATACTTTTCACACAAAGCTATTCTTTCATCCTAAACTTCATCCAGTAAAGTACTCAAAGAGACTGATACTTAAGTGTTCCATCTGCATTTGAAGAATGACAAAATAATTAACAGTTTCATTTCTCACCTTTTAACATCTTGCACTTTTTGTTTAGATGGCGAGTCTCCCCCATTAATAATTTGTTCCAGATTCTTGGGCTCAACTGACCCATTCTGCTCAGAGCCAGTAAGGCCTAATAATGATCGCACTCTTTGTGATCGCACATCCAGAATTGTATCTGTGTAACCAACTTCCTGTAAATACCTGTGAAATTTGAAGTAAAATTGTCCAAGTTTCTGCATCCAACTTATGTGTTTTGTTTGGCAATTATCTTACTTTCAGATTTTATATTAAACTATCTCACATTTTATCCTACACCTTTAAATTACTACTAATGAATATTGCTGATAAGTAATGCATGTGAATGTTTACAGTGGAATACATTGATCAAAAATATGCCAACATTGGTAACAGCTTTATATGCTAACATTAAGAACATTTTACAAAGCTCGAACAGTTAACACTTCATTAGCTTAACTACAATTATTAAACATATCCTTTCACTACAGTTTTTCCAGTAACAGGAGTAGATTTATCAAAACACACATTCAAAATTGGAACACGCTATCCTAGGTTACAAATACCCAACTTACAGGGACATGTACATATAAGCAAACTTCCATAGCATTATGAAATTCAAAAGACCGACATACACACAAACATTTATTTCTACAAATAACAGAACTAGTCATTGTTCTTCCTTATCAATCTTTGATGCCATATATTACAAAAATGGTCTCGGGGGGGGAGGGGTATGATTACGACAGTGCCTTGAAAAAGCATTCAGCTTCCACAACTATTTTCACACCTTGCAGTCTCATTTTCTAAATTTAAGATACAGTCAGCCCTCCTTATCCGCGGGGGATTGGTTCCGGGACCCCCCATGGATACCAAAAAACGCAGATGCTCAAGTCCCTTATTTAACCTGTCTAAGTCGACGGTCTTTAGAACCCAGCAGAACACCGGACTTTATTTAACCTGCCTCAGTGCGGTGGACTTTAGGACCCGGCGCAGCTTTGAATCCGCAGTGTTTCTGTTCACGAAAATAATCACGATCACGATTGAAAATAAAGTAGAAGTAATAAAGCAATCCGAAAGAGGTGAAACGTCATCGGTCATTGGAAAAGCGTTAGACTACAGTCGGTCAACGATCAGAACAATTTTAATGGAGCATTTGAAAGGTCCTGCCCCAATGAAAGCTACAATTATTACTAAGCAACACAGTGGTTGATTGAAATACGTATGTTTCTTAAGTGTTTTATATGCATAGGAAGGTAGAATATATACTATATACTAAGACAAACGTTTTACTAACTGACGCTACATAATAATAGATGTATCTGTTCCAACTTAAAATCCAACTCAAAGATGGACTCAGGAACAGAACTCGTTCATAACCCAGGGACTGCCAGTACTTTCAAATCATCTCTAGATTGCTTATAATACCTAATACAATGTAAATGCTATGTAAATAGTTGTTATACTGTATTGTTTAGGGAATAATGACAAGAAAAAGTAGTCTGTACATGCTCAAACAATGAGCACTGGAGAGAGAACTTCCGGGTTTTCCTGATCTGCGGTTGGTTGAATCCGCGCATGTAGAACCTGCGGATAAGGAAGGCTGACTGTACATTGAAGTACGATTTTTTGAGCTGATCTACAAAACACTGTGCAGCATTTCAAATCAACAGAAAAATTCCAAATCCTGTCAACAATTGACTAAAAATTAAAAAACAACATTGTAAGACTGAAACCGTATTCATCCCCTCTGTTATTACGCAAATTTTCCTCAGGTCGTATTGCATATTACCAATTTGTTGACGTAGAATATTGGAGGATCAGCTTTTTTCAATGAATTCATAAGAATAATTAACTCCTCTCTCTGTTAGGTCTAACAGTATGGCAGATTTTTAATAGACCAAACCAAAATGAACACAAAAGGGCATTCAAGACAAGTCAGGGAAATAATAATAGAGATGTCCGAAACCAGAGAAGGGTACAAGACCATCTCAAAGGCACTGAGCATTACCCCGGAATGTCTTATGGTCAGATGAGAACTTTTTGGCCTCAACACTATAAGCGGTACATGTGGCATAAATCTAATACAGTACTGTGCACCAGTCAGGTAACAACATCCCTATGGTAAAGTGTGATGGAGGTAGTATCATGCTATGGTGATACTTTTCAGTGGCAGGGACAGGAAATCTGGTTAAGATGGCTGGGAAAATGCATGTTGCTAAACACAGAGATCGTGGATAAAAACTTCCTGGCCTCTACCAGAAAGCGCAACCTGGGGAAGAAGTTTATCTTTCAGCAGGAAACGATCCACAGCGCACTGCCAGATCATCCATGGAGTGGCTTCAAATGAAGAAAACTGATGTCCTTGAGTGGCCTAGTCAGAGTCCCAACCTTAATTTGATCGAACATCTCTGGTAAGACCTCAAGATTGCTCTCCACTGCCGTTTCCCAACTACTCTGGCAGTGCTTGAGTAATTTTGCAAAGAGGAATGGGCAAATCTTGCTCTGTCGCTTTGTGCAAAGCTAATAAGAGATTTATTCAAAACGATTACTGGCTATAATAGTTGTGAGAGGTGGTTCAACTAAGTACTGAGCAAAAGGGAATAAGCTGCTGACGTTTCAGTTTTTGAATTTTTAGTTTTTTGTGTTTAACAAATTTTCCCTGTTTTGTGGAGGCTCTACTGTGGAAAAAAGAAGCATGTGATTCACAAATAAAACGTCTCAGTTAAATTGATTAAAATCCCTGGTTGTAATACTCATCTATGTGAACATGGGATTGGGGGCTGAATACTTTTACAAGGCACTACATAATCAAATGATTTTTCCAACTTAAGAATAAAATTAACTAATGGCTATCTGTAAAAACAGAAACATAATCCTGTGCTGACCTGTAATTATCAATGAATATAAAATAAGCATATACAAACTAAGATTGAATAAACAGAGGGTAAAAAAAAACTTCTTAGAAAATTAAGTAAACATTATATTCCTCCCCCCGCCCCACCCCCCATCTAACTCTAAAATGCTGGAAAGAGAGAACAAACCAGTTTACTTACTGTCTGAGTAACTGTCTGCCTTGTTTCCAAGTCAACTGACTGTTCTGAGGTCCAGGTGGCACCTCTGTGTCTTTGGTTTCATCTACAAAACAAAAAACACATTATCAAAAGATTATAATAGCAAAACTCCACCAAAGTTAAATACAGCCAGCAAGAGAAAATATTGCAAACACTGAGGTCATGCCCCACACAAAATTGTTCTGCAGAGGACTATCTGCATCGTGGGCACAAAGTTCTTAAGTATTTCAAGTGATATTGTTTGGGTTTACATGTAGGCAAGAGCCCCAATCTGTATATGGATGCCAACAAAATTAAAATGAAGGTGGAAAGTAAATTTTGTTGTGTTAAGATATGGAATTTTTTTTTCCCAATCGCCAAATAGTTAGAAATTTCAATGTGCTTCTGATCTGAGAAACTGAAGTCCAAACATTGTGCTCTAAACATATGCATTACAAAAAACTGTACCAAAGTAATCTCTTAATTAATAAAATCTTCATACAACATACTTGGTTTCTTTTCTTTAGGAAGGTTTATTTTTAAGAATGACAATTTAGTTTGCTGAAGAAATGCTCAAGGGAAAAAGGTGCGCAATATATACTCTCATTTTTCATTTGGTAAAACCTGATGGGAGAAAACGGCCTTCTCCAGGCTGTAAGGAAATACCCCAATGTGAACTCTCATTAACCTTGAACTTTCTAACTTCCTCTACTAAAGTCCGTAGATTTCCATATCAGGCCAGTAGTTACTTTACATTTGCGAGCTGCTAAGCTGTTCTATTCCTCATAGAAATAATGTAAACTCCCAAAACAAATAAACATACTTTATTCCTACACACAGACACAGATTCAGATCAGAAAAGGAACAATGAACTGAAATGGCAATTTTCCTCGCATCATGCAAATACACTACAATATGTGAAGATGGTGGAGTACACAGACGCAGCACCCACTCCAGGTCCAATTAAAGATTATTTGTTCATCTTGTACATCTTTTTTACCATCACAAGTCACTGCTGGATACAAAGAACATCAAGAACTGCAGAACTAACTGTCAGTGAGTTGCCGATAGACGGGAGAGAGTAGGATAACCATCTGCTTTGACTTGTTGACACTGAGGAAGAGATTATTTGCCTGGCATCAGACCTCCAGCTCTTCCACATCCTCTCTGTAGGCCGTCTCATTGCTGGTGATAAGCCCCCATCACTGTCATATCATCAGTGAATCTGACTATGTGATTACTCGGTGTTTGGCTATGCAGTCATGTGTGAGCAGATGTACAGCAAAGGACTCAGCACACAATCCTGGGGGCACCCGTGTTGAGGATGATTGGGAGGGAGGAGCTGTTGTGCATCCTGACTATCTCTGGTCTATCAGATAGAAAAATCAACGCCCAGTTGCACAGAGGTGTATTTTGACTGATTAGGAGTTTATTCACCAAACTCTGCGGGACAATAGTGTTGAATGTCAAACTGGAGCTCAGAAAAAGTACTCTAACATGTGTCGTTGTTTTCTGGTTGTGTCAGGGCCAGGTGCATAACAGATGCCATTGCACCTGTTTTAGAGTGTTTCTATCCATACATATTTTGATGAGTGTCCAATGTGGGAGGAATAGTTTTTGATTAATCATGTACAGTACAGCTCCAAGGTAGATGTGTGTGTGAGAGAGTGGGGTGGAGAGGGGAGAGTGGGGTGGAGAGGGGAGAGTGGGGTGGAGAGGGGAGAGTGGGGTGGAGAGGGGAGAGTGGGGTGGAGAGGGGAGAGTGGGGGGGAGAGGGGAGAGTGGGGGGGAGAGGGGAGAGTGGGGGGGAGAGGGGAGAGTGGGGGGGAGAGGGGAGAGTGGGGGGGAGAGAGGAGAGGAGAACAGAGGGGAGAGAGGGAGGGAGGGGTAGAGGGGAGAGAGCGAGGGGTGATAGAGGGGGGACAGTAATTTTATGTATTACACTGTAGTGTTACCATGAATAAAAAAAATCAGCACATATGTGAGTGATGATAAACCTGATTCTGATAATTGGTCTCTTCAATAGACCAAAAATAGGAAGAAGGCAGGGAGAGGGGAATCATGGCTTGGGAAAGGGAAAGGGAGAGGGGAGGGAGTAGGAAGCACCAGAAGGACATTCTGTAATGATCAATGAAATAATTGTTTGGAATCAAATGACCTTGCCTTGTGTCTCAGGGCTGGGTGTGTCTGCACCCTCGCCATCCCTTGCTCCTGGCACTCCTTCCCTGCTAGCTGTCCCACCCCACATACACACACACTCCACCTGCTATTCCCAACATCCTTTGCTCCTGTCACATTTACAAACTCCACTCTCTGCTCCACATTAACAAATACAGTACTCCGCAAAACTCTTAGGCACCCTAGCTGTATATATGTGCCTAAGACTACTGCACACTACTTTATGTTAAATGCATTCTAAAACATGTTTAAAGCTGCATAAAATACACTTATCACAAAATACTAACCACACTTTAAATCAGCTATCCACATTACCAACTAAAATTGTAAATTTTAATTTGAATTGCATTAAAACAATTTTCTAGTTTACACTGTGGTAGATTCTTAATGAACTGGAACAAGAATTACATTAAATATATTTGAGAAGGGGTCATTCACTTTAAAGAACTAGGCTTTTTTTTTAAAATAGCTTGTTAAAAAACTTACTGGTAAACACAATTAGTGGAAGACTGTATGCAGGTGGGCATAACAGTGTTTCTAGTGGGAGGATTTCAGCAATTAGAAATATTGTTAAAGTTACTGATACATATCAGACCATTCAGTATAGACAGAACAATCATCACACATACTGATAGGAAATGGCAAAAATATGTTTTTTTTCTTCAGAAGATATAAACAGTGAATGCGATACTGGATGAGTAATGATTTACAGAGTTGAGTTAAATTGTTGACCTTTACTTTGGTCTATTGACTTCAGTTAGGTGAATGACCACAGTAATCCTAATTAATTCAAACTCAGAACTTTATTGCATTAACTTATTTTAACAAATGAAAATATCCATGTAATTTATAAATTCTACTGTTCCTTTTAAAAGGCGTCTCTCAAACTACTTTTTTTTTTAGTTACATTGAATATAGGGGTAGAATTAGGCCATTTAGCCCACTGAGTCTGCTGCTTCATTCAATCATGGCTGATTTTTAATAATCCTATTGTCCTGTCTTCTCCCAAAACCTCCTTAACAATCATCTCTGTCTATCAATCACTGCTTCAAATAAATCCAATAACTTGGTCTCCACAGTACTCTGTTCGAATGAATTCCATAGATAAAGCATTCTCTAGAAATCCCCCTGAATCTCAGTTTTAAAGGGATGGCCTTTATTTTGAAGATGTGTCCTCAGATGCTAGGCACTCCTATAAATGGAAAGATTTTCTCCATACCCACTCGATCCAGGCCATTCAGTATCAATGTGATAAGTTTTAATGTGATCCCTCCTTATCCTTCTGAACTCTATCAAGCACAGGTCCAGAGACATCAAACTTTTCTCGTATGTTAAGCCTTTCATTCTTGGCATCATTCTTGTGAACTTCCTATGAACCCTCTCCACAGCCAGCACATCCTTTCTTAAATATGAAGTACAAATTTTTCACAGCATACTTTTTTCAGAAAAAAGATTAATTAAATAAACTAATTAAGTTCAAGAGGGGTGAAACCCCTCGCCCAATTAGGTTGCATCTGTACAATAACAAGAATCTAGGGAAAAATTAGCAGAAATGTTATTACACACATACTGTAAATTATTAGAAAAGTGCAGTATCAGAGGATTGGCAAATAGCTAATCTAATACCTATATTTAAGAGGGATAGAAAATAGGCAGCATGTTTACAATCAGGAGAAAAGCATAACTGGAGATAGCATACGATCATTAATAAATGTCCAAGATGAAATTCAGAAGAAACATCATTACCAAAGGTGTTTTTTTGTGATTTAGAACATGGAGCTCACTCATTATCAGAGAACGGTTGGAAAAATAGTACTGAAGTACATAAAGGTAAGCAAATATGGTACAATCCCCAACAAAGAACACAAAGAAAGCACATTAACTCTGACTAATCTAGTAGAAGCACTACAAAAATATTTCCCTTGCACTGTAGATTGGCATAAAAGACAGCTGAAGATGTTAATACATGTACAGTGCCTCCTCTATTTGCAGACAGCACTACTGCTAGATTACAAAATAACAAGGAATGAATTTTAACAGATTTTTGTTGCAATGATGC
This sequence comes from Hemitrygon akajei, assembly GCF_048418815.1. Lineage (NCBI taxonomy): Eukaryota > Metazoa > Chordata > Chondrichthyes > Myliobatiformes > Dasyatidae > Hemitrygon > Hemitrygon akajei. Next base: position 66,404,342 of record NC_133126.1, on the reverse strand, counting down.
TGCAATTTTTTTGAGATGAAAGGGCAGATGAGACATGCTAGCAATTCCACAAGGTCATTAATAAACATAGAATGGGCAAATAATTGATAGCATCATGATGAAGAATCTCAGGTTGCATCATCCATTCTTTACTCGCCTCCATAGATGCTGCCTGACTTGCTGAGTTTCTCCATCATTTTGTGTGCTTTGGCAAAATAGTGGTCAGGTTTGGTATGCTAAAAGTGAAATAATATATTTGATTGGAATAAAAAGGAAATTATTTTTCATTTTCTAGCACATAATTCTCTGTAACTTCTGCCATCTCCAATAGGATCCCACCACGAAGCTGATCTCTCCCCCCCCCACCAAAACATTCCACCGGGATCACTCCCTATGCAAGACCCTCGTCCATTCCTCCCTCCCGGTACTTATCCTTGCAAGAAAAACACATGCCACACCTGCCCCTGCACCTCCTTCCTCACTACCATTCAGGGCTTCCAGGTGAGGAAACACTCCACATGTGAGTCTGCGGGGTCCTTTATTGCAACTGGTGCTCCTGGTGTGGCCTAGACTGGGAAACTGCTTTGCCAACCATCTACGCTCTGTCCACCAGAAAAAACACGATCTCAATTCTACCTCCCATTCCAACATGTCAGTCCATTGCCTCCTATACTTCAGTGAGGAGGCCACACTCATGTTGAAGGAGCAACACCTTATATTCCGGCTGGGTAGCCTCCAACTTCCAGTAATTGTCCTAGAACCTATCCTTCTCCATTCCCCATTCCCCTCTCTCATTGTCTGTCCCTATCTGCCCATCACCTTCCTTGTGCTCCTCCCCCTTTCCTCTCTTCCATGGCCTCTGTCCTCTATCAGTTTCTCCCTTCTTCAGCCCTTTATCTTTCACCAATCTTCTTCCCAGCTCTTTACTTCACCACTTCCCCTCTTCCAGTTTCACCTATCACCTACAGCCTTGTATTCTTCCTACCCTCCCCCACCTTCTTGCACTATATTCTCATCTTTTATTTCTAGTCCTAATGAAGGGTCTCAGAACAAAACGTCAACTGTTTACACTGTTCCATAAATGCTGCCTGACCTGTTGAGTTTTTCCAGCATTTTGTGTGTTATCTTGATTTCCAGCATCTGCAGATTTTTTTCATTTTTCATATGGCAGGTACGAGTTCAAGTTGAGAAGAACAAAGAAATGATGGAGTACAAATACACCATTCACTTGAAGTTGTGCTACAGTTAGCAAACCATAAAGAACATCAAACCATGCTCTCTGGATTTTCTCTAATGGGCACAGCAACTAAAATAAAGTTGTTGTCATAGACTGAGTCTGAACCTCAGTTAAACCACCTTTATAATACTACATTCAGTTCCATTTTCCACATAGGTCATCTTTAGTCTTTCTTCAACAAAATCCATCAAGGTAACATTTATCTTCTGATTTGGAGTTTCATTTTAATATATATTCATGTAAAATGAATTCAGGATAATATAGTTCATCAGACAGAATAAATAAAAACCTGATAGCACATACTACCAGGCTCAAGGATAGCTTCTATCCTGCTGTGATAAGATTACTGGATGGACCCTTCATACCATAAAATGGCATCCTGGCCTCAGTATCTAACTTATTATGGCCTTGCATCTTGTTGTCTGCCTGCACAGCACTTTCTCTGTGACTCTAACACTTAATTCTGAATTGTTATTGTTTTTCCCTTGTACTACATCGGTACAATGTGATAAAATATTATTTGTATGAATGATATGCAAAACAACCTTGGTGTATGTAACAACAATAAATCATAACTAATTTAAAATTAGAAGACATTCATGTACATACAAACCCCATTTCCAGAAAAGTTGGGATATTTTCCAAAATGCAATAAAAATAAAAATCTGTGATATGTTAATTCATGTGAACCTTTATTTAACTGACAAAAGTACAAAGAAAAGATTTTCAATAGTTTTACTGACCAACTTAATTGTATTTTGTAAATATACACAAATTTAGAATTTGATGGCTGCAACACACTCAACAAAAGTTGGGACAGAGGCATGTTTACCATTGTGTTACATCACCTTTCCTTTTAATAACACTTTTTAATCGTTTTGGAACTGAGGATACTAATTGTAGTAGATTTGCAATTGGAAATTTTGTCCATTCTTGCTTGATATAAGACTTCAGCTGCTCAACAGTCCGTGGTCTCCGTTGTCTGATTCTCCTCTTTATGATGCACCATACATTTTCAATAGGAGATAGATCTGGACTGGCAGCAGGCCAGTCAAGCACATGCACTCTGTGTCTACAAAGCCATGCTGTTGTAGCCCGTGCAGAATGTGGTCTGGCATTGTCCTGTTGAAATAAGCATGGACGTCCCGGGAAGAGACATTGCCTTGATGCCTTTTATGGCTATATTCAACCTCGTATTTCTGTGGTCCAAGGTTCCCATCTACTTCAAAAAGGCATTTTATTTTACCAGTACCCAAGAATGGTGTAACAACCTGCCTCAATGAGTATGATCTGGTGGTACTTATATCAACTGTAATGATGTGCTTTGAAAGGTTGGTTACAGCACAAATCAATTCTCACCTAAAAGACAACTTGGACTTCCTCCAACTTGTCCATTGTCATAACAGGTCAATAGCAACTGCAATTTCTCTGGCTCTTTGTTCTGCTCTCGACCAACTGAACAACAGGAACTCATCCATCAGACTTTTGATCATTGACTACAGCTCAGCTTTCAACACAATTATCCCATCCAAATGCATCATATAGCTTCAAGACCTACCTCTCTGTACCCCCATCAGCAACTAGATACATGTCTTCCTCGTTGGAAGACCAACCAGTGAGAATTGGTAACAACATCTCCTCACTGATCATCCACACAGGTACAGCTCAGCTGCATGCTTAGATCACAGCTCTACTCTCCATATACCAATGATTATGTGGTTAAGCACAGCACCAATGACACCATTAAATTTGCCAGTAAGACTGTTGACAAACACGGGTGATAATGAGTCAACTTAACAGAGCAAGATAGATCACCTGGTTGACAACCTTTCACTAAACGTAGTTAAACTAAAGAGCTGATTGCCAACTTTAGGAAGGGAAAAGCGGGTGAAGATGAACCAGTCTACTTAGGGGAAACGGCACTGGAAAGTCAACAGCATTAAATTCCTGTCATTAAAAAAAGATAAACAGACCTGGGCCCACATATAAATGCAAATCATAAGAAAAGCATGTCAGCATTTTGATTTTATTAAAAGGTTGTGGAGAGTCCACCTATCACCAAACACTACAACAAACCTTTGCACAATCAAAAGTATTCGTAACTGATTGCATCATGGTCTGCTACTGCAGTTCAAATGTGCAGTTACATAAGGAGCTGCAGACAATAGTGGACCCTGACCAATATATCATGTGCACATCCCTCCCCTCCACAAGTAATATCTACAGGAGATACTGTCTCAAGTATGCAGTGTCGATCATCCAAGATCCCCACCATCCAGCCTGTGCCACCTTTTCATAGCTGCCATCGAGGCAGGAGATGCAGAATCCTGAAGTCCTACACCATTAGGTTCAAGAATAGTTCTTTCCCTTCAACCATTTAGTTCTTGAACAAAGGCGGCCTATGATTTAGCAACACCTTAACCACTTTACACTAAAATCAACTTTTTTTTGTTCTAATTGTGTTTCCTTGTAAAAAATATCTAATTTATGTTTAATTTATATTTTTTTGTGAATGCTGCTTATACGATATACCTGTGATGCAATGCAACTAAGTTTTTTGCACATGTATTTGTGTATATAACAATAAACTCGACTTTGGTTTTGACTTTGATGTTCTGCAATGATAGGGCAGCAGGTGACTGGCAAGATACTAATGACATAAATTATCTTGAAGTGAGTTCTGGTGCTAAAGTTTATCGATCAAATAAAAGATGTATATTTTGATTTGCACTAATTTGTACTGAATTAAATTTATTTTACACAACTGAAAGTTAAAGAAAATGTAAATGCTGAATAACAAACTAATGTGGGAATAAGCTGCCAGCTATGCTTTTAAAATATTATTCAAAACTACTTAATTGGTATTAAGTACCCATGATTAAATAGATACGAAATCTCAGATAAATGGAGTACCAAGTCTCAAGGATCATGAAGCATGTCTCATTACTATTAAGATAAACCTCTTGGAGTCGCATACAAGACAGAAACAGCCCTGTTGGCCCAAATGGTCCATGGTAACCAAGATTCACATCTGAGCGAGTTCCATTTGCCCATGTTTGGCCTATATCCCTTCAAACCCACCAGGCAGTGGAACTCACTGAGTGGCCTGGGTTTCAGGATTTCCAGGAGCAGCTTGGAAGATGTCTGCCTTCGGGATGCGGTGCTGAGGACGACCCGATTCCTCGCCAATGCCACCAACTGAAGCATAGCGGGAAATCGAAACATCAAGATGGGGTACAGCTGTCAGAGGACTCTGCATTCAAACGAACTCTCTCTCGATGGTGAGTGAGAGTCTGCTGGCTTCAAGTCAGGGGAACTCGAATAAGCGACGCTACAAATTGCAACATCGAAACAGCAAGCTGATGGCTTTACCTCTCGCTGTGGCTGGAGTGCTGGAGTGATATCACTCTCTCTTGCATTAGTGAGAGAGTCTGCTGAGATGTTGAAGTGTTAAAAAAGACAACTTCTGATGGCTTCTAGATCATATTCTCTGGAATTTGCTATTGCATGGAGAGTGGTAGGGGGCTGATACTTTGCTGAAGTTGAGCCCGGGGAGGGAGAGGGTTGATACTTTTGCTGCTGCTTGTGCATGGGGGGTCTCTGGGGTTTCAATGTTTTTCTGTCAATCACTCTTTAGGGTTTTTTTCTCTCCATTTCATGGATGTCTGTGAAGAGTAAGGATTTCAGGTTGTATAACGTATACATTCTCTGATATTAAATTGATCCATTGAACTTTCTATTCCAGATATGACTAAGTGCCTTTTGAATGCTATTAAGATCCTGTCTCAAACACTTCATTTGGCACCTCATTCCACATACTCACCGCCCTTTTTGGTGAAAACATCACCCCACAGATTCCTGTTAAGTTTCTCCCCTCTCACCCTGAACCTATGTCTTTCAGGTCTTGATTCCCCAAATCTTGGAAAAAAGTGGTTTATAAGTAGTTAAATCTAAAATGAAATGCTCTGTTTCTATCTTGACACTAAACTTTAAGCAAACTTTATAAAATATTTTGAATTATTGAAAATTTTAATGTACGAGACAGTTTTCAATGCTCCTGACTTAATAACAAAGCTTATTGTTGTCATTGGCATACAAAGTACATTGAAAATTAGCTTTTTTTTGCAGTAGCAACACAGTACATTCCAAGATGACAAACATTAGTTAACATATGTTATACATAACTTACAGCTGCAAAATAAACAACAACATTACTGCAAGATTGAGATGGATTTTTTTTTTTTAAAAGTCCAAGCTAATGTTGAGCTTTTTTTCAGGTGGATTCAAGAATCTGATTGCAGTGAGTAAGATGTCGCTGTTGAAACTTCAAGCTCTTGTATCTCCTGCCTGAAGGCAGCAATGAGAAGAGGACATAGCCCAGATTTTTGGTTCATCGATAATGGATGCTGCCTTCCTGAGACATTACATCATATAAATGCTCTTGATAGTGGTGGGGGGGGGGGGGGGGAGCTATATACTTGATGGAAGTGGCTGAGTCCACCTCTCTGTGGTAACTAGCAGTCCTGTGCATTGGAGCTTCCATACCAAGACTACTACAATGTCACCAGTCAGAATTGGTAAAATGGGTTATTACTGTCACGTGTACTAAGGCACAGTGAAAAGCATTGTTTTGCATGCCATCCATATAATATCATTAAACAATGCACTGAGTAGCACAGGAGAACAATACTAAATGCAGAATTAAGAACTACAGAAGAGAAAGTTTAATGCAGACAGACAATAAGATGCATACCATTAGAAATGGACTGTGAGAACAACAGTTCATTTCATCATATTTCAATAGTCTTTTTAACAAGATAGAAGCTTTCAGACTTTTGTATCTTCTGCCTGATGGGAGGGAGGAAAAGAGAGAATAACTGGGGTAGGTGGGGTATTTTATTATGACGACAACATTAGCAAGGAGCAAGAAGTGTAGAGAACCACATGCAGGGGAGAGTGGTTTTTGTGATGCGCTGAGCTGTGCCCACAACTCTGCAGTTACTTGTAATTGCCTTAACAAGCGATGATGCAGCCATATAGGATGCAATGGTCATTGGTAACAATTTGTGAGGTTTGAAGAAAACATGCCAAATTTCTTAGCCTCTTGAGGAAGTAGAGGCACTAATATGTTTTATTGGACCAGGACAGACTATTGGTGATGTTCACTCCCAAGAATTTGAAGCTTTCAATCAACTCAACTTCAGCATCATTGATGTAAAGGGGAGCATATGTATTACTCCTTTAAGCTAATGATCAACTCTTTTACTGACATTGAGGGAAACATTGTTATCATGACACCAGGCCACTATTAGTATATTTAGATTCAGTGCAGAATAGGCACTTCCAGCATCCTGCAATTTAACCCTAGCCTAATCATGGGACAATTTACAATGACCAATTAACTTTGAACTGGTACGTCTGTGAATTGCAGAAGGAAACCGGATCAACCAGAAAAAACCCACACACTCCACGGGAAGGGCATACAGATGCTTACAGAATTGAACTCCAAACTCCAATGCCTTGAGCTGTAATAGAGTCACGCCTACCACTATGCTACCATGGTGCCCCATCTCCTTCTTTGACATTGACTCGTTGTTATTTGAGACTCAGCCAGCTACAAAGGTGTCATCTGTAGATGGAGTTAGAACAGAACCTGGCCATACTTTCCCTGTACATCTTTGTGGAGTTTTTCAGCATCTTGATGGCATGCTGAATCTTTTTAACTTTGGGGAAAGTAGATGTGCTAGTGCACCTTCTTTACGATTGCATCTTTGAGGTGGGCTCAGGATAGGTCCTCCAAGATGATGACACCTTGCACCTTGAAGATACTCACCTTCCACTGCAAGCCCATCAATGAAGATGGGTGTGTGTTTCGCTGACCTCTTTCCTGAAGTCGAAAATCAGTTCCTTGGTCTTGACGATAGTGAGCTTTAGGTTGTTGTTACAACACTACACATCCCACTGACCAATGTCACTCCTGTATATCACCTTGTCACCATCAATAATTCTGTTATCAGTTGTAAATGGTTCTGCAGCTATGCTTATCGCACAATTGTAGATATAGAGTAGAGCTAGGGCTAACTAATCAGCCCTGAGGTGAATCTGTGTTTGTCGGTGAGAAGGAGGTATGGTTTCAGATCAATACTAATTGTGGTCTCCCAATGAGGAAGTCAAGAATCCAACAGAGGGAGGTATAGAGGCCCAAGAGCTTCATGATCAAGTTTTCAGGGAACGATGTTGAATGTTGGGCTACAGTCAATGAACAACAGCCTGGTGTCCAGCAGTTCCAATTGTCCAGATGATCCAGAGGAGAGCGCTGAGCCAGCAAGATAGCATCTGTTGTAGATAATTGTGGCAATAAGTAAATTGAAGCAGGATTCGAGCCATAAACACTTCATTTCTGTGGTGCAAGTGCTACCAGATGGTGGCTATTGAGGCAGGTCATTCTGCTCTTCTTGCACACCAGTATAAACAATACAATTCTCGAAGTAGGTGGGAACCTCAGACCACAGAAGAGGTTAAAGATGTTTCTGAATACTCCAGCCAATTAGTCAGTGTCAGTTTTTAGTATTCAACTACGCAAGCCTTCAGGGTCTGACACCTTGCAAAAATTCAGTCTCATGAAGGAGGTTCTGATGTCAACCTCCTTGACTGAGGAGTGAGTTGTCTGGAGCTGGGGGCTCACATAGGTGTGTCATTATTCTCACTCTCAAAAGTATGCACAAAAGGAATTACGCTGACCAGGGATTGATGTGTCATTGCCAGTAAAATTCCAGAGCTGACATACAATATTTCTCCTTTTTGTTGAAAAGCGAGTTGTGACCTGAAATAATCAACCTAAAAGATCTTGGGTGGGAATTTCAAGAGAGAAATCAGTAAGTACTTAAAAGGTTAGGGAGAATACTCATTTCTGGGCAAGAGCTGGGTAGCCATAGAAATTGGCTAAATGCAGATGCAAGCATATCTGACATGATGAATTGAACAGCTTTCATCTTCCTGTCATTTTAATCAATGACTTGAAGTCGCAGTCCAGTCATAAATTTATTAAATTTCAGAAGTATCATTGTGTTTCTTCAACAATTTTTTTTGCCTGATGTCACTTGGAACTTGTCTCCAACCTATCAATAAATTAATGGATCATTTTTACACATACTAATACACAGTACGCACCTATTTGGGACAATGAATCCATGGCAGCATCCAATGTCAGGATTGACCCTGGGCTGTTGTAAAGGTAAGGCAGCAGCTTTAATCACTGTAGTACTGTATATCAGGAGCTTTGCTTTTTTATATTTTCTATTAAATTTTGCCCAAAGTATAACACATTTCTTCTTCAGGTAACGCTGGTATATTTGGCAAGATACTACAACACTGAAATAGAGTCAGACACTGCTACTGAACAGAAGTTTTAACGGTGGTGCTATTACCTGATCAATAATGCAGAGCTGTGATAGTAATACAGAAACGAGATCAAATCCAGGCCATGAAGTGGTGTCAGTAACAGCAACTATAAAACTATGAGATTTTGGTAAAATCCCATGACACCTGAACGGTGGTATTTCACCGTTTCTTTACAACAAAGAGAGATAGAAATGAACAGACCATCCAATCTTAATAGAAGTAGTAAATCTGGACATGCTAAAATCTCTACCAGCCTAGTTGAACTTGTAAAGCCCCCCAATGAAGTGGTGTGGACTGGAGTCTAAATTGGGAGACTTGCCTCACCTCTAAACAACAGCAACATACTTGAACTTACAGAATCATATTCTGCAGGTAATAGGTACATTACCTCCTTACTCCTCCTTAAGAATCCCCAAAAACTCCCTCTGAGATTTCTTAAGTCTCAAGATCTTCCTCCTCCAATCCCCACCCCCGAATTCTCTTGTGTAATATACTATACTAGAGATAACAATGCCAAGAAATACTGAAAGCAGTAGACCAGGGAATCCTCAGCAACTCCAAACCCCAGAATTTTTTTAATTTTTTTTTACAGAATCAGGTCAAACATGGGCAAGTGACCATCACCTATTCTCTTCCTACTGCTCATGAATCCGTATTCCATCATAACACCATAAGACATCGGACCAGAATTGGGCCATTCAGCACCCTGAGCCTGCTCTGCCATTTGATCATGGCTGTTTTATACTTCCCCTCAACCCAATTTCCTACCATGTCCTCATAACCCTTGTCAGCCTTACTAATCAAGAGCATTTCATAAGTTAACTCTTTCATTCCCAGGATCATTCTCATAACCCTACTTTGGGCCCTCTCCAATGCCAGCACAGTCTTTCTTAGATAAGGAGGCCAAACTGCAGACTGACCAATGCCTCATAAAGCCCCAGCATTACATCCTTGCTTATATATCGTAGTCCTTTTGAAATGAATGCTCAAGTTGCATTTGCTTTCTACTACTCAACCGCAATTTCACCTTTAGGTAATCCTACACTAGGACTCCAAAGTCCCTTTGCATTTCTGATTTCTGAATTTGCACTCTATTTAAAAAATAGACTATGCCTTTAATCCTTATACCAAAGTGCATGACCACACCCTTCACTACATCATATTCCATTTGCCATTCCTTTGTCAACACTCCTAATCTGTGCAAGTACTTCTACAGACTTCTCGTTTTCCCAACAATACCTGGCCTTCCACCTATCTTTGTATCATTCAGAAACTTGGCGCAAAGCTATCAATTACGTTATCCAACGTGAAAAGTAGCAGAACCAATACTAACCCCTGCAGTACACTACTAGTCACTGGCAGCCAATCAGAAAAGCAACTCCCCCCCTTTCCCTCTCAACTTTCTGCTTTCTGCCAATCTACAGGAAATAAAACTTCACATGATTTAGCTTCCAATTGATGCTCGTGGCTAGTGAAACCAAGGTGTGAGACATTTTGATTGTGTACCACTGAAATTACATAGGGAAAGACAACAGATTAATGCTCTTTCTATTAGCATATTGTTAAACGTGTATCCCTGCTACTTAATACTCACAGTTCAGGACAAATCTGTTTTGTCACTTCAGCCTTTTGGTTAATTGTATATTCACTGAGCCATTCCTCAACACTGTAACAAAAGGGTGTCAGGAGTTTGTACTTAGAGCTTTTGGAACAGACACTAGTATAGAATATACAAGGTGTTCTACTAGTTGGGATGTGCTACCATTGTAAATATGTAATTCTGAAAGTGTTTCTGATTATGTTCAAAATGTTAAAGTAGGTGACTATCGTTAATAGTTTGTTAGTTTTGTGTTGTATTAGTGTAAAACATTGTGTCATGAACTTTGATAATAAATGTACTTTGAATTTTGAGATTGTCTAGGACTCTCTCCTGTATGTTTGCTATGTGAATACAGACTCAGTATGGCTCGGTTTAAAGTTAGTCACAACAGATTAACATCTTGCCAACCACTAAAGGCAGGCTAACTGGCCTATAATTTCCCGTCTTTTGCCGTCATCCTTTTTTAAAGAGTAAAGTGAGATTTGCAATTTTCCAGTACTCTGGAACCATTCGAGAATCTAGTGATTCTTGAAATATTATTACTAATGCTTTCACAATCTCTTTAGCTACTCTTTCAGACTACCCCTGGGGTGCAATCCATCTGGTTCAGGTGATTTATCTACCTTCAACCCCTTCAGCTTCCCAAGCACCTTCTCTTGAGTACAGTAATAGTGACTACATTCATTTCTGCCCCTTGACACTCTCAAATTTGAAGCTGAACAACACACAAGATTTACTGGAGGTAACTAGGACAGACAGTAATTTAATATACCAATAATAACCTGAACTTCTTTCCCGTGTCTATCAGCAAGAGTAGTTTGGTAGCACTATCACCACAGAACAGACTAACTAAGCTTTGAAGATCATGATTTCCAGAGCAAACCAACTTAAATTCACACAACTTATCTTGAAAATAAATCTTTGGATTTGAATCCTGGAAAAGACTAGATAGAAATTCAGTACAGAATTATTTGTTTGAATACACATTAGCTAATATTATCCAAATATTCTATGTGCATTTAATTTGAAGGACACAAGATTAACCAGGTGTGAAATGGTTTTGATCTTGGTTGTTGAGAGTGTTGGTGAAGTAAGACATGAAAAAGTAACCTTATCTAAGTTTAGGATACTAAAATTAAACAAAGTCCTTAAGGAATATAAAGAAGCTGGAAAAAACCCTCAAGATGTAAAATAGGAGAGCCAGGAGAAGCTATAAAAAATCCTTGGCAAATAAGATTAAAGAAATCCCACAACATTCTATACAAGAGGATAACAGCAAGCAGGTAGGATCACTCAAGGATAAAAGGCTTGAAGCTGCAGGATAAAGGCATCATGAATTGCCGAAGAGAAGGACGTGGGCGGCAGGAAGATACATGTGGAGCACACTAATATACTCCAGCATTTCGGGATAAAGGAGGTAGTGCTAGACATCTTGAAGAACATTCAGGTGGATAAGTTCTCAGGGCCTGATGAGATATTGAGAGTGGCAAGAGATGAGATTGCTGGGGCCTTGGCAAATACCTTTGTGTCCTATCTAGCCACAGGCAAGTAGCCAGTGTTGTTCCATTATTCAAGGAAGGAAATCCTGGAAACTGAAGCCTCACAACAGTGATCGGGAAGATGCTAGAGAAGAATCTTAGGGGTAGAATTTATGAGCATTTTGGAAACCATGGCCTAAATAGGGACAGTCAGCATGGCTTTCTGCATGCAAGGCTCAGTCACGTCTTACCAATTTGATTCAGTTTTTCAAAGAGATAACAACTGTGGACACTGACTACATGGATTTTAGTAAAGAACTTGACAAGTTCCATCAGAATAGGCTCATACACAAGATTAAGATGCATTAGTCTGGATTCAAAATTGGCTTGCCCAAAAAAGATAGTGGATAGTGGTCAACGAAACATTCTGGTTGGAGGCCTGTGAATAGTGATGTTCTACACTGGCATATGGCATGTGTGCTGCTTACTTCTATTAATTGGCAAAAGAGTTCAAAAATCAGGAGTTGCAGCTTTATAAAGCTCCAGTTAGGTCACATCTGGAGTATTGCATTCAATTCTGATCACTCCATTATAAGGTGTTGAAGCTTTGGAAAGGGTGTAGAAGAACTTTTCAAGAATGCTGCCTGAATTAGAGAGTATGCTCTGCAAGAAGAGGCTGGACAAACTTGGATTGTTTTCCCTTGAGTGGCAGAGGCAGAGGACAGGTCTTATTGATGTTTATATGATGAGAGGCACAGATAGAGCAAACAGCAACTATCATCTTTTCCAAGGTTGAATTGTCTAATACCAGCAGGCATGCATTGAAGGTGAAAGGGGCTAAGTTCAAAGATATGCAGGGCAATAATTTTTTTTGTTTACACAGAGAGTGACAGGTGCCTGGAATGTGCTGACATGTCTGATAGTGGAGGCAAATACAACAAAGGCATTCAAGAAGCTCTTAGATTGGTACAAGAAAGTGTAGGAAGTGGAAGGATATGGATATTACTTGGCCAGAAGGGATTAATTTAGTTGGGCATTTGCTTACTAATTAACTAAGTTTGGCACAACACAGTCGGCTGAAGAGCTTGTTCCTGTGCTGTACAGTTTTATGTTCTAACTGTGCGAATGGTCTGTGGGTAGTTCTTTTGCAAAAGCATATCTCAGATGTGCTCTAGTTATCATCAATACAATTCCAGATTTAGTTTCAAAGTTCTGGGTCGCACTTTAATTCATGAAGCTTTTAATAATGCTGTGGCATGGCTAACTGGGTAATGGTGGACAAGACCAGTGAAGCTTCTCTTTAACCAAAGAGATTTAAGAATTGAGTGGGTGGTCAGTGCCAAAATGGAGACAAAAAATAGAGACAAAAGCAGGTTATCTTAAGAAAGAGGGAAAAAGACAAAAAAGGGGAATAATGAAAAATATGAAAAAATAAATTTGTCATTTTATGTCTCTTGAATATCTGGATTCCACACCTATTTCCTAAAGAAAGAGTAAGGATAATTAACCGTCACTGTCAATCATCTTGTTACAAGTGCACTTAAGCTGATAAGTTTCTGCAATATGATGTCCAATTAACTCACAGGCACAGCAATATCATGTAAATCCTATGGTGCACGTGAGATGTCATTATAATAAAGCTAATTAACAGCACAACAACACAAATCAACATAAACTTCCTCGCAATCTTGTTGTTTAATTCCACATTCCACCCATTATTGAAACACATTCCTCAGTCAAAACTTGGCCTCATGTCATTGTAAATTTAAAACTGGCAAAAATAACTCATTTCTTGTTGCATCCTAAACAAAAGCATTCTAAAATAATTTTATGATAACCCTAAATTATTTTGTATACATTGACATAAATGCATATGAAATATCTTACAAACAACTTCAAATTAACTGTTGAAAACAAATCTGAAACTACCAAAAAGTTAAAATGTTTCTTTAAAAAAGACATGCTTTGTAATAATATTTAATCTGCTTTTATTACCTGATTCAAATGTTGGCATCCTTAAGTCACCTTGATTCAATTCTGTGCCGTATTTTAATTTATGATATTTTGCCCTTTAGAAAGAAATAAAACTGTTAGCATATGTCAATGTTCTAAAAAATCTTATTTAGTGAGTGCAATAGTGATGTCCTAAATAAGAATGGGAGGAGTCAACCATTGTTCCCACTTCTATAGTGTTGCAGGTTTGTTCCTGTTCTTTGTGTTGCAGTCATTGTTCCCACTCTAATGATGTAGCATGCTTGATTGTTGACCACTGCCTTCAACATGAAATATTAAATGGAAAAAATCTATTGAGTAGCTGAGTTATTGAAAGTAAAATGCAATAAAATTAATTTTTAACCTCAAAATCCATTGCAATGTTCAGTGGGAGAAATGTTCAAAATAGGTACCAATTGTTGGCTATTACCAAGACTCTATTTCTCTGTCTTGAGAAAGTAGTTTTTTTTTAAAAAATAGGTTCACATCTGAGAGCAGGCTTTCCTCATGTGTTGGCCAACACTGATCATTCATCCACAAATGGGTTGATGATAGTCTGAACCCACTTGTAGGACTTTACGGTATACAAACCGACTGCAGTATTTCTGTTTCAAATGTATAAAATTAAGTTGTTTTCACAGGCAGTAAATATTCAGTTTAAGGAGGAAAACAGATTACAATATATTAGGAAATATATCTTTTCCGCACAAAAATCACAGTCCTCAACAAATAAATGAGAGCTCTTATATTCTGAAAATTCAAAAATTCATGTCAAGTAATCCATGAGGTTAAGATTAATAAATTGATTTTTCATGCTCAATCTTTTTGATATTACCTCAAACGGCAGAAAAGTTAAACTGCTACTAGCATTGCTCTTGCAGCTCCAGAGACCCAAACTCAATCGTGCCTTGGGTGTTGAACATTTTTCTGATAACTGTGTGTGCTTCTTCTGGATTTCCTTATAAATCCAAAAGACTTGCTGACACTTAGGTTAATTGGTGACTAATGTGCAAAAAGAGGTATAGATGGGCAAATGAAACAGGTTACCTGGAAATGTGAGGGCATGGGATTTATGAGTCTGCTCTTAGAGCTGGCATAGACCAGATAAACTCCTTCTATGTTGTGAGAAACATGGATGCTTCATAGATTATTGCATTCCAAGACATGCTGGACATGCACACAAAACAACAGAGCTACTTTAATTACTTTTACATTAATCTAACAGGGGTATACGTGGAATCAACTAATGACAACTTCTGCAGAGTCATTAACAGAACAACAGATGAGCCAAATTCACCAAATCAGACCTCCAGAGTGCAGATTAGAAGGTATTACCACAACGGGGATTTAATAAAATAAGTTTACTTTGCAAATGCTCTCGACGAAAGATTTTTTAAATGAAGTTTTCATAAAGTTTCACTATAAAAGCAGATTTGTAACTGATACAGAAAAAATTCTGAACCTGTTATACTTGCTCTAATCTGGTTCAAACAGAAATTCAAATTAATAGATTAGAGCAAGTATAACTGGTAAAGATTTTTGTTGTATCAATTACAAACTTGCATCTCTGTTTGAATCTAAAACAATAAAAGACTGGGTTTTGACCATTTAAAGAAATGAGTCCATTTATACAGCACCTTTCATAACCTTGGGACCTCTCAAGTGTTTTCCCCCAATTAAGTTTTTTTGAAGTGGCATTACCACCGTAGTTTAAATGCCTTGGCACCAAACCTACAAATAAGATCCCACAAACAGCTATTAAAGAAATGACAAATTAGTTTTAGACACTTCAACATCTAATCATGTAGTTAATGCATTATAGAGACTGAATTCACATCTTCATGACTTTACAGATTTAATAGCCCACAAGAATTCCATTTATCCCAAAAGCGCCATGCCAAAATTTATGCTAAATTAACAGCCTCCAAACTTCCATCATCAGTAAACCCTTATATTTGCCATAACTATACCATCTGACAGTACATTCATTTTTATGGTGTTATGCCTACAGCCCCCTCCTTTGTGAGAATCGCAAGATCACTATTGGGTTGGGTCAGGGGACCCAGGAAATGAGAGAGAGACGTGCGGAATGTCTCATTCCCCCGGCGATATAAAGCTACGGGACATGGCCATTGTGTCCAGAAGGCGAATTTGTGGATTGAAGACTGTACTACGTGGAAGCCCTCAGGCTAAGTGGGCTGGTTGAGGGAGGGATTGTATCACCCCCAACCTGATTGACATCAGCGACCCTGCGAGTCAGGATAAAAGAGGGTGTGTGGGAACAGCCCCTCAGACGCACCAGAAGAAACGCTAGCGATCCCGTAATAGCGGGAAGCCATTTGAAGGAGGCCACGTGCGTTCAGTTCCGTTGCCTGGGACAGGTGGCTGGTACCACGGAAAACGGCTTTTAGCTAGCAACGGGGAAACCAACTCCCCCGACTCAAAGGATTGGCATCATAAAAGACCTGGGCAAGTTTAAACCGTCTCTCGCTTAAACCCAAAACGCTGCAGCTTGAACAAACTAACAGTGACTGTTATATTTCCATCGGACAATACATTATCCCCTAGACAACGATAGAGCTATTTCTCATTGATTATTATTATACCCGCGCTTTTAGATTTAGTATTGATGACGTATATTATCTGTATGTTTGCATTAATCTTATTTTTGTGCCCCTTTATCAATAAATACTTTTAAAAATAGTACCATCAGAATTCAACGGACCTCTCTATCTTTGCTGGTAAGTGACCCAGTTACGGGGTACGTAACAATGGCTCTTTGGTTACATTTTCACTCAAATTCCCAATCTATTAATGATGCTATCTAGTTTTGAACTGGGAGGGTCAGTTTATTCATCCTTTTCAGTCAATCTTTTAGATAGATAGATAGATAGATAGATAGATACTTTATTCATCCCCATGGGGAAATTCAACTTTTTTTCCAATGTCCCATACACTTGTTGTAGCAAAACTAATTACATACAATACTTAACTCAGTAAAAAATATGATATGCATCTAAATCACTATCTCAAAAAGCATTAATAATAGCTTTTAAAAAGTTCTTAAGTCCTGGCGGTAGAATTGTAAAGCCTAATGGCATTGGGAAGTATTGACCTCTTCATCCTGTCTGAGGAGCATTGCATCGATAGTAACCTGTCGCTGAAACTGCTTCTCTGTCTCTGGATGGTGCTATGTAGAGGATGTTCAGAGTTATCCATAATTGACCGTAGCCTACTCAGCGCCCTTCGCTCAGCTACCGATGTTAAACTCTCCAGTACTTTGCCCACGACAGAGCCCGCCTTCCTTACCAGCTTATTAATAAGCTTATTAAGCTTATTTCAGTTCTAATAATATTCTTACCAATCTTAGTTGCACTTCTGCCGTGCCTTCATCCTAAATTTATAAACTGTAGGCCAGAATTGTACACAGCAACAAGTGACATCGTCCGACGTTCTACATATTCCACATACCTGTTTCTAATTTGATGTGTCTAGGAATGAAACCAATTCTTTGCTTTTTTAAAAAAAATTAGACTATTTCTTTCAATCATTTGTGTATCTGAACATCTAAATCCCTTTATTCTTCTGATCTATTCCTGTGTGCAGCTTCCTTATTATTCTCATCAATAAGTACCAACCTGCAATTAACTCTACTGAAATTAATTTGTTAATTACACCTGTTTAACATGTATGTAATTTATTTTGAAGTATTCTTCCTCATTATTAACTAAGCCACATCACACAACCATTAAATTTAGCATCACCTGCAATTTAGAAATTATATTCAAATTCCTAACTCTGATATACTGTATAAGCTACATATTTGTTGATACCATGTTAGGATTCTACCATGTAATATCTTAACACATAATTTTTGAAATTACATCTGGTATCATCTCATCTATTTTGTTACTTAGATAGTTCAATCAAATTAATTAGGCACAAACTCTCATTTTGAAATTCATTATTACTAATGGATTAAAATCAGCAGGAAAATAATCAGCAGTTACATATACAATTTACAAAAATTTCCTGATCAAGTGCAAGCAAGTTCAGAATTTTCATGCATGCATGGGTGTGCTGCCAACTTCTTGACCATTTTTCCACTACTGGGGTCATTAATATGAATTGTTGCAATTGATTATAGTTGGATGTCAGTATTTCTCATTTTTCTTTACATGCTTACTTACATTGTGACACAGGTTGTTTTAAGTTTTAACAGTCAGAATTGATCTTTAATAAGCTTTGAGTGTTTTTGAATATCAGAAACAAGGTTTTGGCAGTCAGCTAAACAGGAATGCAGATTAACTGATAATCTTTTTTTAAAGTATTGCTGTAAATGGAGCTTATTTTCCTGCAAGACTATTTAATAAGGTCCTTTCACAGTGCAGAATGTCACTACAGAAATTGCAGCCCACACTGACAGTAATTTATCCACCATTACCTTTTCAATTTTCAGTAATTTCTCCATTGCACATTGGAGTAAAGATTCTACTATATATCCTAATGTCAATAATAAGATAACACAAGGGCATTAGAAGCAGGAGGGCATAAGAAATGGGCTATTTGGCCCTTAAAATTGCTCGTCATTCATCATGCTCATGGGCTGATTTTCTATTTGGGTACAATTTACTTGCACTGCCTCATACCCGTTGATTCTTTTGTGGTCAAAAAAGCTAATGACCTCTGGTTTGATTCAACGACTTAATCTCCAAAGATACCTGGACTACAGAATTCTAAAGATTTGCCATCCTGAAGAGAAAAGTCTTAAATTACCTTCCCCTTATTTTGAAAATCAGTTTCAAAAAAAAGGGGAAGGTCACTTATAACTTTTCTCTGAGGGTGGTGAAACTTTAGAACTCTCTAGTCTGGAGATTTTTGGAAACTGATTCTCAAATAACTGGACATCTTTAGACAGAAAAAGCATCTTCCCATCTCTTGAGCCAAGTCCATGTACTTTGTAGATCAAAACGAGATCTCCTCACATTTTAGAGAATGAAGGCAGAGTCTCTCAAATTCTCTTCCTATAAAAATCCCATTAGCCATTGAACCAGTCTATTGTATCTTTTCTGCATATCCTCTTTGGCAGATTCATTCTTTCTTAGGGGAGATCAACGCCATACAAAATACACTGCACACAAGTTCATCAAAGCTCCAAACAACATCACTGTATCTTTACAATTGCATTCAGATATTCTTATAATAAAAGCAAAGATACAATGTGCCTTGCCAATTGTTTGCTGTGTTGCCGTTTAGTGATTGACACACAAATGAACCTAGATCTCTTTACCCAATCTCTCACCACTTAAACTACTACACTTCTCCATTTTGTGCACTGTAGTAATTGGTCTTCTGTATTTCCTCATTTCCTCCTGCAATATTCTCAAGTACTTGCTCAGCTTGGCTATATCTCCTTGAAGCCTCTGTACATCATCCTTGGAACTCAAAATTTCATCGTGTTTTATACCAACAGAACACTGAAAAAAAATAACATTTGCCCCTTCCACCAAATTATTGATATAAATTGCAAATAGCTGGTTCCCAGCCCCAAGCACTAAATCCCACTCTGCTGGCCTAAGGCAGTCCCATTTGTTACCACCCTTTGCTTGCTGTCATCGATTAATTCCTGATCATTCAGAATAACCCTCAATCACAAGTGTTCCAATCTTCTTGACGAACATCCTGCGTAGGACCTTATCATAAATCTTACAAAAATTCAAAACCTAAATACACCAGATTCACTCACTTCCTCAAAGTCTCCAAAATAAATCTCTAGCATGTTAGCCAGGCATAAATGCATGTTGACTTTGGTCAATCCTCTTATTCTTTTAAGTGTCTCAAGTATACACTCCAGTTTCATTCCCACAGATCTATGACTGACATTTGTCAAGCATGTCATTATGTCTCCGTCCCTCATTCTGAAACAGTGTAATCAACATTTCCCTGGCTCCCTTCAATAATTTTTAAGGAAATATATTAAAATACTGGAATTAGCAGATATTCATAAGAGAATATGACATATCATTCCACATACATAAAAAGTAAATAAATCTTCAGATGCTATAAGTCTAAAATACAAGTGGGAAATGCTATTACACTCACTGTGTCAGGCAGCACCTGTGGAAAGAGAAACAATTAATGATTCAAGTCTGGGACCCTTCATGTTAACTATTTCTCTATCCACAGATACTGCCTGACATACTGAGTGTTTTCAGAACATTGTTTTTATATTACTCCATTTTGTTAAGGTATTGGAAAAATGTTCTAATACTGTTCTTATGAATCTAATTGCTCTGTGGAGCAAGTCCAATAACTGAAAATATTTTAATCCATTGCCTGGTCCAAACACAAAATGGGAAGGGTAATGTTGTTACCACAGTGCTGTACTATTGTTGAATATTGGATATAGACAAAATATGTTAGCCAATTGATAAAACTGAAAACAAACCGAACAATTTCATCTGCTGAAGGGTCTCGGACCGAACAATTTCATCTGCTGAAGGGTCTCGGACAAAAACATTGACTGTACTCTTTTACTCTTTTCCATTAATGCTGCTTGGCCTGTTGAGTTCCTCCAGAATTGTGTGTGTGTGCTGCCAACAATTTCAAAGAATGTTTCCTTCTCTTTAAATATGATGTAAAATATGCTTCATAATGAAAACATTTCACAGCGATATAATTAACTAGAAATACTATCACTCAGCCATAGTCAATTTCATCTATTCTCCTTATGAATACAGTTGGGGGTGGGGGATGGTCAAGAAATAACCAGCTGACCACGTATGCATGAAAATCTTGAACTTGCTGGCACTTGGATGTGTTTTCCTGAATCCTGTTGGGCAGCATAAACAATCTGTTTCCAAAAGGTGGTCTAGTAAGTTTTTATCTGAAGAAACAGCTCAATTGCTGAGTCTAAAGAATAAATAGCCTTAAACAGCTTACATATTAGTGATATGAGATAGAGAAATGCAAATAAATGGTGTATATTGAAATTTCAGTTCACAGTTGTTTTTCAGAACTTTTATACATATTATATAAATTGTTTAGTGCCCCATAATCAAATATTTGCTTCTCCTTACAATTGTTGCCAAAATATCACTAGTCTTAATCATATCAATTCATTACTGTCAAACCTAAATACACAGTTCTCACCAGTTGCACAAATTTCAGAAAAGTTCATTTCATTAATGAATTAAAATCCTTGGCTTTCTCACATACAGTATGATAGACCATAACCCACAGAGCAGAATTAGGCCATTCAGCCCATGAAGTCTTACCTTTCATTTCCTATCCCTGAACCAGTTTTGGTTCTAAATTTATTTTTAATACCTTAAATGGTAGATTTAAGTATTTACAAGAACATGGGTAAGAGAAATTGAACAGAGCAAAATCAAATACAACTTAAGTAGAAGCATATTCCTAATGGAAGCTAGTTGTAAGTAAAACTCAGCCATACTTCACACAGCCAATTCATTAATTTTTAATAAATGTTATTAATTTAAGAAATGCTGGCATTGTTGGCCATTTCAGCACTTCTGGCCATCTTTAATTTTATTTTGAGGTGGTTCTGGTAATGAGCCACTGTCTTGAACCACTACGATTCCCACATTGCTGTTAGATAAGGAATTCCATGATCTTGTTCCACCAATGACAAACAACAATTTGAGTCCAAGTCCTAAACGACTTGAAGGGAATCCCGCAGATGGTGCTAAATCTATGCACCTAGTGCCTGAGGAAGAATCTACTCTCATTAGCCACTTAAAAACTCTCAAATCTAGGGTGAAAGTCACTCAAGAACATCTTAGACCTTCTAGGTGATAAGAGGCCATGCTTCCAGAAATTGTTATTAAAGCTGCCTACAAGTTGCTCTGTTACATAGAGATGGTATATATTGTAAATACAGTGGACTGATGACAGTGAGTGTGAACTTTTAACAGGCGTGCTGATCAAGCAGGCTGCTTCATCCTGGATGATTCTGAGCTTCTTAAATTCTGTTAAAACTGCATTAATCCAAGCAACTGAAAAAAATTCTATCACACTTCTGACATCTGCCCAAAAGACAAGTATTGTAACAGAAACCCTGAGCATGTCCAGGCATCTTTGTCACATGCAACATTTTGTGCCAACATAAAAAGGAATTTATTCACTACCACTTCAATGACAGGCCCAAAAAGTTAAGATACCCCAGTGGAACAACAGGGATGCAAAACATGCCAAGCCTCATTTAGAAGGGCAGATGCGTGACAGAACTGCTTAATGACAACACTGAGGCAGACAATCAAGCTCTGTTTGATCAATTATTTGCGTCAAAGACAAACTTATCTGATCAAAGCTCAAAAGCTTCAATACATTACATTCTTCAAGAACTGTATAGTTTAAAAGCCTCAAAATAAATCCATATAGAAAATGTTAGTACCACCAAAATCCCAATTAAGGTGCACAAAGCTTGATTTTTAATTTATGACATTTTAATTAAAAACTTACAGAAACTTATACAAATTTGCTTAAATTGATGTTAGGTCTCAACCAGATTCATTCAGTAGGTTGTGGAATGAACTATATAAGGATTAACATGGCTTAATATTGGTACTCTCACTAAAGCCCCAATCTGCTTTGGATAACTGAACTGTTAATCCATTTTGGCACTTTTGTGCAGTACAGAGTAAGCACAGCATTATTAAGGTATCTTTCATATGAGATATTAATTCAAGATTCCATTTGTAATCTCATGTGCCCTGGATAAAATTTAGCCCACAATCAATATTGTGTATTTCACTGTTCTTGTGAAATCTAGCTGAAATGAAATGCACCAATTTCCATATTACAGCTGTACTGTGCTAGTCTTTTACACTTCAATCATATGACATCCACTTCAGGTTATAAAACAATACCATATAAACCCATATTCTCTCGTTTCTTAATCATTTAGAAACATTTTTAATTTTTTAAAAAAGAACTGTGTTAGCCTCATTTTAGAGTACATTCAAATATCAGGAATATTCAAAATCATTATCACAGAGCATCATAGTCAATTCAATGCCCTGGGTAGCCTATTTAGAATAATCAAACACCAGAATGCATGCTTATCGTCTGTTTCAATTTTATTTAATGGACATAGAATTTTACAACTTCTACAGAAGTTATTGGTGCTAACAATCTAGACCTATTTACATTCAAAAGGTGGTTCCCGAAAGTATAACTTTAAAATGGAAAGTGTTCAGGTACACAAAAGAAGTATTGTTCATCAATAATTTTATCATCAAGGGACTATTCATAAACACCACAAATAAACCCACTTCACCTGACAGGTGAAGATATTTCTAGCAGGAGGTACCTACCTCCTCCTTGGCCCAACTTCATCCCAACTCGTATAGAGTCACATTGCTGAGACTCAAGTGCTACTTCTCTGTTTGCAATCTTATCGCATTTAGTTTAGTGACACAGACTTTGACTCATGGTGGAACTTATTCACTTGACAAATTTCATTCTTTCATTTACTTGGTACCAAAATATCTTTCTCTCTCTCTAGGATATCCTTACATTGATTTTTTAAAGCACTTTAACAAGAAAGTTACATCAAATTAACAGATGGAGAGATGCAGATGAGACAGAAACAAGCTTCTATTCCTTAATGAGAACATAACCCTGCATCTATTTTAATGTATTTGCACTCGTCTTTACACAAGTTCAATAAATACAAAACTTGTCAATTCTCAAAGGAAGTTCTTGGTAGGAAGATTTTTCAATATGCAAATTAGCAAATTTTAATAGTTGCCTATATGGAGATAAGATGTTTCGTTTGACAAATGTGCAGCCCACTTTATGCATTTGAAACCACAATCACTCACTAAAGCCATCATCTGTTGGTGCTAAATAAGAAAACTCTAGAAAATCACAACACATCAGACAGCATCTGTGGAGATCAACAGGGCTAATCTTTCAGACTGATGTTTAATCTGACAAAAACCCAACATACTGAAATATTAGCTTCAAGATGCTGCCTGGCCAGCCCAGCATTTCCAGTGATTTCTGTTTTTATTTCACAAATATTGCATTTCTAGTAGTTTTTGAATTTGAATGGTTAAATGTGGGCATAAGCACAGCATCACTGCACTGTGTAATGGGGTGTCTAGGGAGAAGTAGCACCTCTGGTGGGGGGAGCTTGCCATGCCCTTTTTTCAGGGCAGCTCATCTACCTTTGGTCCCCACCTGGCACTCAGCTCTCACCTGTGGCTCCAAGTAGCTGTAGCACACACAGCGGCCACACCCCGGTAAACTGTCTCGGCAGATGGGCCAAACCAGGTGAGGGCAGCCGACGGGTCTTTGACCCTCGGTGAGGTAGGGGATTTGCCTATCCCAGCGTGTTTAGTCTGGCCCTGGCAGATGGACCGGAGGAGACTGATTAATGGTCCAACGGTCAAGAAGGCAGGCCAGCAGGCATTGATGGAGCACTAAGAGCACGGCAAGGCACTTAGACATCCTGGTCATCCACTTCAAGAGGTGGTGATCTCTTTAAACTCACCCAGCAGTAGGCACAGGTAAACCACTGTTGCAACCTGCCGAGTGCATAATTTCCCAATATGTCAGAGTGGTGTGGAGGGAAATTGTCCACCAACTGGAATTTCAAGTTGCAAGCTAAAGCAAGAAACTTAAAAATATTTAATATTTAAGAAATTTAATAGATGGCGAATAAGAGATAACCCTCAATAATAATGATCAGTGAGGCAGAGAGAAAATCTGTATTTACTGACAAGTACATTTATTGGCTCAGTTCACAAGCACAAGAATTTACACAACTGAATACTGCGTGCACACCCACTAGGTTTCTCTGACTTTCCATGAACAATCAAAGAAGAGAAAAGGTAATAGCCCAGAGAAGGAGTTTACGCTGGCCATTTGATCTTCATGATTTGATATAATTTCTGTGCTTCCAAGTGAGGCCATCCACTTCTGCAATTGTTTGTCTCTGCAGAGTCGTCACTATCAGTTCTCCCAAAATCCTCCATTCTTAGTCTTTTCATTGTTGAATTTTGCTGGCTCAGGGTCATCTCACTGGCCTATGTAAGCTTCTCACTGGAAGTGGCCCAAGGCTACAAGTAGTATTGCTTCACGAGTGAATCTGCAGATGCTGGAAATAAATTTTTTTAAAAACACAAAATGCTGGCAGAACTCAGCAGGCCAGCCAGCAACTATGGGAGGAGGTAGTGACGACGTTTCAGGCCAAAACCCTTCATCAGGAGTGAAGTAACATGGGATGGTCGAGGGGGGATAAGAAGTGGGGGAGGGATAAAGTAGAGAGCTAGGAAGTGATAGGCTGGAGGGAAATGGGCTAGGGGGAAGGTGGAGAATTATGGGAAATAAAAGAGAAAGAAAGGTAGGGCTAGGGGGAGATTATAGTGAGGGGGGAAAAAAGAGAAAGAGAACCAGACTAAAATAATAGATAGTCCTCCAGCAGTGGCGGGATCTCCCTGTGGCCACACACTTCAATTCCACAAACCACTCCCACTCCAACATGTCTGTCCATGGCCTCCTCTACCGTCAAGATGAGGCCACAACGCAGGTTGATGGAGCAATACCTTATCTCCCGCCTAGGTAGCCTCCTACCTGCCGGCATGAACATTCAACTCACAGACCTCTGTTGATACCCCTGCCCCCCCCCCACCCCCATCCCTATCAATTATTTTAGTCTGGTTCTCTTTCTCTTTTTTCCCCCCTCACTATAATCTCCCCCCAGCCCTACCTTTCTTTCTCTTTTATTTCCCATAATTCTCCACCTTCCCCCATCCCATTTCCCTCCAGCCTATCACTTCCTAGCTCTCTACTTAACCCTCCCCCACTTCTTATCCCCCCTCAACCATCCCATGTTACTTCACTCCTGATGAAGGGTTTTGGCCTGAAACGTCGTCACTACCTCCTCCCATAGGTGCTGTCTGGCCTGCTGAGTTCTGCAAGCATTTTGTGTTTTTTTTAAGCAGTATTGCTTTATGGCTGTCCTGTCAGCCTTGTGCCTAGGTAGTATCTTTTGTTCTGTCCAACTCAGACTGGTTCAAACCAGTCCAACCAAGTCAGCCAAACACTGGGCCCAGAAGACCAGATCACAGGGTGTTCCTTCAGCAATCCTGTAATTTTACATAATAAACAGATCCTTATCTGAGAATGGCCTCAGGTTTAGCAGATCATTAGCAGAAACACCTTATGTCCACATTCAACTGCTCAGATTAAGTTATCCTGGAGGAAGAATCAGGTCACCAAACAGTTCACAAAATGACGGCCACAAGGCCTACTTAGCAAGGAGAAAGACTTTTGGTTTGTTTTGTTTCCAGTGCTGAATCCCTGCTCACTGATTTGTAGACTGTAGTTCTTTCTCTCTGACAATGGTACTTAGTTTTTGAGCGTTCAAAATTAGAACATAGAACACTTAAAATCTACAACACATTACAGGCCCTTCAGCCCACGATACTGTGCCAACCATGTAACCTACTCTAGAAGCTGCCTAGGATTTTCCTACCACATAGCCCTCTATTTTTCTAAACTCCAGGTACCTATCTAAGAGTCTCTTAAAAGACTCGATCGTATCTGCCAAAATGTGGCATTTAATTTTCAGAAGCAAGTAAAAAATGTTGACTCCCTGCCTCTTTCCAATATTTATTGAAGTTTCAGAGCTGCTATAATTTTCTCTCATTAGGCCTGACAAGCTAATTTTCACATGAATCCAAATGGAAAATGTCACCAAATTAACTCAGTAGCACATGAAAGTTGAACAGATTCTTATCTATCACAAAGTCAAAAGCCCACACAAGCAAAGGGTTCCTACATACTGCAGTCTCAAATGTTTAGTCAAAATATCCCTTGTAATCAATCTGTGTATCAATTGCTTCATAAAAATTGACAAAGCAGTTTGTAAGTACTGAAATAAAAACTCAGAACCAATCAATAAAATTTAAAAATAATTAACAGTGAATAACCATGCAAATACAAATTTTCAAATGAGGAGAAACTTTAATACAAGTTTGCTGAAAACTAATATATTCTGGTTGGATTTTATTTAAATTAAATTCATTATTTCAATGTTATGGCCACCAGTTGAAAATATTCAGTATAAATAGTACTTTTATACAATTACCTTTCTTGTTTTAAAGCATATTCTAACATTTTTATTCTTCTTACTAGATCCTTCTTCAAGTTTTCCTGACCTTTCCTTTCTCCTTGTAAAAATGCTATCCGAGCCTGTAAGAGAAAATATATTAAATAATTAAACAGCTAAATCAACATGATGGTGTTTTTACAAAGAATTCTAAAATCTCAATAATTGGCATATAAGTGAAGAGAAGAATATTGACTTTAATTTTAAATCTTTCTATGGAACAAAGAAAACAGCTACTTCCCTGTAGCTAAGTTTTGTCAATTGTGAGGGGCTTGGCAAATGTAGAACAAATACTTGTGTCAGGAGTGCCTCACTCTGAGTAGGCTTTTAACTATGTTCTACACCATCACTATTGCAGTAAGCATCAATAAGCAATGAATAAGTCTTGTTCTACTTTTCTTCAACAAAGAATCGACATCTTTCACTCACCTAGCATCATTTGTGAGATCATTTATCATTATTCTTCCTCCCACCAAGACTGCTCTAGTTTTCTAAATATACTTCACAAGCTGTTAGAGAAACTGGAATCTTGAACAAGTTTCATTTAGTTAAAGTCATAAAATAATTACCATCTCAGTTTTAAGATTCAGCAATAATTTTTTTTTAAAAAAGCTTCCAAGGAAATTCTATTTGAACAATGTGTGCCCAAGTTCTTCTCCACTGATTTCAATCAATGTGAAGGGGTGAGAATGATCGAAGTGCTGATAGATTTAGATCTAAGAGTTTGTTGTTATTTTTGGAGGATTTAACAACTGGTTAATACAGAAGCTGTGGATTAGCAGCCATCAAAATATTTTACTGGTGTAACAGAGGCTGGGGTTGTGATGTTGAACACTCCAAACTTCCAACCAACCATAATGGAATTTATTTCACTTAAGGCTGTTTATTGTTGTGTTGCAAGTGTTGGAGATGCAATTTCCTGTGTCGGAACTATTCAGCATTACCCCTGGAGAGAGTATGAGATCCAGTTCTTTCTCCCACTTTTGACTGTAGTTTATTTAGAAAAGTAAAGTGCCCTTCAAGAAACAGACCCCTTAGACTTTCAGTCAAGGGAGTTTGTCCATAATTTTTCCATAACACTTCAAATTCTATAAAATTTTGCTGATGGCTATAACAAAAAAAATCATAGAAATCAAGACAGCTAATTCTAGGAAAGAATAGATCAATCCAAACTATAGTTTTGTTCATAAATGGAAGTAAATGAGTTGGGCAAACAATCCCTGAGACATCAGTGGTAGCAGAATAAGTATTTCATGAGATTAGTAATATAAAGGCCTGGATTAGATGAGAGGGTTCAGACCTTCAAGTTCCAAGAAGTGAACATCAACAATAGTCTGTTCAGGTCGAACCATACTGATGCCATGGCCAAGTAAGCTCACCAATGCTTCTGCTTCCCTCAGAAGACAAAAGAAAATGTGGCAGGTCCCTGTTGACCCTTGCAAATTTTTAATCAATGCACCATAGAAATAATCCTATCAGGATGTTTGACAGCTTGGTATGGCAACTGCTCTGCACTTGACAAGACACTGGAGTTTAGACACAGCTCAGCATTATCACAGAAATCAACCTCTCCTCCACGGACACAGTCTATACTTCTTGCTGCATCAATTAAGTAGCCAACATAAGCAAAGACCCTAACCACCCCACATATTCTCTTTCTCCCTGTTCCATTGTGCAGAAGATACAAAAGCCTAAAAGTATATACCATTATTAAGATTATTAAATGGTTTCCTAATATGATAAAATGGACTATTGACTTCACAATCTTCCTCATCGTGACCTTGCACCTTATTATTTACCTGCACTATAATTTCTCTGCAACTACAACACAAGTATTTTGCTATTAGCTATTAGAATTTAAGCAAAGGAAGAATTACACAGCATGCTGATACATAAAAACTCAAAACATAAGGTCAAAGAATAGATTTTAAAGAAGCTCTTAAAGTAAAAAAGCAAAATAAAAAGTGGAATGGTATAGAAAGGCATCCCCAAGAATAGCTCCTCAGTAGTTACAGTCTTCATTAATGTTAGAGCTGAAGATCTCATTGATATTGTAATGAAGATTATCGTTAAATGCTGTGATTGTCACATGCAACACAAAGCTAACTTTATAGTACAATTATCTACAGAAAATTTTGCTTTATGTCAACAGTGCACAAATGCTGCATCTTTAAAGGTACGGAAAGAATTTTATTCAATATTTTCAAATGGCAGAAAATCTAGTAAACAAGTGAGATGCATCAATTATGCCAGCCTATGTCACATAGGATTAGAAGAGCAAGTAATGTAGCAGTTAGTGCAAAGCTTTTGCAGTTCAGAGTTCAAATCCGTCACGATTCTGAATGGAATTTGTATGTCCTCCGCATGGAATATGTGGGTTTTCTCTGGGTGGTCCAGTTTCCTCCCAAAGTTCAAAGATAAATTGTTAGGGTTAATCAGTTTGTCGGGGGTTGCTGGGGCAGTATGGTTCCAAGGGCCGGAAGAGCCCACTTCGCATTGTATTGCTAAATTAGGTGTAAGAGGCAAACAAGAAAACCAGAGAGGGGGCCATAAATGAAATGGTTAATGCTCAGCAAATCCACAATGAAATCTTATAATTAATGTTTCAATCCACCACACCCTCCGCTAAAACCAGGATGCAGAGGATCATTATGAAAGCCAATCTTAATTATTTACCCCAATTGCTTGCAGTGTTGGCTTGTTAACCTTCTTGAGCATCAATGTAACAAAAAATAGGCAGAGCTCAATAAAGATCAACAATGCACTTTAAATGGTGAAACAGATGTTTCAATCTTTAATGACATTAAAGCTGGAATTCACAAAGAATTTTTTAAACTATTTTTGGAAATATCCAGAACAACAGTAAAACTGATCAGGACTAGGCTGAAACCAGAAAGCAGATCTTAAGGATTAAGAATTGGGACCAAAATACAGAAAACTTGTGTCCTTGAAATAGGATGTGCAGCTCAACAATGAGGTATCCCTTTGGAGTTGGAAGCTTAGTTATTGATTTTATCCTTAGAAAATATTTGTTTCTTTGTTTTAAAGAAATAGTACATTATGGGATTCAGTTGGAAAGGCAGAATCGATGCTGCATATCAGCATCTTATTGAGTAGAAGTAAAACAACCTCTCCTTCAATGTCACAAAAACAAAGGAGCTTGCTGTGGATTACAGGAGGGATGGAGATGGGCTAACCCCTATTGACATCAATGGATCTGGGGTTGAGAGGGTGGACAGCTTTAAGTTCCTCAGCATCTACATTACTGAGGACCTCACGTGGTCTGTACACACCAGCTGTGTGGTGAAAAAGGCACAAGAGCACCTCTTTCACCTCAGATGGTTGAGGAAGTTTGGTATGGTCTCCCAAATCCCAAAAACTTTCTATAGGGCACAATTGAGAGCATCCTGACAGGCTGCATCACTGCCTGGTATGGGAACTGTATCTCCCTTAATTGCAGGATTCTGCAGAGAATGGTGCAGACAGCCCAGCACATCTGCAGTTGTGAACTTCCCATAATTCAGGACATTTACAAAGACAGGTGTAAAGGATCCTAAGGATCATTAGGGCCCCGAGTCACCCCAACCACAATCTATTCCAGCTGCTATCATCCAGGAAACTGTATCGCAGCATAAAAGCCAGGACCAACAGACTCCGGAACAGCTTCTTCCACCAGACCATCGGGTTGATTTGAGTGTATTTCTATGTTACTCTGATTGTTCTATTTATTATAAATTATAAATTACTATGATTGCACATTTAGATGGAGATGTAACAAAGATTTTTACCTCCTCATGTATGTGAAGGCTATCAGAAATAAAGTCAATTCAATATTAAGGGTCTTTGCCCCACTCTTAAACTTAATTCTTATATTCTTCCATGCTTTTTATTCCATATGTTGTTATGAAATCTTCAATCTCATTGGGTAATCACACTACAGCTCACTTATAATTGATATAAGTTCAAAATTACTACATCAAAAATGTAGTAAAGCTGCTAAATTGTCGTAGACATGTTTTTCACAAAGTCAGCAGGAACACATTGCATTCTCTACAATTTGCAAATTCCATACTGTTATCATACAATTATATTTAGTAGAAAGAGATTAAACTTTCTATCCTTGCTATCCTTACTCATTCACATACAGAGCAGATTAGGTCAAGGCTTACGGGTCCAGAGGACCATGAATGATTCTTAACTGAATACAAGTGAATGAAATAAAAACATTAAGCAGCAATGCTTGGATTATTATCAAGCAGATCCAGTGTTCAGTGATGCTCTGGAATGGTGACCAGAGCACGATGCTCATCAACATCACAAAAATAGTGCCACATACAGTTGCAAGAAAAAGTTGGTGCACCTTTTGCAATTACTTCTCTGCATTAATTACTCATAAATGTGCTCTGATCTTCATCTAAGTCACAATAATAGACAAACACAACCTGTCTAAACTAATTATACAACTGCTTTTTATTTTATTTTCCCCCATAGTGTCTGTAATTTTCGGCAATGCTCTGCTTTCTCTCCCTCTTAATTAAATGTAGTATTTGTAACTGAATGTTCCTTTTTCCCCAATGGGTCTACAACTAACTAGCAGGGAAAGATAACACTAGGTTATACCAATGGAAACTAAACTGTCATCAAGGAAAGATGAAAAGCAACAGCTGTCTTCATACAACTGCTTTCCATGTCTATATATGTTGTATGGACTGAAATCACTCTCCAGATTTACACCATCAGCTAAATGAAAACATATTTCCTCCTCTATGCTTGTAAACAGTGCGTGTGTTTTGGGGGGGGAGGAAGAAGAGGTTCTTCGTATATTGAGGATTACCAAATCTAATACATATACACTATGCCAGAATAGGAAAGAAACACCCTTAGCAGTTCTTCTTTAAATGGGGCAATTTTTAAAATTGTTACTTGACCTGATTACATGGCAGAAAAAAGCAATTAAATTTCTGTTGAGAAGATTTATTAAGAGGCTCAAAAGCTGCAACAAAAAAAATTGCATAGTATAAAACTACACAAGTTCCATGCTAAACTAGATATGTTTCCCAATCACATTCTGCAAAAAGCAAGATCTTACAAAAATAGTCTACTGACAACAGCATATAAACGTTATAACAACTAGGGTCCTTGCGAAAAAGTATTAAAAAGGTGACATCCAATCGAGATAAGAATTCAAAAATCTACTAAAATAGAAAGTAACCATGAGCTACATTTTCATAACTCTTCTAATGATCTTCTTAAATATCACTATCATCTTACATTACAGAATTTGATACCATGATTCATCACATCTTATATCTTCACTGTTGCTTTTAATTATAAAGATATATCCAAATAGACCATTTTTATTGATAGAAACATTGGTTTGGATTTTACTTATAATAAAAAATAAAATAAGCAATTTGAAAATGCCAGTTCAAAATCTAAGACCGCCAAACCACACAGAACTAAAACAGGAGTAAGCCATTCAACTTCCTGTGTACCCTCAGCTTTTAATTATAACTGTAATTTAACCTCATCTATCTGACCTGTAATTCTTAATATCCTAATCTAACATAAACATTGATCTGAGATTTTGAAACTTTCAAGTTAGCGCTACTTAAACACTTTTTGAAGCTGGTGGGTAGGGGAGGGCAGAGTTTCAGATTTCCATGACCTTTGTACGGACATATGTTTCCTGGCATCATCCTGAAAGTGCAGGATCTAATTTTAAGCTGGTGCTTCCTTGGCTTGGACTCAGTCTGATGATCTGATGATTTTCTAAAAAAAATATCTTATCAAATGCTTAAATTATGTTGAGCATTTAGTGTTCAGCATGATCTTCTGCATTCAACTCTAGTCTGGACAGTTCTTTTAACTTTAACTTTTTAACTCCAGTATTATTCAGACATAAGATAAAGAACATCTCATGCATTAATAGTTGAAAGGTGATCTAACAAAACTCAGCTCATAATGCACAATAATGGCATGTTAGAGGGACAGCAAGGCCTAAGGGCCTGTTCATCAGAAGGAAGTTGGAGAAAATTCTGTATTCTCATGAACACAATGCAGATTAAGCTCTCTGAT
Source organism: Hemitrygon akajei (assembly GCF_048418815.1). NCBI lineage: Eukaryota > Metazoa > Chordata > Chondrichthyes > Myliobatiformes > Dasyatidae > Hemitrygon > Hemitrygon akajei. The sequence continues at coordinate 66,371,433 of NC_133126.1, read as the reverse complement.
GAATCAACCATGAATACAAAACCTTTGTCCTGTCTTCTCCATCGAGTACAGTTGTGAGATGTGAGATTTGGGCTGTGGAATTTCTTGACACTTTGACCTACTCCTCAAAAGAGCTTTGGCCTTCCTCTCTCTATGCCACTGAATTCAGCCTGAATTCAAAACATGAGACCCACCCAGCCAAAGGACCCAGATTAGTCTTCAGAGGTTGTAATAAAAACAGAAAATGCTGAGAAATACTCCGGTCAGATAGCATTTGTACAGAAAGACACAGTAAAATTAGTACACTTTTTAGATCTGTGACCTTCCCTCAGAACTAGGATGTTAGGAATCATTCTGGAATTATGACAATATAGATAGTATAATTTTAGATTAACTAAAATGAGAATCAATCCTCAAGAAAAACCTTCACATAATTGGAACTTTCAATTGATACTTTGTGACTAGTGAAAACAGGCATTAGGAATAGGTCACTCTGATTCTGTCACATGGGAACTACCTACAGAAAGACTGCACATTATTAATAGTGTATTCCTGCCACTTAATTCACAGTTCAGGACAGATCCGTTCTGTCACCTAACCCTCTGGTTAGTTGTATATTCAAGCCATCCTTCAACGCTGTAACAGAAGGGGTATATTTTGAGTTCCTGCAATTTGCATTATTAAATATTCAAAGGGACCGTGCTAGTTGGGATGTGCTACCATTGCAAATATGTAATTCATCTGACTATATTCAAAATATTAAAATTAGGAAAGTGATTATAGCACTTGAAACTGTAGTTACAGGTGGCCCCCGTTTTTCAAACGTTAGCTTTACGACAGCTCGCTGTTACAAAAGACCTACATTAGTACCTGATTTCGCTAACCACAGATTTTCACGTTTACAAAGAAAAAGACGCCCACTTTATACGTGTGTTTACCCCGAGAAAGACTACCATGACCGTGAAGCCTTGTGTGGGCAGTTGTGTGCGCATGCGTGTACGTGCCTATTTTTTTCTTCAAACAATTTTGGCTTGCTGTCTTCCTGCTTTTGATAAGTGAACCTACACCATACATAAAATATTTATGTACATAAAACTTTATATAGGCTGTATGTTTATCATATCATTCCTGCTTTTACTATATGTTCATGTTATTTTAGGTTTTATGTGTTATTTGGTAGGTTTTTTTTTGGATCTGGGAACTCTCAAAAAATTTTCCCATATAAATTAATGGTAATTGCATCTTCACTTTACGACATTTCAACTTAAAAAAAGTTTCATAGGAACGCTCTACCTTCGGATAGCAGGGGAAACCTGTAATTGTTTCTTGTTATCTTTGTGTTGAAGAACAAAACAATACGTGGGGTGATTGATAAGTTTGTGATCTAAGGTAGGAGTCAATTTTTAAAAACATTGATTTTTCAACATAGTCCCCTCCTACATTTACACACTTAGTCCAGCAGTCGTGGAACATACAGATCTTGGACCTCCAGAAAATGTCAACAGCAGGCGTGATAAATAAGTTTGTGGCATAAGGTAGAAGGAGATGAGTTATTAACTTCAAATTTTCTGCATAATCACTCAAAAAGTTGACCTGCATGTGCATGTAACGAGAGCTGTATAACTCATCGCCTTCTACCTTAGGCCACAAACTTATCAATTCCCCATCTGTGGACATGTATGTCAGTAGAGTGAGATTCCCTTGAATTCTCTGAGACTTACTCTCTTCTGCAGGTTTTCAATGTGAATGAAGACTTTTTATATTTCTCAATGACAGCATTAGTATAATTCAGTTTAGTCAGTCAAAACATGGGATCATTTAGAATTTCGCCTAATTCTGATAAAAGGTCATTAACCTGAAATGTTAGTTAAGTTGGTGTTGACTGGCCTACAATTTTAAATATTTAATGCCATTATTTCAAAATTCTAGCATTTTTGCTTTCCAAATTCTGCAGACTATCATCAAAATACAGTGGGTGCCAGTTAATTGGGACACACTGGGGACAGTATTTTTTGGCCCAATTAAGCGGCTGCTCAATTAGCTGAAGCTTCATGGAAATAGTTGAAAAGGTAAAAAAAAGGGCAAACTACCATTTAACTGAGTAACAAATTAAGCATTTAAATGAAACAGAAAAAAAATTAGAACAATATCAATCCTACAACAGTACTATAAAACTGTTGAATAGTTCCTAATAGTTACCGGGAGTATGGTGTTCTTTTGATTGAATATAAATGAAAAAAATCAGCAGACACCTCATGCAGATAATGGACTGCTTTCATACATTGCTATTAACAACGGCATCCTTCAAATTTTCATTTTCATTGTAACATTCAAGATGACTGTTGATACCTACAAATTCTTTGCAGTTCCTAACATGTTGAAGTAGTGAAACTGTTTCATTTTCACTGCTGGCTCTTTCTGGGATCTCCAAGCCTGAATGTTTGAAACCGCAGTGAGCAAAACAGTTCTGTGTTATCTTACTGCTTATTTCTTGTGAACTATCAGTTACAAAAATCATTGCTTTTTAAACACAAGCACAAGCAACTGATGCTATTTAAACTTTTTACTGTCCTGGTAAAGGTCCTAAGCACGACTGCACACATCAAGCACTAGTTAGAAACTGTTCAGCAACAGTCTCCTGTATCAAGAAAGCAGCATTGGGTCCCAAATAAACAAGGGAATCCTGGCTATTTTCTTGATTGGACTTTGTTCTCTACAAGTTGACCCAAATAAGCGGCTGCCCCAATTAACTGATGATCCAATTAATCCATTGTATTGAAAATATGAAAATACCAGGCAGTCACGGAGGGAACGATCCCTGCGAAATACCGCCATCAATGATGCCCTCACCCGCATCTCCTCCATTTCCCACTCTTCAGCCCTCACCCCATCCTCCCGTCACCACAACAAGGACCGTGTTTTCCTTGTCCTTACCTACCACTCCACCAGCCTCCGGATCCAGCATATTATCCTCCACAACTTCCGCCACCTTCAACAGGACCCCACCACTAAAGCACATCTTTCCCTCTCTACCCCTCTCTGCTTTTCGCAGGGATCGTTCCCTCCGTGACTGCCTGGTCCACATGTCCCTCCCCACAGATCTCCCAATTGGTACTTATCTCTGCAAGAAAGTGCTACACCTGTCCCTACACCTCCTCTCTTACCACCATTCAGGGCCCCAAACAGTCCTTCCATGTGAGGCAACACTTCACTTGTGAGTCTACTGGGGTAATCTATTGCATCCTGTGCTCCCGGTGCAGCCTCCTCTACATCGGCGAGACCGACACAGATTGGGGGACCGCTTCGTCGAGCACCTCCGCTCTGTCTGCCACAACAGACAGGAGTTCCCGGTTGCCACCCACTTCAACTCTGCTTCACATTCCCATTCGGATATGTCCATACTTGGCCTCCTCTACTGCCATGATGAGGCCAAACTCAGGTTGGAGGAACAACACCTCATATACTGTCTGGGTAGTCTCCAGCCCCTTGGTGTGAACATCGAATTCTCCAACTTCTGGTAATCCTCTCCCTCTCCCTTCCACCATCCCACCTTCACTCTGCCTCCTCTTCTAGCTGCCTATCACCTCTCTCATGATTCTGACTTCTTCTACTACCCATAGTGCTTTCCCCTTACATTCCTTCTTTACCTCTCTGGCCTATCCCCTCCCTGCTTCCCCTCCCCCACCCCTTGATCTTTCCTCTGATTGGTTTTTCACCTGGCACCTTCCACCCTCCCCCCACCTTCTTTATAGAGCCCCTGCCCCCTCTTTCTTCAGTCCTGACGAAGGGTCTCGGCCCGAAACATTGACTGCTCATTTCAACGGATACTGCCTGACCTGCTGAGTTCATTCAGCTCTTTGTCTAACCTGTAGCTATCTGTCCAATACTCTTTGTAGGTAACTTTTCTGAAATTTTTTTTTTAAATCACTCCTCTGAAATCCTTGTATTAAACACAAGAGTTTACATACCTTTTCCAGCCTGGACTGTGAATGATTAAACAATGTGTTCAATAAAGACATGAAAAGTACAATTGTTTGTGCGTTATTAGTTCATTGCGACTTAGATTAAGATCAGACCATGTTTTAAGAGCAATTAATGCAGAAAACCAGTTAAATGCAAAGGGTTCACAAACTTTTTCTTGCAAATAAGTTCTTGATGGCAGGTGCCAGCAATGTTCTAGGCAGTTTTAACTACGATTGTAGAGCCTCCTTATCTACCGTAGTGCAGTTTCCATGCATGCAGTGATGCAGCTTGTTCAGATGCTCTCTACTGTGCACCTATAGAATGATGCGAGTATAGATGTGCATAGTCCAGCTCTCTTCACTCTCCTCAGAAAGTAGAGGCATTGGTGAAGTTTCCTGATTATTCACATGTTCTGGGAACTTGAGACATTGTGCGAGATGTGCACACCCAGGAGTTTGAACCTTCTCAGCTTCCATACCTGTGCCGCCAATGAAAAGACGGTTGTTAGTGGTCCAAGTTCTTCTGAAGTTGATAACTATCCCCTGTCTTGTTGGCATTGAGGAAGAGGTTTTTTTTTGCCTGGCACTAGGACTCCAGCTCTTCCACCTCCTCACTGTAGGCCAGCTCATCATTGTTGGTGATGAGTCCCACCACTGTCATGTCATTGGCAAACTGAATGTGTTTGGCCACACAGTCAGGTGTGAGCAGAGTGTACAGCAATGGGCTCAGCACACAGACCTGGGGGGGGCACCTGTGTGGAGGATGCTGGGGAAGGAGGAGCAGTTGTGCATACTGACAATAAGGTCTACTGGTTAGGAAGTCCAAAACACAGTTCCACAGTGCTGTATTTAGACCAAGGAGTAGGAGTTTGTTCACCAAAGTCTGTAGTCCAGAAACAGTATTCTGACACAAATGTCTTTGTTTTCTGGGTGTATCAGGGCCAGGAGCATGAGCATCTGTCAATAAGCCTATCAGTGAATGTCCAATGTGGCTAGAATGGAGTTTTTGTTAAGTGCCATCACCAGCCATTTAAAGCTCTTCATGATTGGCATCAGTACCACTGGGCTATAGGTATTTAGTTCTGAAGGTGTAGAATTCTTTGGTACAGGAATGGTGGCAGCTGACTTGAAGCATGTAGAGAAAGCAGATTGGATGACTGATATGTTGAAGATGTCCATGAAGACATCAGTGAGCTGGTGTGCCCACTCCCAGAGTACTTGACCAGGGATGTAACATCTGCTGATGTTACAGACAGTAGCTGTTCACCTGGTAAAGGGGTAACATTTGAGGTTGGTGTTGTGTTGCATAAAGCATGCATAACAGTCATTTATAGCATCAGGGAGGGAGTGTTACTGGTCCAGTCGACGCTGTTTTTCCTTGCGTAGTCAATAATGCGCTTGATGCCCAGCCACGTATGTCAAGGATTGCTATCAGGTAAGTTTCCCTGAACTTCTTGAGCACAGGTGGTTTTAGCCCTCTTGATGCAGGTGAGATTTCTCCTGGCTGCTCTTAGAAATATTCTGTCACCAGACTTACAGGCAAAGTCCCCAGGCTTTTATTAAGTCCCTGACTGGGACATGAGATGACCGTTCTTGAGGTACCTGCATCATCTACAAAATCAAAGATGGTCTGAAAGCCTGCCAGTTCAAGAAGAGTATTCCAGAAAATTGTCCCAAATAAAACCATGTATTCGAGAGTAGTTCTACTTTCCATGGCCTTCGTTCATTTGAAGGCTTGCAGTCTTCTGTCAGTGGCCAAAGAAAGACATGTGAAGCTAATCCCAAAAAAACTGTTTCATGGACGTGATAATTTGTAGCATGGATTTATTCTTAGAAGGTATCAGTTGTTGTCAGCTGCCAGCATCTCTGACATCCAGCAACAGGGAGTTAATCACATTGAAGACCTCACTCAAACTGCAAACCTGAAAATAACAAGCACTATTTGTAATATTAACTATCTTAAACATTTCAGGACAGAACAATACAGATTGCACATGAATGTGAGAATAAAGAAAAAGAATCTCAGGTTTGTATGTCGTGACATCTATGTATTCTGATAATAAATTTTACTTTGAACTTGAGGTAAAAGAGAACATCTCAAACTAATAAAAATTAAAGCACAGTAAGTTGAAATTATGTCAAATACACCACTTAACAAGGATAACTTTTCAAAAATTTATGGTGAAAACAAATCACAGATAAACATTAAATTACATCTGACACAGTAACAACAATATGCCCTGTGGAAGCACAGGGAATAAATAACAACAACCTGTGGATTTCCACATCTAACTGCTCAAATGCTATCACCAGACTTTGGTATTAGATATCCTGCAACATAATAGCAAGCAAAGGCCTCACTAGCACAAGCCAAATTCTCCCATTTTGAATACTCTATTTTAGCAGTAAGTTTCTGACAGATTTAAGCACCTAGCTGACTTATTGCTATCCAAAGATGCAAGCTATCAAGATTATGCATTTTTCCTTATTCAATTCCACTCTACTGTCAGTGCATATTTATTGATAATTCTTAAATATTGTAAACCAATCTGTAAACTTTGCTTGTCCTTCTTTTGTGATTTCCCTATCCAAATACTTCAAATTTTTATCTTCCAAGTAATTCTATCAGTACAGACAGCATTCATTCAAGGCCATTACACAACACCCTGAATTCAATTTACAGTTCTAATTAATGCTTTATTTCCTAAATCGTTTTCATTATTACATACAACTTTTAATTAGGCAACTGACCCTGTTCTACCCCTACAGCTAATATTTTTAGCAGGCATTTCAGTTTTGATAAATCACTTTTACTACGTTACATTTCATTTTTCATTTTTACTGAGTCTTAAGTATTGTCCTTAACACTAGGAAGGACAGACTTTATACCCACTCCCTTTTAAAATCATATTTATAGCCTTTGGAAAAGAGACAGCTGATCAAACACAACCTTCAATCACAGTTAACATTAATTTTATAAAATTAAAAAGAAATAAAGAGCAGGTGATAGAATAGTGATGAGAAATCAATAGATATACCAGTTCTAATTGTATAACTGCAATCAGCATTGAAAGTACAAATGTATAAACACAATGGAAGGGTGAGTGGAATTAGTAAAATATCCGCGATTGTTGAATTACTTGATACACTAATGAAAATTACTATTCTGAATGACAGGCTCAAGACATTTATCAACAGTGCACTGAAGTTTGAGATATTTGATAATTGCTCTTTCAAGTTGATAAATTAATAAAAGCATGTGATTTCCAACATAATAGTTGTACAGTGCAAAAATGAACCCTTTGGCCCAACACATCTCTTATAAAACACAATGGGTTCTGATAAATCGAGGCAGTTATGTACTTGGGACACTATGCCCCTTAATTGATGCAGGTGTCTTGTCATGTAGCTAAGCACAACAGCAATGCTATATTCAAATTTGCCGACAACACCACCGTCATAGGCTGATTCAAAGGTGGTGATGAATCAGCATATAGGAGGGATATTGAAAATTTGGCTGTGTGGGCCATAACAACCTCGAATTTATTCAATTTCAGCGAGAACAAGGAGCAGATTACTAATTTCAGGAGAAGAAAACCAGAGATCCACAAGCCAGTCCTCAGAGGATCAGTGGCGGAGAGGGTCAGCAACTTTTAATTCCTCAGTATTATTATGTACCTTCTACCTGATGGTAGCAGTTAGAAAAGTGCATGGCCTGGTTGGAGAGGATCTTTGATGATGGATGTTGCTTTTCAACAACAACGTTTCATGTAGATATGCTCAATGGTTGGGAGAGTTTTAATCATGATGAACTGAGCCAACTCCACGTCGTTTTGTAGGATTTTCCACTCAAAGGCATTGGTGCTCCCAAACTAGGCCATATTGCAGGCAGTCAACACATTTTCCACCACACATTTATAGAAGTTTGTCAAGGTTTTTGATGACATGCCATAATCTCCAGACTCCTGAGGAAGTAGAGGCACTGTTGTGCTTTCTTTGCAATTACATTTATATCATGGACAGGACAGGTCCTCTGAGGCTGTGACGCCCAGGAACTTAAAGTTACTGACCCTCTCCACTTCTGCTGCTTCGATGAGTCTATAATCAGTTCTTTGGTCTGGCTGACATTGAATGAGAGGTTGTTGTTATGGTGTCACTCCGCCAAATTTTCAATATCTCTCCTGTATGATGATTCATCACCACCTTTAATAAGGCTCACAACAGTGGTGTCATCAGTGACCTTAAAAATGGTGTGGTGCTGTATTTAGCCACACAGTCATAGGTGTAAAGCGAGTAGAGCAGGGGACTAAGCACACATCCCTGTGGTGCACCTGTGTTAATTGAGATTGTGCAGATGTTTTTGCCAATCCAAAGTGACTGGGATCTGCAAGTGAGGAAATCTAGAATCCAATTGCACAAGTGGGTACTGAGGATCAGTCTGTCTTTTTTTATACATTTTTAACAATTTTCATGAAGCTTTGGGCTAATTGGGGAAGCCACTTAATTGGGCCAAAATTAACCAGAATCCACTGTTCTCTAATTCTAGTACAATATAAAGAATTATCATCAATTTCCTGAATATCAAACATCTGTTCCTGTTCATAATTTTATTTCACACGTCAATAGAAACATAGAAACCCTACAGCAAGATACTGGCCTTTCGATCCACAAAGCTGTGCCAAACATGCCCTTACCTTAGAAATTACGCAGGGTTACCCATAGCCCTCTGAGCTCCATGTACCTGTCTAGGGGTCTCTTAAAAGACCCTATCGAACAGGCCTCCACAACAGTCACCGGCAGCCTATTCCACACACTCACCACTCTCTGACATCTCCTCTGTACCAACTTCCAAGCACTATAAAACTGTGCCCTCTCATGCAAGCCACTCCAGCCCTGGGAAAAAGCCTCTGACTATCTACACGATCAATGCCTCTTATCATCTTATACACCTCTATCAGGTCACCACTGCTCACTAATCTCCATGCAGAATATGACACATCTACAACCACTCTTTGCCTTCTGTGGGCAAGCCAGTTCTGGATCCACAAAGCAAATGTCCCCTTGGATCCCATGCCTCCTTACTTTCTCAATAAGCCTTGCATGGGGTACCTTGTCAAATGCCTTGCTGAAATCCATATACATCTACTACTCTACCTTCATCAATGTGTTTAGTCACATCCTCAAAAAATTCAATCAGGCTTGTAAGGCACGACCTGCCTTTCACAAAGCCATGCTAACTATTCCTAATCATATTATGCCTTTCCAAATGTTCATAAATCCTGCCTCTCAGGATATTCTCCATCAATTTACCAACCACTGAAGTAAGACTCACTGGTCTATAATTTCCTGGGCTATCTCTACTCCCTTTCTTGAATAATGGAACAACATCTGCAACCCTCCAATCCTCCAGAGCCTCTCCCATCCCCATTGATGATGCAAAGATCATTGCCAGAGGCTCAGCAATCTCCTCCCTCTCTTCCCACAGTAGCCTGGGGTACATCTCCTCCGGTCCCGATGGCTTATCCAACTTGATGCTTTCCAAAAGCTCCAGCACATCCTCTTTCTTAATATCTACAAGCTCAAGTGTTTCAGTCTGCTGTAAATCATCCCTACAATCGCCAAGATTCTTTTCTGTAGCGAACACTGAAGCAAAGTACTCATTAAGTACCTAGGCCATCTCCTCCAGTTCCATACACACTTTTCCACTGTCACACTAGATTTGTCCTATTCTCTCACGTCTTATACTTCTAGCCTTTTCAGTGGAATATTATTTTTCACATAATCAAATTGATATAAAAATGTATTCATAAATACAACAATACACAATAAAAAACATTCAATAATATGCAACATTTAAAAGCTCAAATCGTGTGGGCGCCACGATGGCACAGCTGAGAGCACAACGCAATTACAGCTTAGATTGTTGGGAGTCCAAATTTCAAACCCAGCTCCTCTGTAATGAGTGTGCGCATCCTCCCCATGGAATGCATGGGTTTTCTCCAGGTGTTCCAGTTTCCTCTCACAATTCAATGACCAACCAGTTAGGTTAATTGGTTACTATAAATTGTTCTGTGATTAGCTAGGGTTAAATCGGAAGTTGCTCTGCAGCATAACATGAAGAGCCGGAAGGGCCTGTTCCACACATATCTAAATAAACGAAATGTGAAGTGGGGATTAATGCACTTGTCATTCCCTGACCTATTTTCTGCGAATCTGTGCATCCGAGAGGTTGCCCACTTAATGTGTTGTTAAACATTGCACAGTCCTACAAGGCCTTCTCCTGTGCCATCTGATAAATCCTGTTTGCCACAAGATGGACTGTGTTGTGTTGGCAAAGAGTGAAATAGCAATAGGCAGTAAACAGCAGGAGCAGGGGTCAAGAGCCTGATCAGGATTTTTAAAAATTGATTACTGTGCAAATTCTTCAGAGATATTTAAAACTGCATCTAACATTGCACATTTTGTCAATGTATGTGATCGCCCAATTCTTATGCTAACCACAGGCAAGTTAGAGTAACAAATATGTCAGTATATAGACTAATTTTGCACCCAGAGCAGGGGTCAGAGTCAGAAATGTGAACAGGTTTGCAGCTGGAGCTTAGGTCAGGAACATGGGTAGTAGTTGTGCAGAAAACTCTATTTTATTTCAGTGGTAGCACCAGCTACTGCTGCCATGAATGGTGATAAAAGTTCAAATCTAATCTATCTCCTCTTTGCAAGACTACAAATCAAGAGCAAACTGAATTTGTTTTGGCAAGCTGAAACTTACATGGAGGCTGTTATAGCCACAGCAAGTTTAAATGCTAAGTGTCAGTATAGACGTCAAGCACCCTGAGAAGTACGTGTAGTTTGTTATCCATCAGAAGGCATTTACCTATTCCTCATAAAAAGGACGTGATGTATATTCACATACAACACACTACATACCACAACAAATTCCTAATACATGTAAATTAACATGGTGCAAAGTTGCTTGAAAGAAAATTCATTTGAGAATAATAAGTTCTCAACCTCCATTTAAAGAAATTATGAGACTTCACAAGACTGCTTTGTTCCAAATCTTCTATTCATCTCCAAGTACTATTCATTCAGTCAGAAAATTTTCTTTTATGATTTCCTTCATTTTCATGTCACACCATCTAGTACAACTACATAAATTCAAACTTCACCAGCATTCAATCTCATCCCCAGCCCCCTCATTCACCTGAAGTAAGGGTCATGCAATCATTCTCCAACCTCTCTATTAATACACCAGATCCACATGTTTATATTGCCATGTATGAATGCATCAAAATGCTTAAATAAATGCTACAAAAGATCTAACTTGGGAACATACTCTGAAATCACCTCTGCAGAACTTCTTTGCTCTGAGTTTACTTTTTGTAATCTGGGTCCTGGTTTATCATTATTTTATTTTATTAAATTACCTGACAAAAACACTGCTAAGAGGAAATTACTGCAACTGACATCAGAGCTCTGTAATGAAACTATTTAACATAACTCTCAACATAGATCATGGACTGAGTTAGGATATTATCTTGCAGATCAGAGTATGAGAATTGCATTCAAGGACAAATTACAAGTGCTGACAAATAAAGTAATATGACTTTCAAACAAAAACTTTATAATGTTCAAATTTTCCTAACATGAAAACCTAGCATCATACAAATCAAAAGTTTGCTTTCCCCCCACCCCAATATATTTTAAAGCTGCAACAGCACTATTGGAAAATGTTCATACCAAATAAAATCATCTATAGTGAAATTTAACAAATCTTGTACTTTGCCAGACAAATTATAATTTTGTGACAGTAAGCAAATACCCTTAACAGGATTGCAAAACTTTCCAGACTATTTTGAACTCAATTTAACAGAAATGCTGCATTAAAATTAAATCACCAATTCACGAAGGGTCTCGACCCGAATTGTCGACTGTACTTCTTCCTATAGATGCTGCCTGGCCTACTGCGTTCTACCAGCATTCGGTGTGTGTTGATTTTTTTCTTTTTTTTTTCCAGACCAGCCAGTAACTGAACTTAACAAATTTTCATATGAATATTGGAAATACTATTAATGCCAGGAATCACCCTGAGACAGAAGCAATATCATCAGCTTTCAAATTTATACTCTCCTACCTACTTTTGCTATCTTATTCCACGCCTCAATGGAGGTTTGTGTGATCAGTGTCAATTCAGACTGAATAAGATTAACAAAGGTCAAACCTGGTTGCTAACCTCAATTTCAAGTCAACTTTAATTTCTTTGAAAATTTGGAAATGTAGTTCAGTCATAAGATTCCAATTACATCATAACACTGAGCAAATTTATCAGAAATCTATCGTTGCTTCATTAGCAAAGTCATTTTCCAGCCAGAAACTGATAAAATAATGTTTGAAGATTTTTTTAAAAACTTATTTCAGTGATTACTACTGTGATTGACTGGAATCTAGTTTACTCACATAATTTACACCAAACAGGTTGCCATCTCATGATGATCATCAAACCTTGTGAAATTTGACAGTTATGAGAACAGAGGATTCTGTAGCTGCAGAAGAGACACCTGGACGGTGTATTGACTCTTGGGTGCCAGGGTCAAGGATGTCTCTGAGCAGCTGTAAAAAAAACTCTCAGGAGATGGACAGCTAGAGGTTGTTGTACATGTTGCTAAAAATGATATGGTTAGAAAAAAGGATGAGGTCCTGCAAAATGAGTACAGGGAGTTAGATTATGTGAGATTTTCCGGTTTCCACACTATAGCCTTTGGTTTAACATTAGCTGCTATATATACATGTGGCTCATGCGACCCACTTGTGAGTTTTGATAATACCGTAGATTCCGTACTACAGAGCGCACCTGATTAAAAGCCGCAGGCTCTAATTTTAGAAAGAAAATCAATTTTGTACTTGTACAAGCCGCACCGGATTTTAAGCCGCAGGTGTCCCACGTTGTAATATGAGATATTTACACAGAAAGATATTACACGTGAGGATTTTTTAACTTTTAATTAAATCCGTATGGTAACATAAACAAATACATATTGCAAATGCTTTTTTTCGAACCGTGCCTGTAACACGGCTACTTTTAAATATACATACGTATCGGTAACACACAAATTACGTTGCGTATACTTTTTTACTGAACAGTGCACAAACAACATTCCAATATCTCCTAACGACTGGTAAAAAAATATATATACTGCAGCCTACCAGGAAAAGTTATTGATCGCCTTTAACTTAAAAGCAGCGTTCTCGCGCGGGTCTAATGCCGCTCGCCCCCACCTTCCCGTTTATCGCAAACCGGTATTTCCCACAAGACGCGACCAAACCGGATGTGACGTCACAGCATCCCGGGATGTAGTACAGAAAACAAATATAGTTAAAACACTTCTAACTTTAACTAGAAAATACTAACAAATGAATTACTAAGCGAAAATATTATAAACTAAATAACTGCCATAAAGGCAGCACAATGCTTTTCTTCGAGTGTTTTCCATGTTGATGAGGGTGAGTACAAATGACTGATTTACAATAATTTAATTGTGAAAGTGCGCTTGATTTATCGTACAATTTCATTGGACCTCTGTGAACTACTCATCAATTTTATTGGTCTACTGTTACGAGACAAAATGTTTTTGGCGGCATGAAAAAAAACCATGCATTAGCCGCACCGTAGTAAAAGCCGCAGTGATCAAAGCTGTTCAAAGTGTGGGAAAAAAGTAGCGGCTTATAATCCGGCATCTACGGTAGTTTTGATTTGAACAGCCAAGACATATTTTCGAAACTGATATTCTAAATGTATGATTTTATGGCTTTTTGCTTCACTTCAACAAATTTGGAAATGGAATGGTGGACATAGTAGGCATCCGTTAGTCTTGAGAGACCATGGATTTGCGCCTTGGAAAATTTCCAGGGCGCAAGCCTGGACAGCGTTGTATGGGAGACCAGCAGTTGTCCATGCTGCAAGTCTCCCCTCTCCATGCCACCGATGTTGTCCAAGGGAAGGGCAAAGGCCGATACAGCTTGGCACCGGTGTCATCACACATCAATGTGTGGTTAAATGCCTTGCTCAAGGACACAACGCGCTGCCTTAGCTGAGGCTTGAACTAGCGATCTTCAGATCACTAGACCAATGCCTTAACCACTGGCCACGTGCCAACACAATGGTGGACATGGTAGAGGATGTCTGCAAGGAGTATATTTTTGTTTGCACACAGCCTAGGCTTGAAGATGTCCTTGGACCAAGGAATCTTTGATAACAGTTACAAACAAGAGAAAATCTGTAGATGCTGGAAATCCAAGCAACACACAAAATGCTGGAGGAACTCAGCAGGCCGGGCAGCATCTATGGAAAAAAGTACAGTCAACATTTCAGGCTGACATCCTTTGGCAGGACTGGAGGGAAAAAAAAGCTGAGGAGTAAACTGAAAAGGTGGTGGGAGTGGGGAGAAGAAGAGAGAACCACCAGGTGATAGTGAAACCTGGAGGGGAAGTGTGAAGTAAAGAGCTGGGTGGTAGAGTGATGAGATGAGGTGAGAGAGGGAAAAGGGGATGGGAAATGGAGAAGTGGGGGGGGAGGGGGCATTACCAGAAGTTTGAGGAAGCGATATTCATGCTATAAGATTGGAGGCTACGCAAATAGAATACAAAGTGTTGTCCAACCTAAGTGTGGCCTCATCTTGACAGTGGAGGAGGCCATGGATGGACATATTGGAAAGGGAATATGAGAAGTAGAATTAAAATGGGTGGCCACTGGGAGATCCCACTTGTTTGATGACAGTTTCTGAATCCACTGTCATCAGCACCATATACTACAAAATTGAGTTTAAAGAATCCATTCTCAAAAGGCACTTAAGAGCTTGTACAATTTCAATTCTGCCAGTTGCAAAATGCCACCTAATGTAAGCCATATGTAATTTTTCTTAGGTGGCTATTCCTCCAAGTCTGGTACTAGGAAAATTTTTAGTGATTATGAGGTGTATGCACATCATGTAACAGATGAGGTGGCAGAGCTACCTTTTCTCGTGCTCTGCTCAAGCAGCTGAACCTTTTCACTTGAAAAGCTTGCATCCTGGCAGCTGGTGCTGCTCAATATCAAGTTTATTGCCATTCAACCACACAAATGTATACTGCCAAACAAGTCAACATTCCTCTGGACCAAGATGCACAGCACATTACACATTAATTCACACATATAAAACAGAGTAATATTACCACAAATAAGTTAATAATAAGATACATATATACGATACAAGTTTAAAATGTAAACAATATAACATTACTGGCACTTCATACGTGATGAGACCTGAGTGGTGGTGGAGAGTTCAGTAGTCTTATGACCCAGGGAAAGAAGCTGTTTCCATATAACAATTACAGCATGGAAACAGGCCACCTCGGCCCTTCGAGTCCATGCCGAACGCTTACTCTCACCTACTCCCACCGACCTGCACTCAGCCCATAACCCTCCATTCCTTTCCTGTAAATATACCTATCTAATTTTACTTTAAATGACAATATCGAACCTGCCTCTACCACTTCGACTAGAAGCTCATTCCACACAGCTACCACTCTGAGTAAAGAAATTCCCCCTCGTGTTACCCCTAAACTTTTGCCCTCTAACTTTCAACTCATGTCCTCTTGTTTGAATCTGCCCTACTCTCAATGGAAAAAGCCTATTCACATCAACTCTATCTATTCCCCTCATAACTTTAAATACCTCTATCAAGCTCCCCCTCAATCTTCTAAGCTCCAAAGAATAAAGACCTAACTTGTTCAGCCTCTCTCTGTAACTTAGGTGCTGAATCCCAGGTAACATTCTAGTAAATGTTCTCTGTACTCTCTCTATTTTGTGACATTTTTCCTATAATTCAGTGACCAGAACTGTACATAATACTCCAAATTCGGCCTTACCAATGCCTTGTACAATTTTAAAATTACATCCCAACTCCTATACTCAATGCTCTGATTTATAAAGGCCAGCGTAACAAAAGATTTCTTCACCACCCTATCCACATGAGATTCCACCTTAGGGGAACTATGCACCATTATTCCAAGATCACTCTGTTCTACTGCATTCTTCAATGCCCTACCATTTACCATGTATGTCCTATTTTGATTATTCTTACCAAAATGTAGCACGTCACGCTTATCAGCATTGAACTCCATCTGCCATCTTTCAGCCCACTCTTCTAACTGGCCTAAATCTCTCTCCAAGCTTTGAAAACCTACTTCATTATCCACAATGCCACCTATCTTAGTATCATCTGCATACTTACTAATCCAAATTACCACCCCATCATCCAGATCATTAATGTATATGACAAACAACATTGGACCCAGTACAGATCCCTGAGGCACACCACTAGTCACCGGCCTCCAACCTGACAAACAGTTATCCACCACTACTCTCTGGCATCTCCCATCCAGCCACTGTTGAATCCATTTTACTACCGTAGATGTCCGATTATAAGCCGCTACTTTTTTCCCATGCTTTGAACAGCATTGAACACTGCGGCTTTTAATACAGTGTGGCTAATACATGGTTTTTTTTCATGCCGCCAAAAACATTTTGCCTCGTAACAGTAGACCAATAAAATTGATGAGTAGTTCACAGAGGTCCAATGAAATTGTACGATAAATCAAGCGCACTTTCACAAATTATTGTAAATCAGCCATTTGTACTCACCCTCATCAACATGGAAAACACTCGAAGAAAAGCATATGATGCAGCTTTTAAGTTAAAGGCAATCAATCTGGCGGTTGAAGAAGGAAATCGAGCTGCTGCACGTAATCTTGGCATAAATGAATCGATGGTGAGAAGGTGGAGACGCCAGCGCGAAGAACTGAATCAATGCAAAAAGACGACAAAAGCTTTCAGAGGTAATCACAGCAGATGGCCCGAACTTGAAAACTTTCTTGAAGACTGGGTTAACACACAGAGAGCAGGCGGCCGCGGTGTTTCCACCGTGCAGATCAGACTGAAGGCTAAAGCAATCGCCACCAAAATGAAAATCGAAGATTTTAGAGGTGGGCCATCGTGGTGTTTTAGATTTATGAGACGAAAAGGCCTGTCCGTCAGGGTACGCACGACTCTGTGTCAGCAGCTCCCTCACGACCATGAGGAAAAACTTGCTAACTTCCGCACATTCACTCAAACAAAGATAGCGGAGAATTCCATCGGGCCAGATGAAATCATAAATATGGATGAAGTACCTTTGACGTTTGACCTGCCTCTCACTCGGACTGTTAATAAAAAAGGTGACTCGTCCATCATACTGAAAACAAGTGGCCATGAGAGAACGCATTTTACTTGTGTTCTGAGCTGCACAGCATCCGGACTAAAGCTTCCACCGATGGTGATTTTTAAGCGGCTGACAATGCCAAAGGAAAAATTCCCAAAAGAAATCATGGTGAAAGTCAATAAGAAAGGTTGGATGATGGAGAGTCTAATGAAGGATTGGCTCAGAGAGTGCTACGCCAAGCGACCGGGGGTATTTTTTCACATAAAAAAAGCGTTGCTCGTTATGGACAGCATGAGGGCTCATATAACAGATTCAGTGAAAGCTGCCATCAAGAGTACAAACTCAATTCCAGCTGTGATTCCTGGGGGCACCACGAAGTATTTGCAGCCACTGGACATCAGCGTGAACCGGGCATTTAAAGTGGCACTACGCATTGAGTGGGAGACTTGGATGACGAGCGGCGAGAAATCCTTTACCAAAACAGGCCACATGCGAAGAGCATCTTTAACTCAAGTCTGCCAGTGGATCCTAAATGCTTGGAGCCATGTCACAACATCCACCATCACCAATGGGTTTCGAAAGGCTGGACTGCTGCGTGATGAAGAGGATCGCGTGCGCTCAAGTGAGAGCGACAACGAAGAGACTGAAGTGAGTGATGAGATCCTGAGGTTGTACAATTCGGACACTGAAGAAGAGGACTTTGATGGTTTTAGTGCGCAGGAGGAAGATGAAGAAGGCGATCAATAACTTTTCCTGGTAGGCTGCAGTATATATATTTTTTTTAACCAGTCGTTAGATGTTGGAATGTTGTTCATGCACTGTTCAGTAAAAAAAGTATACGCAACGTACCTACCGGTAATTTGTGTGTTACCGATAGGTATGTATTTTAAAAGTAGCCGTGTTACAGGCACGGTTCAAAAAAAAGCATTTGCAATATGTATTTGTTTATGTTACCATACGGATTTAATTAAAAGTTTAAAAAATCCTCACGTGTGTTAGGGTTAATTTGGGACTGCCGCTTCAGGTCAGGAGTGGCTCACGTGATATTAGGAGACAGCAGTACAAGGGAGGGAGGGAGCGAAACTGAGGATTCCGCTGCACCGAAACTGCTAGCGATTCAGTAAACAAAAAAAACAGGAAAACTCATGAGTGAATGGTATCGGGCCAATAAAGACACAAGTGTCCGATGTTACCAAATAGGTATAACAAAGTTTAGCCTTACCAAATATGTGTAGCGAGGGTTTGGTTTGGGGGAAAAAGGGGTATAAATAAGAGCAGAATGTAAGGGGAAGGCAGAACGCGTTTTGCAATAAAGCCACGCTTCACTATAATCCGGTGTTGGTTGTCTCTCTTCCAAAACGAACACAGGGCAGAATTTGAAGCCCAACACGTGTAATATCTTTCTGTGTAAATATCTCATATTACAACGTGGGACACCTGCGGCCGAAAATCCGGTGCGGCCTGTACAAGTAAAAAATTGATTTTCTTTCTAAAATTAGAGCCAGCGGCTTTTAATCAGGTGCGCTCTGTAGTCCGGAATCTACGGTACTTCAATATTAACACCTAAAGATTGAACCTTCCTAACTAACCTTCTGTGCGGAACCTTGTCAAAGGCCTTACTGAAGTCCATATAGCCAACATCCACTGCTTTACCCTCGTCAACTTTCCTAGTAACCTCTTCAAAAAATTCAATAAGATTTGTCAAACTTGACCTTCCACACACAAATCCATGTTGACTGTTCCTAATCATACCATGTCTATCCAGATAATTATATATACCATCTCTAACAATACTTTCCATTAATTTACCAACCACTGACGTTAAACTTACAAGCCTATAATTGCTAGGTTTACTCTTAGAACCCTTTTTAAACAATGGAACAACATGAGCAATATGCCAATGCTCCGGCACCATCCCCGGTTCTAATGACATTTCAAATATTTCTGACAGAGCCCCTGCCATTTCTACACTAACTTCCCTCAAGGTCCTAGGGAATATCCTGTCAGGACCTGGAGATTTATCCACTTTTATATTCCTTAAAAGCACCAGTACTTCCTCCTCTTTAATCGTCATAGTTTCCATAACTTCCCTACTTGTTTTCCTTACCTTACACAATTCAATATCCTTCTCCTTAGTGAATACCGAAGAAAAGAAATTGTTCAAAATCTCCCCCACCTCTTTTGGCTCCATACATAGCTGTCCACTCTGATTCTCTAAGGGACCAATTTTATCCCTCACTATCCTTTTGCTATTAATATAACTGTAGAAACCCTTTGGATTTATTTTAACCTTACTTGCCAAAGCAACTTCATATCTTCTTTTAGCTTTTCGAATTTCTTTCTTAAGATTCTTTTTACATTCTTTATATTCGAGTACCTCATTTACTCCATGCTGCCTATATTTATTGTAGAGCTCTCTCTTTTTCCGAACCAAGTTTCCAATAACTCTTGAAAACCATGGCTCTCTCATACTGTTAACCTTTCCTTTCAGCCTAACAGGAACATAAAGATTCTGTACCCTCAAAATTTTACCTTTAAATGATCTCCAATTCTCTATTACATCCTTCCATTAAAACAAATTGTCCCAATCCACTCCTTCTAAATCTTTTCACATCTCCTCAAAGTTAGCCTTTCTCCAATCAAAAATCTCAACCCTGGGTCCAGTCCTATCCTCCATAATTATATTGAAACTAATGGCATTGTGATCACAGGACCCAAAGTGCTCCACAACACATACCTCCATCACCTGGCCTATCTCATTCCCAAACAGGAGATCCAACACTGCCCCTTCTCTAGTTGGTACCTCTATGTGTTGCTGCAAAAAACTATCCTGCACACATTTTTACAAACTCCAAACCATCCAGCCCTTTTATAGTATGGGCTTCCCAGTCTATGTGTGGAAAATTAAAATCTCCCACAATCACAACCCTGTGCTTACTACAAATATCTGCCATCTCCTTACAAATTTGCTCCTCCAATTCTCGCTCCCCATTAGGTGGTCTATAATACACCCCTATGTGTTACTACACCTTTCCCATTCCGCAATTCCATCCAAATAGCCTCCCAAGACGAGCCCTCTAATCTATCCTGCCAGAGCACTGCTGTAATATTTGCTCTGACAAGCAATACAACACCTCCACCTCTTGTCCCTCCGATTCTATCACACTTGAAGCAACAAGATCCAGGAATATTTAGTTGCCAATCACACCCCTTCTGCAAACATGTTTCACTAATAGCTACAACATCATATTTCCAGGTATCATTCCATGCTCTAAGCTCATCCACCTTTCTTACAATGCTCCTAGCATTAAAATAAATGCATTTAAGAAATTCTCCACCTCTTACCCTCTGTTTATCACTAACGGTGCAAACAACTTTACTATCTTCATTTTCTTCCTTCTCCCATACATCTGTTCCTACACTCTGGTTCCCCTCCCCCTCCCCCCCGTATCTAGTTTCCCATCCTAACAGAGACAAAGAGATTGTTGCATGGGTGAGAGGGATCATTGACAATGCTAAGGGCCCTACATAAGCAACACTCCTGATAAATATCTCCAGTGGGTGGAAGGGAGACCCCAATGATCCTCTCAGCAGTCCTCGCAATTCTTTGTAGGGACTTGTGGTTAGTTGCCTTGCAATTCCTGTACTAGATGGTAACGCAGCTGATCAGGACACTGTAAAAATTAGGTTAAAATGGGGGTAGGGATGGTGGGTGAAGCCACACTCACCATCATCTCCTGAGGAAGTGGAGATTTTACTGTGCTTTTTTGACCAAAGAGGTGGTGTTGATGGATCAGGTGAGATCACCCATTATGTGCACTCCCAGAAACTTGGTGCTCCTAACTCTCTCTGCAGAGGAACTGTGTACGTGCAGTGAGTAGTCGTCAGCCTACACCTTCCTAAAGTCCACGATCATCCCGTGACCTTCTCCACATCAAGACTCAAGTTGCTGTGCCCACACCATTCTACCAGCCACTCTACATTCTCTCTGTATGGCATTTCATTGTCATTGTTGATGAGGCCAATACTGTAAACCTGATGATTCAGTATGACCTAGGTCTAGCAGTGCAGTCATGAGTCAGCAGCATGAACAGTAGTGGGCTACTAAGTACACAGCACGGGGGATTAGCACCGGTGCTCAGTCTGATGGAGCTAAATATCTTTGCCAATACAGATTAGCTGTGACCTTTCTGTCAGGAAGTCCAGGACTCAGTTATGGAAAGAGGTGTTGGGACCCAACAAGGACAATTTACTCACCATCTTCTCAGGTATGATCATATTGAACACCAAGATGAAGTCTATGAGGGACCATTTTCTAGGTGGGACAGGACAGAGTGAAGTACAGAGGCTGTGGCATAATCAGTGAACCAATTTGTGTGCTAACTGGTGTTATGACCCCAGCCCCCTCCTTTGTGAGAATCGAGAGAGACAGAGAGAGACAGCTTGAGAGAGAGAGAGCAGCCTTACAGTTTGGAATGTGGGCTGGCCTCTCAGCCAGACAAAAGCCATGGACATAGCCATTGTCTTGGGAGACACCTTTGTGGAATAAGGGACTGGACTACGTGCAAACCCTCAGGGCAACGTGGGCTGGGTGATGGGGGAAAGACTGCCTCACCCCCACCCTGATTGACATCTACAACCCTGCCAGTCCAGATAAAAGGTGGGCTGCCGAGGCGGGGCCTCAGACGCACCAAGGAGACACACGAAGAAGACACGATAGCGCTTCCCGTCAGAGCGGGAAGCCATTTTGAAGGAAGCCACGTGCGTTAGATTCCGGATCGAGAGTCTGTGGCTGAAACCAAAGGAAAAACGTTTTAACTAGCAACAGGGATTTGCTTCGCAAAGACGACGGGCAAGTGTTCCTTCTTTCTCACCACTATCTCTCTCCAACACGTGAAATGCCAGCGGTTCCCAAACGGAAAGGCCTGCAAATTTATGAGTGACTTTTATATTCCATTGGACTCAGTGTTCCCCTAGACAACGATAGAGCTTATTTCTGATTGATTATTACTATACCTGTGCTTTAGATTGAGTTTTGACGATGTATATGATCTGAATGTTTTGTATTAACCATACGTTTGTGCCCCTTTATAAATAAAAACGTTTGAAAATAGTATCATCAGACTTCAGCGGACCTCTCTATCTTTGCTGGTAAGTCACCCGGTTACTGGGAACGTAACAAGTGGGGCCTCGTCCCGGGATTTGAAACCAAAGGGGAGGGTCAGTGAATCGGGCTGCAAGTCAAAACTTAAATCTGGTTACGCAGGTAGCCAGACAGGAAACCAGCAAAGATGGATGTGGATGAATTATGAGAAACCCGACTGTAGAGGCGCTAGGGGCGGCTACCAAATTAGACTTGGTAAATCTGGCAAAGGAGTTAGACCTCACAGAGGTGAGGTCATCAATGAAAAAGCAGGAAGTGCGAAGGGTCATAAATCTGTATTACATTGGGAAGAAGGTGTTTGCAGCTGAGGATTTGGAAAATATCCCCGAAAAGAGATTAGCGAGTGGGACAGATCAGTTAGAGTTGGAGAAAGTAAGGTTGGAACATGAATTTAAAGTAAAGCAGCTAGAAGCAGCTGAGAAAGAAAAGGAAAAGGAAAGGGAGCAGGCGTTCAAACTAAAGGAATTAGAGGTGAAACGGGGTCATGAGCTCCAGTTAAAGCAGCTGAGAAGCAAAGAGAGTATGAAGAGAAAGAGAAACAAAGGAGCTGGACAGGCGAAGGCAAGAGCGAAGAGCTCAAGGGGAGAGAGAGGAGGGGTTTGATGTTAGTCGGGCGTTGAGGTTGGTCCCCCCCCCGTTCGAGGAGACGGATGTTGATAGTTATTTCTTGCTTTTTGAAAAGGTGGCAGTGAATCAGAAGTGGCCCAGAGAGCAGTGGGTGGCATTGTTACAAAGTGTGTTACAAGGAAAAGCACAGCGGGCATATGCAGCGTTGCCCCCGGAAGGGGAAGGGAATTATGACCAAGTAAAGGAGGCCATTCTCCAAGGTTACGAGTTAGTACCTGAGGCGTATAGACAAAGGTTCCGAAATTTAAGGAAAGGGTGGAATCAAACGTATACCGAGTTAGCCCATGAGAAGGGTGTGCTCTTGGACCGTTGGTGCACCGCGGAAAAGGTGGCCGAGAACTATGGGCGTTTCAGGGAGTTATTTTTGATTGAGGAATTTAAAGGTTGTGTTCCAGAAGAGATCCGGATGTATTTGAATGAGAGGACGAATCAGTCCATCTCAGAAATTGCTAGGTTTGCAGATGAATATACCCTAACCCACAAGACAAAGTTTTCCTCGCCAAAAAGTTACCAGAGAGACCGTGGGAACGGTAGAGAAAGCCCGCCGGCTGAGGCGGAGATCCCGCTGGGAGCTAGTGGTAAAATTGAGGAGGAGAGGCAAGACGGCAGGAGAGGTCCTGGCTTGACCTGTTTTAATTGTGGAAAGGTGGGTCATATTACATCTAAATGCTTTGCTCTGAGAAAGGAGCCAGAGAGAGAGAGAGAGAGAGAGAGAGAGAGAGCAGCGATCCCTATCGGGTGTGCAGTGGTAATCAGAAAATCGGCAAGAGGGTTCCAGGGGAGCAGAGAGCGCGAGGGGTCGGAGATTTATCTGTCACCCGGAACTGTGTCTGTGAGGAAGGGGGACCCGCCAATCCCCGTACGGATTTGGAGAGACACGGGGGCGGAGCTATCATTAATTAGCCGTAATGTATTACCATTCGGACCTCCGACGGGCGAGGTAGCCCTGAGAGGCATAGGAAACCGGACCGAGGTAGTGCCTTTGCATAGGGTCCTTCTAGATTGTGAGTTGGTGTCGGGACCAGTGGAACTGGGGGTCCTGCCGGAGTTGCCGGGGGAAGGCGTGGACGTCCTTCTGGGTATCGACCTAGCAGGTGGGAAGATGGGTGCAGCCGTGAAGCTGACAACCCAGCCCGTGAGAGTTGCGGCCCCGCCCATAGAGTCCCCGAGCTATCCCGCATGCGCGGACACTCGCAGCCTGTCGAGAGCGGCAGCTGAGAAAGCGAGCAGTTTAAAATTGGCCCGTTTTGATTTGGCCCAGACGTCTTTACCGACCCTGTGCCACGAGGGTTTCGAGGGTGGTAAAACGAGGAATAGTAACGTAAAAGGGGGTAAGGGAGAGAAGGCAGATCCTCCCTTAGCGAAGAAAAAGGTCCTAGAGGTAGGAAATAAAGATGAGAAACAGATAAAGCTGTTAAAAGGTCCAGGGTTGGACATGGATGATTCTAAAGGTGTTCCCAATAATGAAATGAGGGCAGTCCTCGATGAAAAGGATGCCATTACCTTGAAGAAGTCTGCTGGGTTGGCAGATGAGGTTGCTTCAGCCCAAGGGGTTGAGTTTACTTCGGAAGTGAGTTGCCCAGAGAGTAACTGGGAGGATCAGAGGAAGTTAGAATTTGAAAAGGATACGGGTATTGAAAGCCTGGAAGAGGCCAATGCCCCGTTTGAGTGTGTCCAAGAGGGTCGCCCGTGGTCCTAAACCTAGTCACGGAGCTCAGAAAAAGTCTGAGGTATTTGACTCGGCTGGACGAGACGGCCGTCCTTTTGGATCAGATAGACTTGGTTCGGGGAAAAAGGGGTTAACCTTGGGAAGTGTGAGTTCCCAGATGGTTGTGCTGAAGGGGGTGTTCAGAGTTAATGTGGAGTTTACGAATGGGGAGATAACTGTTGTTGTGGAGGAGAACGGTAAATCTGTAGTTCCCAAATCAAATGGAAAAAAGTTAAAGTCTAGATTGATGCCTGCACATCGATTACAGGTTGATTTGGAATGTAAGGGGGCCTCACACGCTATTGTTATTCAAGAAAGCGCTGTGAGGAAGCCGAAATTTAAATGCGGCCGGAGAAAAAGGTTCGAACTGAAACACATCAGCCTGCATGGTCTTGACAAAAGGGTTAACTACCTGTGTAGCATTAAAGAATTGGATGGAAATTCCCATGATGGACTAGGTTGGGGACACGGAGTTAAGAGAATAACCCTCGTGGAAAGGAAAGGCGGGAGAGTACCTCGCCAAATTACTCAAGTTCCCCACGGGGGAACTCCCCGGAAAAGAGGCGATGGTTAATAGAAATTGTCATTTTTATAATAGAAACAGCAACGCCGGTTGTACGGGTTTGCGCCAAAGCCTGTGAATAATAAAGACAACCCCTTTGGAGACCTGCCGGTGAAATAACACGACCGAAACAATTTGTATTTGTATAAACTTTTGTAGATGCACCTAAGCTAAGATCACACCTCCTTAATTGTGTTGCTGAAGAAAATAAATAAAAATAGGTGGTTATTGAGCTGAAGTTTGATGCTACCAGACTTTAGTAAGGTACGTGATGTTAAGATATTAAAGAAAGGGTCACTGTAATTGTTACCTGTTTAGATACTGACTGGAATGTATAACAGTAGTACTCTGTGAAGAGAAAAGCTTGTGTAGTATGTTAGATTCCAAAAATCCTATACCAACTTGTTTTTAACCGCTGGTAAAAAAAACTTTTAAGAGGGGAGGTGTTATGACCCCAGCTCCCTCCTTTGTGAGAATCGAGAGAGACAGAGAGAGCAGCCTTACAGTTTGGAATGTGGGCTGGCCTCTCAGCCAGACAAAAGCCATGGACATAGCCATTGTCTTGGGAGACACCTTTGTGGAATAAGGGACTGGACTACGTGCAAACCCTCAGGGCAACGTGGGCTGGGTGATGGGGGAAAGACTGCCTCACCCCTACCCTGATTGACATCTACAACCCTGCCAGTCCAGATAAAAGGTGGGCTGCCGAGGCAGGGCCTCAGACGCACCAAGGAGACACACGAAGAAGACACGATAGCGCTTCCCGTCGGAGCGGGAAGCCATTTTGAAGGAAGTCACGTGCGTTAGATTCCGGATCGAGAGTCTGTGGCTGAAACCAAAGGAAAAACGTTTTAACTAGCAACAGGGATCTGCTTCGCAAAGACGACGGGCAAGTGTTCCTTCTTTCTCACCACTCTCTCTCTCTCCAACACGTGAAATGCCAGCGGTTCCCAAACGGAAAGGCCTGCAAATTTATGAGTGACTTTTATATTCCATTGGACTCAGTGTTCCCCTAGACAACGATAGAGCTTATTTCTGATTGATTATTACTATACCTGTGCTTTAGATTGAGTTTTGACGATGTATATGATCTGAATGTTTTGTATTAACCATATGTTTGTGCCCCTTTATAAATAAAAACGTTTGAAAATAGTATCATCAGACTTCAGCGGAGCTCTCTATCTTTGCTGGTAAGTCACCCGGTTACTGGGAACGTAACACTGGAAAGATTCCAATGCTGTAAACATTTTTACTGAATCTTATTATGCCTTAGAGTAGCACATGACAATGGACAATTATAGAAACTACATGGTTTTTTTTAACTCTTTGGAACACTAATAAAACACAGTGAATTAACTATGAACCTTTTCCTGCTTTTCAATTACTTACAATTGTTGTTATAAACTATGTGGCTCATACTAACGGAAAGGATGTAAAAACTAGGAGGGGAAAAAATGAACTGGATCTGTTGCTAGGGCAGCAACAGTAGATCTTCATGGCCACATAGCACTTCCGTGCGATCAGGCTGCCAATATTTTCCAAATACTTCGATCAACTAATGCAAGTACAATATGTTGCGTCAAAGGCTGAAAGGTCTTTATGGACAAAGCACACTATGTGCAAAGACTATAAAGGATGATGGGTATTATTGAAAATGAGAGATTTTCGACCACAGCAAGTAACAGCATGATTTGCCAGAAGTATAATCCCTTAAAACACTGCCAGTATCTGCTGCTGCTGGGCCCTCCCCTAGGAGGCTATTTGTGCATCTCCAAAAAGACTTTATGCAGTTAACTAAATCTATAGGTTGTGATTATGCACTTGTTATTTTGTTTGTTATCTCCATGGGTAACAGCTTATACAACTAGGTGGAAAAAATGCTGTAACCGTTGCTAATTTTTAATTTTGAGAATTTATTCCCAGATTTGGGAGCCCTGAGAAAATCTCAGGTGATATCAGTCTTCACTTTACTGGTGAAGTTATACAGTAGTTGACAGAAGCCTTGTAGTGTAAACATCATTTCACCTGTCCTCAACACACTCAATCTCACGGAGCAGCTGAAAAACAGAGCAGGGCCCTGAAATGCAGGTTATGCACAACAAGCTTAGCTAAAATGGCCAGAGGTGATTCCAATGGCCATCATGACAATGTGCTGCGCTCCAAACTGTGCAACAGACCTATCTCCACATGAGGTAGTTTTGGGAAGTCCCATGTGTTTGCCAGTCACTCTTCTGTTTTTCATTAAACAGATGGGCATCCATATTATTAATAAAAACATGTTGCATTACTGTATAGTACTAGAGCAAGCCCTTAAAGGTTTCTATCAACAGGTACTTTAAGACCAGAAAATTGTGTTGGCTGCAGAGTGCCACACCTGCCAACTGAGAGATCGGTGAGATCCTACCGATGATAGATCTGCCTGCAGCCCTGCTGGCAAGGTTTATTCCAAGTGTTATTGACCACAAATACCATTTTAAAGGTCAAAGGAAATCCGATGTGGATACATGCCTTGCCTTGCACATTAAGCCAGCAGTGCCACTGGACCAGGGAACAGATGTCCAAAAGAACTAATAAGGACTAAGTAACTGAATTTAATCATTAATACTTGTGACCTTAAGTGATTACCATGCATTATATGTATTGGATAGTCTGTGCGTCTGTTTTCTGGTCAAGTACAGAACTACCTTATGACACTTGCATTCCTAATATTTTATCTTAGTTTTGAATATGTTGTGGACTAGTGGTCAAGGTGTTGTGCTCTAGGGGCCCATACATACAGAAAGTGGCTTGCCAATGCATTTATACCCCTGGAGTGCACAGAATTTGATTCTATGTTTTACTTTGATAACAAAACTAGAACTGTAAAGGGAGCACAGGACTGCACAGCCAGAGGAATGACTTGTCAATACAACTGTTTAATGAGATGGTATCAACCTACCAACAATAGATTGCAGAACCCCTTCCTCTGCTTCATGTTATTGTAACCAACAAGTTTCGTACTACACTTAGGCAACAGTATATGCAATATCTATACTACTGATGTCCCTCCAAATCCCGTTAATGGTACTTACTGGGTGTATGGCAGTCAGGTCGATCACTGGCTGCCAGAGGTAGACCTTCTAAAATAGGGTCTTTGGCTTGAACCAAAGTTGTGGAGAGGCTGTTGTTATAGAACTGTACAGCACAATACTGGCCCTTTGGCCCACAATGTTGCGCTTACCCTTTATACTGCAGGATCAATCTAACCCTTCTCTCCCATGTTTCTTTCATCTGTGTGCCTATCTAAAAGTCTCTTCTATGTCCCTAATGATCAGGAAAGAATTTATTTAACCAGAGGGAGATGAATCTGTAGAACTCATTGCCACAGACCAAACCACTGGGTCTATTTAAAGCAGAGTTTGTTAGGTACCCAATTAGTAAGGTTGCATTACTACATATGCACAACCTGCCTATGATCTCTCTACCCACAATGTAAGGCTGCAATTGAAGGGAGTGGAGACTGAGCATTTCTGAATTGTAGTGTTCCTTTTCTAGGGATCAACCAGACTGCTTCATGAAAGCACTGCTGAAGTAATTGGCTAATGGTACAGACTTAGCACTATATGGTTTGAGCCAAGCCATTAATCACATTACTGCCAAAGTGTTGGCAATCTGCACTGTGGCCCTTCAAAATCTACTAGCACTAGACTTTCTGTTGTCTAGAAGAGGTGGAACTTGTGCCATCATTAGCCCAACAACTAAGGGACAATTGGTTCACTAACTTCAAAGTGTGCTCAGTTGTCACCTTGTAGTTTCTACTGACTTTAACACCTCTGTTGTGAACAGCATTTGATCTTGCAAGTAAGGAATTCAAATATATACAATTTACAAATGGTCAATATCCATAACTGATATGCCAATTCTATATAACTATAGCAGTTTCCAGTCCTGGCTTCGGAACAGTGGTAACAGGGGCCATGATGTTCTCCTTATGCACAAGAAGATAAAGTATGTTTGAATCGTAAGAGTGCATGTGTTCTGGGCCCAGTTATTTTAGTTATTTTTTATTGACAACACATGCACCTAAAGTCAGGACCCTGTATCAGCCAGTATATGATACTTACTCCCTTCACCCGATCTAAACAACATATTCAGTCACAAATTTAAAAAGCATCCACTGAAAAATACATTTTTATTCTTCACATACTAATTATTCACTTCCAGTGTAAAATATTATGAACATATTCCGCTGCCGGAATCTGTAAAAATAAATCACGAATTCCCAGAGCTGAAATGACAGTGCAATTGTCACTCAGTTATGTTGGATGTTAGCAATTGAAATGATAAATTGTCATCCTAGAATCCAAGAACGAAGAGTTTTATTTTCTCCTTAATAATGTTATAACTTAAAATGCATTCAATGCATTCTTACATCATGCAGCACTCTCTATTCAATGCAACGTGCTGAAGGAAAATGCTCTTTCTCTTCCTTCCACAGCTCTTATAAACCTTGTTCACACCAGTGAAATTTGAATTAGAAAACATGATAACATTTTAACAAATTTGTTCTTAAAAGATATTCATTGTACCTTCGATGCCTACTTAACAAGCTTAAGCTATGTAATTACTTTAATAAATTCACCCAACTTTCCAATAAGCTCTCCTTCTGAACTAAAAAAATGCAAAATATAGATGAATCATTAAAAGTTCTAATATAAAGTCAGTTGACTTTACCTTTCATTTTGACAATTTGAACAAGGTGTTCAACAGACCAAGTACGAATTTAAAATGCATTGAAAGCATGCCATGCGAAACAAATTTAAAACTTTCCTGGACACGAAAACTAATGTAAATATGTGACATGAAATATGCAAAAAAAATTCTCTGGGACCTGACAAATTATAAATGAAATCACAGTAAATCTATCTTAAGCCATGAATAATTCTAAGCAAAACAAATAAGTCACTTGAAAACAATGATACTCATAATAACCGCACTGCTAAAATTAACATCACAGGTGGCAGGGCCTTGTACCAGTGACCAATGAATAGGGAATCCAACAATCTTTAAGAAAAGCTTGGAAATTGCACAGGCTGGGAAATCTGAAATAAACAACAGAAAATGCTGGAAAAGCTCTGCCAATCAAGCAGCTACTGTGGAGAGGGAAAAAAAGTTTTAAAGTTTCATCAGATCTGAAAAGTTAATTGCTTCTCTTCCCAAAAATACAACATGACCTGCGAAGTATGTACCTTCAGCATTTTGCTTTTTAATAATCCTCTTACGTAACTATCTTTATATAATAATAAAAGTGACCTTGCAAAACAGCATAACATCTTGTTGTATTCATGGCTGAAAGAGTTTTAAAGTATAGATAGTGAGAAAAATAATTAGAATAATTGTAATGAGCCCAGTATCTACAAAATAATCATTATGCTTAAGCAACTATTCAGAATTTGACATTATTTGTTAAGAAATATGCCAATAAAATCTTACCCAGCAAGAGAGACAATAAATGTTCAATCTTTTTCAGTACAATATTTCACAATTCACCATTCAAGACCTTATTTCCACAAACATTAATTATCTCAATTTTCTGAATGTGCTTCTAATTCTCAACCCCATAATGATTTATTAAGCACATTTGCTGGCTGTTTTGCCTAAGTAAAAATAATTTACAGAAATGTTGCTTCACGTATTCAAATTCTACAACTCACTTGCAATGAGAAATAAATTTAAAAATAGTTTCCGAAAACAAAAATACATCTGACAACAAAACTGGAAAGTCTGACCTTCACAAACAAACTAAAAATATTTACAAGCAAAAAAAGGACAAATGAAGGAAAAGTTGAGTTACAGGTATCATCCCAGGTATGAAAACTTGAAAGCCTCAAATGAGCCCAGACTCCAATCTTCAAACCAAAGACCCCTTGGCCTTTCAACCATTTGACCAACTGTATTTAAAGAGTTTCTTTTCAAGTACATTACTCATTTGCAATAGTCCTGTTCTAAATTCTATTTATTTATGAAGTTATTTGTTACAGCTCCAAAACTGGAGAAATTACAGATCAAAAAATGTTATTTATTCTGGATCTCTCAAAAAAGATACAAGTTTGCATGGAAACATCCATTTTCTAATAGTGACTGAAAATACTTGTTTGTTATCCTCTTCCACCTTTCTGAGTCATCAGATTTGATATACATTACATCATTAACCACACATCCAAAAAATAATTCACTTGTGATATTGTGATACTTTTCTTTAGTATGCAGTGTCATTCATGGAGTATTATTCCCCTGAGAATTCAAGAAATATGAACTTACCGGTAATTACTGTTTTGTATACAAGCAAGAACTTATCAAGTATTTAAAAAGTGATTACTCATACTTTTGCTGTATATTTGGTCTGTATCTACCATTTAAGTCTAACAATTCATTAACAAAGCATATAATAATAAGGCAGTGAGGAAAATCTTTTTGTTGAGAAATCAATTTGGGTAAAAGATTTTTGAATTGTTTTACATGTAATCTCTCAATTGTCCTTTGCCTAAAACTGTAAAAATAAAGTTCTGTGCCAATATCTTACTGTTTCTTAAACCAATATTTGGTATCAGTTAAAATTTCACTATTGCTGATAATTTGTCTCCACCACTCTCAGAATAAGTAACATCGGCCACCACCATTCTCTATTTCAATTTCAATAAAAGAGCATAACAATTAGTCATACTAACATACAGATTGCACAGCAATGGCTTGTTCATTATAACTTTTTTTATACCAGTAGTTTCAGCTCCCAATATTAATGCCACCTACGCCCAATCAGACTTTTAAATTGTTTGCCCTATTATTTACTAGAAATCTACCATCTCAACACTGTGCCTCTTACATTAACTTCTGGCCATAGCAAATCACAGCAACTCGCTATATCGATCCTTCAACATTATTCCCTCAAAGCCAATAAATATGTGAAATTAAACTTTTCCATTGTTAACAACTTACGTTCCTGCATTGTCAGTTTTTGTATTTTAACATATAGATATGTCCAGTATGTTTCTTTCCTAAATTATATAGCCCTGTCATGCAACTGTTTGGGCAAATGTCAAGAAGATTATCCAGGATGACCTAACTACTCCATTGAAACTTTTATCATGAATTAGAGCTGGACACAAGCAAGAAGATCTAGTTAGAAAATGACTTTAATATCCTATCTATAACATTTAAACACCAAACAGACATCAACTGTGTAACAATGCTAACATGCCAAACCTTAAGTCTACTTCCAAACAATTGGAACCACTACTCTAAACAAGATGGGAAATCAGAGAAGGAAATAATGAATCAAAATTTGAATGAGTAAGCTGTCTGTAAAATACATAACTGTAAACCATGTTAAACAGAATATTTTTTTCATTTTGAATGGTCAATTCCCATGCTTAAATAGAAAATGTAAAGTTCAGCTTTCAATATTAATGAGCAAGGCAGTCACCTCTAACCAGATAATACACAATGGAAAGGAGCCTGATATCCCTTATTAAAAATTACTCACTATCACTGGTAGAGACTTTGGTTAGATCTTAGCTAGAGTAGCAATTTACAAGATCAGTCAGAAGTTTGACTTGCCATCTTACCTATAGTAACCAATTGAGTTAAATCATTTAAATGCGCATCTATAACACAATTAACTCATGACTAAGGATCAAAATTTAGGCAGCAATAACAGTTTGCTAACCAGATAAATAGAAGAACCACAGAATTTAAGAAAAACGTAGTGTCAGAATCTGTGTCCAATTACATTAATCACAATTTTTATTCTCCCCGCATTCTCATCACTGCACCAAAATTTTACCAATGTGATGTGATGTTATGCCGTGTTTAAATCTAGAGAAGATTCGTTGCTTGATTACTGATTCTAACCAAGATTTTCAAACTTTATGGGGACCCTTTCTGAACTATTTTAAAAATCTTTGAATTGTTATTAAACTATAGATCTGAGCTATTATTATAAAACACTACATGGTACTTTTTTTTTCTCTTTTTTTAACAACCAGCTTTGTCTTGGTAGGGGGTGCAAATTTTTTAATATAATTAACCATACTATTTTATTTCATCATTCAATTTATTTTATTTGATTGATCATCAATATGGGATACTGTGATTGTATCAGTGTGATTTATATATATAGTGAATTTTGTGCTATCTTATTTTGATTTATAATAAGTATCCTTATGAATTCTGTATGTGTGTATATGAAATTCAATAAATAATAATAATATTCAATTAACCTACGAATCCTAATGTCTTTGAAACATTAGAAGAAACTGGAGTACCTGAAAGAAACCCATATCATCACAGAGATAACATGCAAATTTTACACAACAATATCTAAGATCAAGAATGACATTGTTAGACATTTTTCCTCCTATTCATGCTCAATGGCAAAGTTATGCCATGTTTAGATTTGGAGAAGATTCTTTGTTCAATTTCTGAATCACGTCAAGACTTTCAAACATTATGGGGATCTTTTCTGAATTATTTTCAAAACCTTCAATTTGTTGTTTAAATTCAGATGTTGGCTGTTATTAATTTTTATTATATGAAAAGACATTTTACCTTCTCTCCTTAACGAACAGCTTCGGATTTGGTAGGGATCAGATTCTTCTTTTTTCGTAATAAATTAGTATAGTTCAATATAACTATTGATTACCGTAGATTCCGGACTACAGAGCGCACCTGATTAAAAGCCGTTGGCTCTAATTTTAGAAATAAAATCAATTTTTTAATTGTAAAGGCCGCACCGGATTTTAGGCCGCACCGCTACTTTTAAATATACATACGTATCGGTAACACAAATTACGTTGCATATACTTTTTTACTGAACAGCACGAACAACATTCCAATATCTCCTAGCGACTGGTAAAAATATATATACTGCAGCCTACCAGGAAAAGTTATTGATCGCCTTTAACTTAAAAGCAGCGTTTTCGCTCGGGTCTGACGCGCTTGCGTAACGCGATCGGGTCTAATCGGGTCTGACGCGCTTGCGTAACGCGATCGGGTCTAATCGGATCTGATGCGCTCGGGTCTGACGCGCTTGCGTAACGCGATCGGGTCTAATCGGGTCTGATGCGCTCGGGTCTTGCCTTTCTTCGAGTATTTTCCATGTTGATGAGGGTGAGTACAAATGACTGATTTACAATAATTTAATTGTGAAAGTGCGCTTAATTTATCGTACAATTTCATTGGACCTCTGTGAACTACTCATCAATTTTATTGGTCTACTGTTACGAGGCAAAATGTTTACGAGGCGGCATGAAAAAAAACCATGTATTAGCCGCTCTGGATTAAAGGCCGCAGAGTTCAAAGCTGTTCAAAATGTGGGAAAAAAGTAGCGGCTTATAATCCGGAATCTACGGTAACTTAAATGAATACGGGGTAATGAGATTGTTATTATGAACAGATATAATGTAATTGGTAGATTTTTAAAATCTTTTTTGATCTTTTATATACACTTTCTTGTACTCTGTATTCTTCTACGTAGAATAAAAATATTGGAAAAGAATGGCATTGTGAAGAAGCAGTTCAACCAGCAGAAAATCAAAGAAAAAATAAATGGATTTTAAAAGATGCTTTTATGAAGTAAAAAGAAGTTTTAAGAAAAAGGTAGTATGCTAACAATATTTTCAATAACAATGTTAATATGTTGAACTAATTATTTCCTTAATGTTTTACAATGAACCACTTCAAACTCATACTTGAAACAAGTACCAGTGATCATTAGTGAAGTACTTCTACTCTTCTCTGGTTAGTCATCTCAAAGTCAAACTCTTAACTTAATGTTTTTTTAAAACTGCTACACAAGGCATCATCAACAGGCAGAGAATACCGATGTGCACAAAGTTCTCATTACTTGAGCAAATTAAAATAACAGGTCATGGCAGTAAAAAGCTGGAGGCAGGCTACAATCTTAATCACTCTTTCTCTTAATCGCTGCTTTCAACAGAAATAAACCAAAATGTTCTCCTGACCAGGAATTCTACAAACAAAAGTAGAAAATATAACAGCACAGGAACTATCCTATTATAAAATTCAGGCAATATCCTACTGAATATCTTCTGTAACCTCTCCAAAGCTTCTACATCCTTTCTGTAATGAGGTGACCAGAACTGGATGCAAGAATCCAAATGTGGCCAAACCAAAGTTTAATACAGCTGCAATATGACTTGCCAACTTTTACTTTCAATGCCCTAATAAAGACAATCATGCCATACCTCCATCTTTACCAACCACCCTTTACACTTGTGTAACCACTTTCAGGAAGCCATGGCCTCATTCTGTACATCTATGTTGCCTTTTACTGCATACTTTCCTCTTGCACGACATTCCAAAAGGCACCACCTCATACTTGTCTGGATTAAACTTTATCTACCATTTCTCCACCTAAATTTCCAAATGACCTACCGGTATATCCTGTTATACCTTTTGACAACCTTCCATGCCACCAACCACTCTACCAGTTCTTATGCTCTCTGCAAACTTGCTAATAGGATCACAGACATTTTTGTCCAAAATATTTATATATATTTCAAACAACAGAGATCCCCACATTGATCCTTGAGGAATACCACTAGTCACTGACCTCCACTTAGAATAGCACACCCACACCTTTGACCCTCTGTCTTCTATATTAAAGTCAATTTTGCAACTTACCATGTATCCCATGCGACTTAATGTATTGATTAAGCCTACCATAAGTCATTTTGACATCCACTGCATCACTCTCATTCACAATGGAGGTCATTGTTACTCCCTCAAAAAAATTTAATTTTGTGAGACATGCCCCTCATTACAAAGCCATGCTGAATGTGCATACATTACCTAATGTGAGGATATCTTGTCCATTTGAACTTCCAACAATTTCCCACCATGATGAAAGACTCACTGGTTTATAATTTTCTGGATTATCCAAATTACCCTCCTCCCTCAGTATCCTGGGATAGATTCCATCATGCCATGGGGACTTAACCACCTTAATGGTCTTCAGAGACCTAACACCTGCTTCTTCTTAATTTCAGCATATCCCTCCTTGACCTCACTATCATCCATGTTCTTCTACTTGTGAACATCAATGCAAGTTACTAATTTAATAGTCACCCACTCCAACTGGTACTAGGTTTATATTCCTCCCTTTAGCCCGACTAGACCTACCATTTCAACTAGCCACCAGCTTCTTTTTAATACCTGTACAAAAAGCCTTAAGATTTTCTTAATCCAACTTGCCAGGGTCATTTCATGGCCCCTTTTAGCCCCCTATGATTTCTCATTTACATTCTTTCCTGTTTCCTTTATATTCCACAAAGGCCTTGTCCATTTGCAGCTTCCTAAATCATACATGAATTATTTCTCTTTCAAATAAGTGGTTAAAACCTTATTTGTTTCAAATTGTCCATCTCAAATCAAATGAAATACCAAAAGAATTTTCTGATATGTGATTTGAAAGTAGCTGAGTCAGTTTGCCAACATAATTCAATTTGTAGAAACTCTAAGACAGTTTATTTAATAGCCAGGCAAAGGTAATAATTTAAATTGATTTAACAATATAAAAAGCAAATTATGTACAAGAAACCTTCTTTATTATAATTACAAGAGACATATACTGCACACAGGTCACAGGATGGAACCAATGCTTTTTTCTTTATGGGTTACAACAATGTTCAAGAGTACAAAAAAGACTGTGCAAGAAAGATGCACATTATTCATGAAGATCTTCAAATTTCAATTGGCTTTCTTATGGGTACGTCACAAGTAAATACCACTCTTGAATGTGAAACTGCATTATTTTAAATGTACTTCTCTCAGTCTGGCGACACTACAGCAAACATGATTTGCAGTTATTACAATATGGCCCTCCATAGAAACATAGAAAATAGGTGCAGGAGTAGGCCATTCGGCCCTTCGAGCCTGCACCACCATTCAGTATGATCATGGCTGATCATCCAACTCAGAACCCTGTACCTGCTTTCTCTCCATACCCCCTGATCCCTTTAGCCACAAGGGCCATATCTAACTTCCTCTTAAATATAGCCAATGAACCAGCCTCAACTGTTTCCTGTGGCAGAGAATTCCACAGATTCACCACTCTCTGTGCGAAGAAGTTTTTCCTCATGTCGGTCCTAA
Source organism: Hemitrygon akajei (assembly GCF_048418815.1). Classification (NCBI taxonomy): domain Eukaryota; kingdom Metazoa; phylum Chordata; class Chondrichthyes; order Myliobatiformes; family Dasyatidae; genus Hemitrygon; species Hemitrygon akajei. The sequence continues at coordinate 66,334,046 of NC_133126.1, read as the reverse complement.
AAGGCTTCCCCTTTATCCTTAAACTGTGACCCCTCGTTCTGGACTTCCCCAACATTGGAAACAATCTTCCTGCATCTAGCCTGTCCAATCCCTTTAGAATTTTATACGTTTCAATAAGATCTCCCCTCAATCTTCTAAATTCCAGTGAGTATAAGCCTAGTCGATCCAGTCTTTCTTCATATGAAAGTCCTGCCAACCCAGGAATCAAACTGGTGAACCTTCTCTGTACTCCCTCTATGGCAAGAATGTCTTTCCTCAGATTAGGGGACCAAAACTGCACACAATATTCTAGGTGTGGTCTCACCAAGGCCTTGTACAACTGCAGTAGTACAACTCCATGTTCTCTGCTACACTGATAGCATAACACAAAAACAAAAGACTAAGGATTTCTGTGGGAAATTAAACAACCTGACACAAACTGGTCACTAATATTTAAAGTTAAAATCAAAATTTCTCTATCACATAGATGAGGAACATTTGATGGTTAACAGCACAATCCTTTGACCAAGCCATAACAAAGTTAACTAATATTAAGAAGAGACTGCTAAATTAAAATCAAAGAATAAAAACAAGTCAGTGACTTCTAGTTGCTATGCAGTCCTGCTAGTTGAGGGCAGAATCATATCCTCCATTCAAACTGCACTCTGACAAAAAGCAACAAAGTCAGTTAATGACTTTAAATCTGAGGTCAATGGAAGTTTGCTGAATGGAAGTATTGGTGCCAAGACAAGCTAAGTGGAATTAATGATAGAGATATGGCATGATCTCACCGAAAAGAAAAACTGGCTTGGGATACTGAAAGGTCTCTTCCCATTGCAATTTGCCAACCACCGAAAAAGAACTACAGCAGAAGCCATCTCCCTAACCTTACATTCATCTCTAGAGCATCTGGACAATATAGACACAAATGATCCTATGATAGACTATTACTTATTGACTACAGCTTTGCCTTCAATACTAAAATTCCAAACAAACTCACATTCACCTTGATTTCCGGACTAACAGACGACAATCAGTAAATAAAGGCAACACCTTCACTATTATTCTCAGCACTGGTACTCCACAAGGCTGCATCCTCAGACAGACACACTGAACGTGACCAAATTTTGCACTAACTCTACCTACGAGTTTGCAGATGTGACATGGTGTCATGACAACAACCTTTTTGTCAATGTCAGCAAAACAAAAGAGTTGTCCAGGGGTGGTGGGGGGAGGGGGCAGTACACATGCTCCTGTTTACATTAATAGTGCTGAGGTTGAGACAGATGAGATCTTCAAGTTTTTAGCAGTGAACATCATCAGCAACTTGCCCTGGTCCAACCAAATAGATGCCATAGCCAAGAAAGTTCACAAGTGCCTCTACTTCTTTAGGAAACTAAAGAAATCTGGCATGTCCCCTTTGAACTTCATAAGTTTGTAATCAATGTACCCAGAAAAGCATCGTATCCAGATACATCACAGCTTAGGAGGAAACTTCTGTTTATGGTGGCAAGAAATTGCAAACAGTTGTAGCCACAGATCAGCACATCATGGAAACTAGCATACCCTCCATGGACTCCGTCTACACTTCTTGCTGTCTTAGTAAAGCAGCCAGCATAATCAAAGATCCCACCCACCCCCGACATTCACTCTTCTCCCAACCCCAGCCCCTCCCCCACAATCGGGCAGAAAATACTAATATCTGAAAGCACATACCACCTACTATCCCCGCTAATATAAAACTAGTGAATGTTTTGCTAGTATAACATACTGTTGACCTCACAACTTACATCATTGTGACCTTGCATCTTACTGTCTACCTGCACAGCACTTTCTCTGACTGTAATAGTTTATTTGGTACTCTGTTATCTTTTGCCTTGTACTACCTCAATACACTTTTGTTCTTCATTGTACCTCGGTAAAGTGACAATAACAAGCCAATTTACTATTTATTTCTGTTCTGTGTTCAGAGTGATGGACATTATGGCTTATTAAATAATTGTCCCCACCTATAAAAAGCAGTCAGCAGTCCAAATAAAGAGGTACAAGCATTTGGAACCTAAAGCTAAATATGAAAACAATCCCACAAAGTCATGGAAGTAAATCTAGCAATAAGTGTTGCATAATTAGTGGCTTAGATCTGAAAAAGCCAAATAATTTTGTTGGATCGGTTTCATTTATTATATGATAATATGCACTACTAAACAGTCATAATATAAAATATCTCTGTCAAACCAACTGTGCGCATTCAGATTAAATGTGGATTCCAAAAGTTTTCATTGTCTTTTCTAAGAAATTGAGAATTAAGAATAAAGCAATAATCTTCCATTAACTATAATGAACATGCAGGCAAAAAGGTTTGTCATTTCCGTATTTGCCCTTAATCAGATTTTGCTTCAATGAGAGCAAAACAAATGTCAGAACTCAGCAAGTCATGTAGCATCAGAGGAGAAAGGGACAGAGCTAATGATTCACGTTGATGGTCCTTTCTCACAATTTTCTGTCCTGAACAATGAGGTAAAGTCCACCATACCAAATCCTGAATATTCTCATCTTCTGGCTAACAGGTAAATTATAAATAATTTCAACTAATACCACCTTAAGCTGGAAATAAGACTCTTTCTTAAAAGATTTCTTTAAAGCACTTACAAACAGGAGGTAACATGGAAAATATGCACCTAGAGTCCAACATTACAAAGTAATTTTTTTGTGATGGTAATATGTGGGATATCAACAATTGAAGGCATTGTTGTTTCTGCATGTAGGTGACAACCCCCAGATTTTTTTCACCCATTGTACACTGTCTCCACATTGTCAGAATGCTAATCTGAATTCCAGTACCGGATGAACTAAAATTTCCTCTAACACTGAGAACACCACAAAAAAACTATCATTTTGGTCAGTGTTAGAAATTCTGTATCCAATCCCTCTCCCTTGGGAAATATCTGATATTAAACCAAGTGTTTTCACTTACTTGGTGTCATATTTAATTATTAGTTGAGCATCACTGCTCCATTTTCCACAACTATAAAAGTGTCCAAAATAAACTTTGCCCATGTTTGCCCATTGCAAAAGCATTAATTTAGATTGACTTTATACCTTGGGTGTATTCATCAGCTCTAAATTTGAGTATTCCAACAAGCTCTGCTTACCTCCACAAATGAGGTCATATCGAAGTCTGCTGTGTCAAATTCTGATCACACCAGTGCCTTAAACAATTACATCCTTGTTTTCAAGCATCTCCACAACCCATTCTTTCCCTCTTCAATCTCCCCAACAGCCCAGTTTCTGACGGTTCCCACAGTGCTACTGAATTGTTCCCCTCCACCTTGTGGTGCAACAGGTGGCAACCTTGCCATTTCTTTAACATTTGTCTGTTTTTCACAAGGACAAATTGCTAATTTGATGTTCAACCCAGCAAGGACAGAAAGCGTGCAAACAGCCTGCCAGAATTGAACCCAGGATCACTCGCATTGAAGTCTAGTGCAGATGCCACAACACCGCCAGCCAACATTCTCACAGCCCTATTCGCATACTAAATAGCTCTACTGTTCAATTCCAGCTTATTCTCCTATGAATTTATTTATTTTCTTATGGTAGCCATGACACCTCTACCAAAACCCATAGCTTTTAAATTCCTTCATTAAGCTCAGTGTTACTTCCTCTTTCTTTTCCCCCTTCATAACACCTCATAGAGTTCTCTTTGACGAGGTTTTCACAAAACTGCCTTAATTTTTCTTTAGGCATTATTTACAAATCTTAGATAGAACAGATAATTAATATTTCATCTAAAAAAAACAAGACTTTCAACAATACAGTTACTGAGCACTAAAATGAGACGTCAGCCTAGATTACCACACTCGAGTTGGAATGAATTCCACATCTTTCTGACATAAAGGCAAATGCCACCGTTCGGCTAAGGTGACACGTTAACACTTTACGGGAAACTAAAATATTATAAGAAACCACCTTCCGGTGATATATATAAGCTGTATATGTAACATAAACAGATTTTCTATTTAGACTTGGGTCCCATCTCCAATGTATTTCATTATATAGATGCAAATATTCCAAAATTTGAAAAAATTCAATATCTGAAACACTTTTGGCCCCAAGTATTTTGGATATAGATGCTCAACCTGTAATGCAATACAAAATGCTTGCCATTATGGACACAGGTTAGAATTGCATTTCCCTTGAAGTATAAATGGAACTTCAATGGGAGTCTTAAATGGAAATGACAATAAAATTGGCTCCAGATAATAAACTCAATTTTAAATAATTGAGCAATTGTAGAATATTTCCTGCTAAAGAAATTTATCACTCTTTATCAAGATTTCTGTTCATTGTTACAGATCTGGTTTGATCATTCCTGGGCATAGGATTTCAATTTATGCTGAGTCACATTATACACAATGTTATGTTTTATGTTAGATGTATAAAGTATTGGATTAAAATATGATAGGTGTAAGAAACTACAAACCAATCATATCCAATACATAACTAAAATTTGAAGAGTACGCCTTCTCAATGTATACTTTGCCAGACAATTGGTATTGTATCTAGAGGTCTTTTAAGACAATATTTTGTATGCTTAAATCACAAAATAAGGGTGATATATTAAGCAGAATTGGCATGAAGTAGAAAAAAGGCAGTAAATTGCTGAATGTTGTAGTCAAGTCCTCAAGTCCTTCACTATTACTTTTAAATACACTTTTCTTATCCAGAACAAATCAATACAGCAAAATAGGCTGTTATCAAGACACTACACAATATCGTTATTTCACGTCCAATGATGTAGCAAGCATCAACTTGGCAGATCACGACTGAAGTGCTCTAAGGAAAACATTTTTGTCTAGGTAAATAGCTTTGGGCAAATGACAAAATGTGAATCATCCCCAACATGAACTGTTTCTCCAATGCTGCCAAAGCAACGACCTAACAACCCACAATTATCAGATACCCTGCTCAGAAGCCCACGTGATCTAATGGCACAAAGAAAGAAAATATGCAAGCTGTGCAGAACTTCAAACAGCGGCAGGGATGGTTAGCAGACTAAAATGGAATGAGTGAAGTTTATAGATGTGGGACACGAGTGGACCAGCTATTTACACTCAGCAGGCTGACGCCATATTGGAAACCAAAATGGCGACGGCGAGGAGGCTTCCACATCTGGGTAAATACCAGCCGCCGCTCCAACTCCTAACCCCCGGCCGCCAACGTCGGTTCCCGCCAGGCAATCAGCGCAAAACCTCCGGCTCACTGAAAGCCCGGGTCGCCTCCCCTCTGTCCCCCGGCGTGGCATCCGCTGCCCTGTGTCACTCTACCTGGAGTTCAGCTCTCTCCACCTCCCAGTGCGCTCGCTCCATCTCGAAGCGGGCCCATTCGTGCTGGATGTAATGTAGGATCCCGGGGATGGTGTATTGGGGCCGCTGCAGCTCCTCTTGCGGAGCCGGCGGCTGCCGAACCCCGCCGCCGTTGTGGTTCACGCCGTTGCCATTGTTTCCCGGGCCCAACAAAGGGCTGCTAGGATTAGCATGAGAGGACATCCCTATGGGGTGTTCATCCATGTTTATTATTAATTAATAAGATTATTGTTATTTCTGTTACATTTAGTGGGAGGAGAAGAGCGCTACGAGCCTCAGCGCCGCCAGCGAGCCGCCATGGACATTCTTTCTGCAGAATATGGCGGCGCGCTGCATTGTGGGCGAGGAGAAGGCGCGCGGGGGGGGGGGGGGGGTGCTTGCGCCGCTCTCGCCAAGCGCGAGGTTGCGGGGGCACCGCGCGCGCTCTCGTCCACCCGCTCCGCGAGGATCTGAGCGGCGGCGTGCGCGCGACAGTCCACCTGTCAATGTGGTCGACTCAGTACCCACAGGGCACCGGAGACGAGTCACCCGTTCGGCTCCTTTTGGACTTAACTAGAAGTGGGCACGGCTTTAGTTCTAATAACGTCTTTTTTAAGTTTTGAAAATTAGACGTTTTTCAACCCTGATTTGCGAATTACATTTTTGTTTGGATTTTATGATACTGTAGCGGTGTGCTACACGCAGCGCTAAAATAACGACACGGAGTCGGTAAACTGCAATTAAAGATGATTTTATTCGAACTTCACAGCCTTGCTTTAAAGCCTCCCTCAGGCTTTTTTCCCTTTGTTGCGGACCTGGCCTTTGTGCTGGCGCGCTGGCTATTTGTTAGCCGGTTCGAGTGCGCTAGGAAATGGGTCGCCACAATACTTTATTCAAGGCTACTACCAATGAAATAGAAAGGGAATCAAAGGGATTTCTTATGATATTTAGCCTTTGAACATTCAATTATCCCCTGTAATAAGAAGCTAAGTCTGTCTGTGGGGTGTTTATTGCGAGAGCATATAATCTAAACGTTACCTTGTACGAGAGAGAGGACAAGCGGTCTGGTCTGCTATTTTGAGGAAGAAGTATGATAAGGGGTTTGAAAGCAAGAATACAGAAATAACAGAGAGAGTGTTTTGACGATAATAGATAGGTTTCATAGGCAAAATGAGTTTGCAGAGTGCAAAAGGGAGAACCAGTTACCTGTTGGAAGATATTTGGAGTTGGAGCTGTGAGGAGGATGAATGGTTGACCGAACGTAGAACTACAGAGCAGTAGATAGGTCATTAGGCCCACAATGTGTGGCTGATCTTCTCTCATCAGATGAAAAATAAATTAACTGATCTTTTAGCTCTTATTTGTGGATCTTATTTCAGTTTTTGTGTGTGTGTGTGAAGGGCTGTTTGTGAGTGGTGCTGTGATGCTGTGAGTGGAACAAACTTTGTTGGGCCTTGCTAATCATTAAGGTAATGTAAACTCTAGTAGTCAGTAAATAAGGTTAAGGAAATAGCCGTTATCTCTAATTCAACAATGCCAAGACTAGCTACAGACTTCCAAAGCCACTGTGACTGACAGCTACTGCTGAGTATGCCTTAGCTGAACACAGCTCAGTGAGCAATTTATTAATGGGAAGGGTTGGGCTGAAGAGTAGGTGGGAGGTACAGGGCTTATCTATTTTAAATGGTTACATCTTCGGCAGGTTGCAGTTTAAAAATTTAAGAGTTAAGTTAAATTCTTTCCGTTTTTGTTTGAGGAGATTTATTCTTGCTTTGAATTGTGAATAGGGTTTCCTGTCATGTTATCTAGTGATAACAAGGTATTTATAGTATCTGAAGAATTAGGCTGGAATGCAGCTGTAGAATTACTGGTGAGGAGGTCACTGTAACTAGAAACCACTGACGCAGCTGTTTACGTCTTTGTGGGTTGCACTTTCATTTACTGACAGATAGTATCCAGTTAACCAGAAAGATAGTCAAGCATGAATATGGTTCTGTATTGTAACCACTGAGAACTACTCTGAGTACACATTTTATTTCATGAGTACTTTCTTTCCAAACTTACTTTGGGAATATTGGCATGGAATTTCGCTTTCGCTCCTCTGTACGCTTCAACACTGAGCTATCCCCAGGGTGCACTGGAATAATGACAATTTCCAGTTTATTCCCAGCACAAGTTCTACTTGAGTCCTCTATGCATTTCATATTAAACGCTCACCAAATTAGTTTGTGCCTTCTATTCCCTACACTGGACTAGTCTTAAGATACATCCTCGTACGTACCCCTCCACCATGGTTCAGTGACCTCAGCTTGGCCCCAACTTCTGCTAAGATTATTCTGAACTGTGAATTTTCGTTTGCTAACTTCCCAATCTCCTTGATCCTCCAAACTCCAGGTCACGAACTTCTATTAATCCCCACCATTAACACCCCGCTCCTGCTACCCTATCACCACCAGAACACAAGATGATAGTCACTGCCCAACTGTACCATCCCATTCTTCGACTGCAACCAGGCCTCCCATGAAGCACTCCTGCCCTAAGGGTAATGAAAGCAAATACTTAATTGAAAGAGCTATTTAAGCATTGTAACTATTGAAATGCAGTTTTGAAAATTGTTTGTGCTATGTATAAAACAAACCACTGGTCTAGAGTAACTCATTTCATAGTATTGCACAGTAATGCTGAAGAAGGTATTGAGAATTTGTTTTCCTATTATTTTGTTTTTGCAAAGTAATCAGCATGCTCTTGTTAGATTGTATGACTTTTGACGGATACATTATGCAGCAGGAGCATTTCCTCAGTTTTCATTAGTGGCATTTTGTGCACTTGCTGATCTTATGGCAAGGGCAGAAGATGCCACTAATGCTTTCTGGTATTAAATAAAGCAGATAATCATTTCTGTTTCATTGTCATTCCTACGATTCTTCCTGTTGTAATAGAAGGCACATGAGAATTTTTTTTTCATTTTCAGAACTCTTGCAGTTCACTGGCCTACTCCAACTGAATTCAGTTTGAATCTGATCATTCCATCATGGTATTAAAAATTGACAGTCCTTCACATTGTTGTACTTAGTTAAAATTATCATTTCTTTAGGCTCTGCAAGGTTGTTTTCTGACCTCACAAAAGCAGACACTGCAATTAACGTGTATATTGTTGAAGAGCTGCCACTGAAAACCAAACACAATTTGCATCTGTTAGACCCATGGTGAACTCATCTGCTCTCAGATGAGTGCATGAATCAAATTTTCTACATTTACAGAGTACGTCAGCAGGAATTGTGTGAACATTATTGTAAATGATTATATGGTTTTAGCAATAAACATTAAAATTATGGTAAGCGTATTTAAATGTACTTGTTTTAACATAAAGAAAATCTGATTTATTTACAAAGCCGAGAATTGTTCTGCATCCCAAAGATAAGTTTAATTATTTATTTTTGTTGTGTTTTCAGAAAGACTATGAAAGAAAAATAAAAGGAGCACTTATTTGGCTTTCTTTTGAGATTTACAAAATGATTAAGTTCTTCCTCTTGATGAATAGACAAGGGCAAGTAAGACTCTGTAGGTATTATGAACCTGCGGAAATCCAGAAGAGGACATTGTTGGAAGCAGATGTAATTAAGAAATGCCTATCACGCACAAAAGATCAGGTAAAAGTTTAACACTTTTATTTAGTTACTGAATCCATATAATTGCTTATGTCTGTACTGCATTGATATATCTTGTATAGTACCGCTATAAAAGGGCAACATTGGATTGGAGCTTATTGTTTTAGCAAGTTATAACAGCCACATACACCATCTTGGGTTTGCAGGGTATAATTGGTGAGAAGCATTCCTTATAAAGGACAAAGATGGTAGGAAAATTTAGATGTAGGGGAAAAGTCAAACATTCCTTAACAAAATGTGAATAATTTGGTGATAAGTGCTAAAAGTGGAAGAGGCATCCGTGAAGCTAGAAAAGCCTGACTGTCCACTTTGATAGAACATTACACATTGCGGTCCAGTTGTTGAGATTAGGATGTAATGCGTGACTCCAATTAACTAATAAGGGGAAGAAAACACTTCAGCAATATAACTTAAAAAGGTTTTTACATTTGAAAAAGTAATGTGACTATTTAAGGCCATAAAATTTCTAAATATGCTTTTGGTCTTTCCTGCAGTGTTCCTTTGTTGAGTATAAGGATTTTAAGCTTGTTTATCGTCAGTATGCTGCACTCTTCATTGTAATTGGGATCGATGACTCAGAGGTAAACAGTATTTGCCATTCAGATTGAATCAATATGTGCTGAACTTCAATAATTTTTTTGGCTGTGTTTTCTCTATCTTCTATATACTGTATTTTTCAATATACAACCCCACACCTCAGCTTACAGTATATAATGGAAAAAGTGAGTAAAAATTGCAACATTATTTCTTATACTTGTGATATTAATTAATATTTCAGCATCCTGAACTATTTGAGTAAAACGTGTATAATCTTTACCAAATTGGCATGTCATCGTACATGTGCAGCCCCTCCTGAATGGTGCAGACTTTGGGTAATACCTGTACAATTTTGTGCTGTGATTTTTGTGCAAACATTCTCAATGACTGTGTGAGACATTAAGCCTAATTTGAAAGACAGCATAATGAAACTCCCTGAGTTTCATGTTATAAGCTGTAATTGTTACCTTTCTACCACTGAAGAGCAAACATCCATTGGTATCATCATTAGTTGTGAACAACCTGGAATTTCTTTAAGCCTTCCGACTTATGCTTAATCAAGTTTTTCTCTCTGCTTCCCAGTATCCTGTTGAATATTTCAGCAGAAATATTCAATATGTCACACAACTTTTTTTTCCAAGACAAAATCTTTTAGTTTGCTTTTCTTCATTCTTAGAATAACGAACCATTTTCCCACTATGTGGTTCTGTCCACTCACACTGCTGTGGAAGATGACACTTCTCTTTGCATTCACCCAAGTCTATCCATAATTGTGTCATGTAAATAGATGTACTCAATCTCTTTTCATCATTAGCAACCCAAACAGTATTTTGACAAACGTGCACAATTGCTTAAATCTGTACAGTTTTCTACTAATTGATAATTAAATTATGAAAACCCAATATTTTCCTTTTTTCATTTTGCCAACACCATGATATCCAAGTCAATCAATTCTAGTCAATTCACTTTTATTGTCATTTCGACCATAACTGCTGGTACAGTACATAGTAAAAATGAGACAACGTTTTTCAGGACTTAAGTGTACACTTAAATTCGCTGGACCAAATAACCACAGCACAAAAAGATTGTTACTTATCTTTTCACCAGTGTATTTCTTTGAGCTCAGCTGGCGAGGGAACTTGGTCCCGACGTCAGGGGAAGAAGCGTTCTCATCCCTCTGGCGATTCAAACAAGTTCACTGCTCGACTTCCTGAATTATTACTATTTATAAGGTCACTGATACAAAAGAACAATCAGTTCGATAGACATTGCTACTCAAATAGAGCAAAACTTAATAACTTGGGTAACAGACTCCACCAAATTTAAGCTTTAATTAAGAAAGGAATGTCCTGTCTTAGCTCCATGAGCAACCACCTTTTGTCAAAACCAGAAGGTCAGGAGACATCTTTTGTGGATCTGTGTGAGCTTTAACCCTTATCTTGCTCGAATGAAGCAGCTGTGAGACATCATCTTAAACATGCGGTAGCCATTCACAAACCAGAATACACAGACTCAGTCGGTACTCAACCTTAACCCATTATTTACAGGAATCTGAGAATTCCCCAATTCCCTTAAAACTTTATCGCAAGGACCCCCTTTAAGCATATTAGAAGTTAAAATGGGCATAAATCAAGGTAATTGATTGGTGCCTGAGGAAAACCTGAATTCACCAGGTCTGTCGCCCCTTTGAGTCTTAAAACTCAATTCATGCATAATTCATGCACATTAGACCTGCAGCTAGAAAAATTCATTTTTCAGTATCCACCTCCCTCTCCTGTCTCCATACACCAATACCCACACACGTCATCTACTGGATCCCCTCCTCCTTTGGGTCCATCTGCCTTTCTCATTTGAATGGTTCCTATTGTCACCTTTCTTACTTATTGGAATCTAGCACCTGTAGTCTTTGTGCTCCTCATGTCCCAGCCTCTGTCTCCACTTCTACCCTCCCAGCTTCCTTTCCTCTCAATTCTCAGTCCTGAGGCAGGGTTTCAGTGCAAAGCTTCAGTAGTTCTTTTCCCTTCCAGAGTTGCTACCCAGTCCACTGAGATGCTCCAGATTCCAGCATCTGCAATCTTTTGTGTCTCTCCTATGGGAGGATACTTGCATTCGGGAGGCAAAGGCCAGTTTTCTGAGCAGAAATTTTCTTGGATAGGCAACACAGAATATGCATGAGACTTTGGCTGTTGTAACTTGGACATCTCGTGTCGTTCATTTTGAGCCAAGGTGCGCCTGGACTTCTCATTGAGAATTACCACTCAGGCTGCTCTTTCAGTGGGGTTTTTTTTTAACTAGTTTATTTTCAGAGTGAAAGAGAGACTTGCATTCTCCCCAGTCAGTGCTATGTGTAACTTTTTAAGCCTGTGAGCTGTAAGGGCGACATGGACTGTGTGGTCCAACTCATTTTGGATCATGCCTTAGTGGTCCTGTTAATATAACTTGGTGAACTGTTAATCCAGTCTGTTGCCTTAGTAAGTACGTTTGGAATAATTGTGCATCCTTTCCCCACCATTGCTGAGTCCTGGCTTCAGTCTTCGCCTCTGATGCTGCCTTTGTGGAGTCTCTGTGACCATGTAGATTTAATCTTGATGTTCTGCTTTCCTCTCACATTACAAGACGTGCAGGTTGATAGGTTAACTTGCCCCCCAGTAATAAGTAAATTGCCCCTAGTTTGTAGGTCAGTGATAGAATATGGGGAAGTTCATGAGAATGTGGGGAAAATTATGTGAATTAATTAAATGGTGGTTGGTGATTCAATTGGATTCTGTGTGCTAAAGGGCTATTTGCTGAGTTGTATCTCTATAGCTCACTGATACTTTAATGGTGAACATTTGAGACTTTCCATCACTGTGACTGCAACTAAATCTGGCAGGGTGGAATTCCTTTGTCAGATTTACATTTGGGGGTTTTCTAATGCTCAGGAACCATCACAGACCATCACAACCGATTCATGCATTGAATTGCATTTGCTGTATGAACTGCTTAGTCCATAAAACTCACTCTTAGACACCTCATGCAATCTGCCATAAGTTTTCTATAATCATTAAATCTGTATCATCAGTAAATTTTGCTTATAAACACCCTGTTATCATTTTGAAGTTATTCATTTAGAGAATGGGAATCCTTGGCTGTTGGGGTCTTTAAATTTATCTATAAAGTAATTTGTAAAACCTGGTATAAGTTGTTATATTGCTGTAAAATATCAAAATAATTCTAATATCCTAAAGCATTTACCATACTTAGAGTATATGACTTGTATTTGAATTCATTACCATACCATTGTTACTGAGAATTCTTCCTGAAAACCATTAGAAAAAATAGAACTCTATTCTACAGGAACCTTTCCAGGTGGCTGCTGCTATTGAAGGTGACCGTCAAGCAGGACAGTTAGATCGTGTGAAATGGCAGTCATGTCAGTAACATTGACATTGAGAATAAATTAAAAATTACAGAAGACAAACCCATTCCGATTATTATTCTTGCAAGCAACATCTGTTTATTTCAATCTGTCTGATAATACTTTATTTGAACAAAAAACAGAAAATGCTGAAGCTTCAGAGAAGCAAAGATAATGATCTTGGTTGGCGACCTTTCATCCAAATGGTTCAAATTTCAAATGAAATGTCATCTAACTGAAAATTTATCTCACCCCACCCCTCTCTCTCCCCCCTTCTCCCCAAATGCCACCTAACAAACAATTGTTTTGTTATTATTTAACATTTCTGATAATGGCAAGTTTTTGTTTTACTTTATTCTGGAGGAGTTTTTGATTTTCATTGGAACTGTTCATGACATTTCTTCACTCCCACATGAAAGGCAGCCACCCAAATTACCAACAACATTGAAAAACAATTAATGAAGTCAACTAATTTTGTCTTTCAGAATGAACTGGCAGTGTATGAACTTATACATAATTTTGTTGAAGTTTTGGACAAATATTTCAACAGAGTGGTGAGTCATTAAAGAACACTGTTAATCACTGCAAAAGAAATACTTACTGGGCAATTGTATTTGTTCCACGGTGGTATACCAGCACAGTTCATAGAGTCATGAAAGGAATATGAAGAAACACAATTCAGGCCACGGCATTAGCCTGTGCATAACTAAGAAAACAATAATAATAATAATAGCCTTAAGAGGAATTCAACAGGCATTTAGTGGAAAAGCAATTCATGTTGAAGTACCTTGCCAATGATTTTGGGTACCAGCTGGATAAAGTCGATTAACTTGTTCATTTTCATTCTTGTGCTCGCTTTGATTCTACTTACTGATATTCTGTTATTTTAGTGACAAATGTTAGTCACTATAGTCAGAATAAGGCAATCAAAGTAAAAATGCCATGATCAATTATCCCATACAATTTAAGCATAAATAGTTTGAAAAATTCACTATTTTCTTTTCAAGATAAACACCATCTTGACATCAATATGTAAATGTATTCTTAAATAATGGAGAGTAGGTATTAGCATTCCTTTCGAATGAAACTTCAGTCTGAAACATCTTGTGTACTTGCCACAACAGTGTGGCACTTGCTCAATCACCTCACATGCTGCATATGCTCAAGTCAAAAGTTGTTTTGCCACCTCAGAAAGCTTCATAATCTTCTGCAGCAGCTCTGTTTAAGAAAATGTAATCATTACAAAGTGGTTTACACTGTAAAACCAGTCAATGGTTATGAACTTCAACTTGTCCGAAGTCAGACAATATATATCATGTCTCATACCCTAAGCAGAACTATGGCAGTAGACTTGGACTGCCTACAACCAACACTGCGTTCAGAAACTCCTCCAGACACACTGGAAGAATGAGTAGTAGGACATCGGCATCCTCTCCCAAGCCAAGACCCCCTATTGCACTCTGCTGACTCAGTTGGGAGACCCCCTATTGCACTCTGCTGACTCAGTTGGGAGACCCCCTATTGCACTCTGCTGACTCAGTTGGGAGACCCTCTATTGCTCTCGGCTGACTCAGTTGGGAGACCCTCTATTGCTCTCGGCTGACTCAGTTGGGAGACCCTCTATTGCTCTCGGCTGACTCAGTTGGGAGACCCTCTATTGCTCTCGGCTGACTCAGTTGGGAGACCCTCTATTGCACTCTGCTGACTCAGTTGGGAGACCCCCTATTGCACTCGGCTGACTCAGTTGGGAGACCCTCTATTGCACTCTGCTGACTCAGTTGGGAGACCCCCTATTGCACTCTGCTGACTCAGTTGGGAGACCCTCTATTGCACTCTGCTGACTCAGTTGGGAGACCCCCTATTGCACTCGGCTGACTCAGTTGGGAGACCCTCTATTGCACTCTGCTGACTCAGTTGGGAGACCCCCTATTGCACTCTGCTGACTCAGTTGGGAGACCCTCTATTGCACTCTGCTGACTCAGTTGGGAGACCCTCTATTGCACTCTGCTGACTCAGTTGGGAGACCCTCTATTGCACTCGGCTGACTCAGTTGACACCAGACTCCCAAACAGACTCTCTGCTCTGAGCTTGTCTGACAATACAGAAGAATAGATTCATTCAACAGATTCACTGGCTACTGGGGTGCCACAGTATCATAGCAGTTAGCATGACATTATTACAGCTCGGAGTCAGAATTCAATTCAGGCATCCTCTGTAAGCAGGTTTGTACATTTTTTCCCCCTGTGGGTAGGTGGGTTTCCTCCTAAATTTTCAAAGACATACCTAGTTAGTAGGTTAATTGGTATTGCAAATAGTCCCGTGATTAGGCTAAGGTAAAGGTTAAATCGATGGGTTGTTGGGTGTTGCAATGCAAAGTGCAGGAAGTGCCTATTCCATACTGTATCTTGAATTTTAAAAAAATAAAAATCAAAGCCCCAGTGAAAATGTACAGCATCCCCAGTGACTGCTCAAAGTGGAGAAGGAACACTGGGAGTGGCACAAAGATTCTCAGGTTCATTTGACAGGTACACACAGAAGCTCAGAATAAGCATGAGGAGTGCACTACCCCAACCACACATCCCGACAGTCATCTCTACCCCATATGTGTTAGAGACCCCTGAACCTTCGCTGCCATTCAGTAAGAAACTGTGCCTCTTCCACTTTCCTGCCTGTTTCCCCTTGACCCAGGATCCCCTTTGTGTCCATCGCTCCATGGATTTACTTTTGAATATCCATAGCTCTGTGGTAGTACATTACAAGAGTGTACAATAAAAGGGATATGGGGAGAAGCCAGGAACGGAGTACTGATTGTGGATGATCAGCCATGATCACATTGAATGGCGGTGCTGGCTTGTAGGGCGGAATGGCCTACTCCTGCACCTATTGTCTGTTGTCTATTGTCTATTAATCTCTAATTGAAGAATTAACTCATTTTCGAGCTAGATAGAACATAATCCTGAGAAGCTGGCTGATCCCTGTATTTTGCAATACATCCTATTTCAGTACAATTGGCCCTCTTTATCCACGAGGGATTGGTTCTGGGCCCCCCCCCCGCGAATACCAAAATTCGCGGATGCTCAAGTCCCTTATTCAACCTGTCTCAATGCAGTGGACCTTACGACCTTAGGACCCAGCAGAACCCAAGACCTTATTTAACCTGTCTCATTGCGGTGGACATTAGGACCCAGCGGCAGAGATCTGAATCTGCAGTGTTTCTGTTCATGAAAATAAACACGATAACGATTGAAAATAAAGTGGAAATAATAAAGCGATCGGAAAGAGGTGAAATGCCATTGGTCATTGGAAAAGCGTTTGGCTAAGTCGGTCAATGATTGGAACAATTTTAAAGGATAAAGTGAGAAAGGCTGTGCCCCGATGAAAGCTACAATTATTACTGAACAATGCCGTGGTTTAATTATTGGGTTTTGGGGTTTTGGGTTTTTGATCCTCCACATCAACCCGGCATGGTGGAGAGCGCACTCGGGAGTGATCTGTCACTAGATCAAACTCGGGAACTTCTGTTCCCAAGCCCAGCGCTGAAACATACGTTCTTAAGTGTTTTATATGCATAGAAGGGTAAAATATATACTATATACGAAGACAAACTTTTGACTAACTGATGCTAAATAATATCGGATGTACCTGTTCCAACTTACTTAGTAAGAGAACTTCTGATTTTTATCGATCCCGATCTACAATAACCCACGCAAATCCTCCCGTATACTTTAAATCATCTCTAGATTACTTATAATACCTAATACAATGTAAATGCTATGTAAAATAGTTGTTATACTGTATTGTTTAGGGAATAATGACAAGAAAAAAAAGTCTGTACATGCTCGAATGAACGGGTTTTCGTGATTCGCGGTTGGTTGAATTTGCGCATGCAGAATTCGCGGATAAGGAGGGCTGACTGTACAGACTTTTTTTTCTTGTCATTATTCCCTAAACAATGCAGCATTTACATGCCTAAACATAAGTTTCAGCGCCGGGCTTGGGAAATCCGTGCCTGGTTGATGTGGAGGATCAAAAACCCAAAAATTAAACCACTGCGTTGCTTAGTAATTGTAGCTTTCATTGGGGCAGGGCCTTTCTCACTTTATCCTTTAAAGTTGTTCCGATCGTTGACCGACTGTAGCCTAACGCTTTTCCAATGACCGATGGCATTTCACCTGTTTCCTATCACTTTATTACTTTATTTTCAATCATGGTCGTGATTATTTTCATGAACAGAAACACTGCGGATTCAGAGCTCCGCAGTCCTAACATCCACCGCACTGAGACAGGTTAAATAAGGTCCGGGGTTCCGCTGGGTCCTAGGGTCCTAAGGTCCACTGCATTGAGACAGGTTGAATAAGGGACTTGAGCATCCGCGTTTTTTGGTATCCACGAGGGGTCCCGGAACCAATTCCTCGCGGATAAGGAGGGCTTGTATTCTCCAAGCCCCACAGCCCAGCCCAAACTCTGATATTTTAATGCAGCCACTTACTAGATTTCACCATTAGCTACAGATCATGTGTCCTGTACTTTTGGAATTCCTTTCTTAAACCTGCTCCAACTTTTTCCTCTACCTTTAAAAACAGCCTTGAAATCCATTGAGTTTTTTTGCTATTCCTCTGATCCTTTTTTGGCTCTGGAGCTGATTCCTGTATGTATTTGGCTCTACTATATCAAAGTTCCTCTGTAAATAGAAGTGGTGATTGATAAGAAGTTCAACTTGTAATGAAATTAGTTTGTGTATCTTGGTGATATGATGATAGCACAATCAGCTCCTTTATGCTGCAGGTTCTGCACAGCTCATGGTGTCCATTCAAATTATAGCAGGTTTGTTTAAATACCAAGAGAAAAGAAAATTCTATGTTTTTTCTCTAATCCTCTTTTTTTTTCTTTTGCAGTGTGAGTTGGATGTATCCTTTTGCCTTGAGTTAATTGTAGTTGACTTTGTCTTAGATTTAAGGGCCATAATCACTTAAATACCCATGTTAAATGCAGGCGATCCCTGCATGATAGCTTTTTGGGTTATGAAAATATGCTCTTGCACAACTCACTATTCACTACCCAAAAATTTAAGGCATGGAATAAAATTTGCTATCATGGAATTTGTGAGGAAAAATGTAAATAAATAAATATTTTTTTAAAGCTCCTGTTTCTTGACAAAAGCACAGATGCCATGCTTTGCATTATGGAAAGACCTTCTGCTGATAATACAACCCTCTTGTAATGTGGAGGTCACCTGTAGTGATGTCCAGTAATAGGAACCACATATCCCAGCAGCGGGCAAAGCATTCATTTCTGAATATGACCAAAAGTGATTACATATCAGCTATTTTACCCATAGAGGTTTTATATTCCAACAGCTGTTCCTCACCTCATGTGGAATGATGGTATTCAAAATGTGCAGGATGTATTTCCTATATATACAGTTCCATTATATATACAAACCCCATTTCCAGAAAAGTTGGGATATTTTCCAAAATGCAATAAAAACAAAAATCTGTGATATGTTAATTCACGTGAACCTTTATTTAACTGACAAAAGTACAAAGAAAAGATTTTCAATAGTTTTACTGACCAACTTAATTGTATTTTGTAAATATACACAAATTTAGAATTTGATGGCTGCAACACACTCAACAAAAGTTGGGACAGAGGCATGTTTACCATTGTGTTACATCACCTTTCCTTTTAATAACACTTTTTAATCATTTTGGAACTGAGGATACTAATTGTAGTAGATTTGCAATTGGAAATTTTGTCCATTCCTGCTTGATATAAGACTTCAGCTGCTCAACAGTCCGTGGTCTCCGTTGTCTGATTCTCCTCTTCATGATGCGCCATACATTTTCAATAGGTGATAGATCTGGACTGGTAGCAGGCCAGTCAAGCACACGCACTCTGTGTCTACAAAGCCACGCTGTTGTAGCCCGTGCAGAATGTGGTCTGGCATTGTCTTGCTGAAATAAGCATGGACGTCCCGGGAAGAGACGTCGCCCTGATGGCAACATATGTCTCTCTAAAATCCTAATATACGCCTCAGAGTCAATGGTACCTTCACATACATGCAACTCACCCATGCCGTGGGCACTGATACACCCCCATACCATCACAGATGCTGGCTTTTGCACCTTTCGCTGATAACAATCAGGATGGTCGTTTTCATCTTTGGCACGGAGAACTTGACGCCCATTTTTTTTCGAAAACTAGCTGAAATGTGGACTCAGCTGACTACAGCACACGGTTCCACAGTCTTTCGGTCCATCTGAGATGAGCTTGGGCCCAGAGAACCCGCCAGTGTTTCTGCATAGAGTTGATATATGGCTTCCTCCTTGCATAATACAGTTTCAAGTTGCATTTCTGGATGTAGCGACGGACTGTGTTAAGTGACAATGGTTTTCCGAAGTACTCCTGAGCACAGGTGGCTATAATTGTCACAGTAGCATGACTTAGGCAGTGCCGCCTGAGGGCTCGAAGATCATTCAACAGTGGTTTCCGACCTTGCCCTTTACCCACTGAGATGTCTCTGAATTCTCTGAATCTTTTCACAATATTATGTACTGTAGATGTTGAAATACCTAAATTCTCTGCAATCTTGCATTGGGAAATGTTCCTTTTGAACTGACTAACAATTCTCTCACGAACTTTGGCACAAAGGGGTGAGCCACGACCCATCCTTGCTTGCAAAGACTGAGCCTTTGATGGACGCTACTTTTATACCCAGTCATGATACCTCACTTGCTACCAATTAGCCTGCTTAATGTGGAGTCTTCCAAACCGGTGTTACTTGAATATTCTGTGCACTTTTCAATCTTATTTTAACTCTGTCCCAACTTTTGTTGAGTGTGTTGCAGCCATCAAATTCTAAATTTGTGTATATTTACAAAATACAATTAAGTTGGTCAGTAAAACTATTGAAAATCTTTTCTTTGTACTTTTGTCAGTTAAATAAGGGTTCACGTGAATTAACATATCACAGATTTTTGTTTTTATTGCATTTTGGAAAATATCCTGTCTTTTCTGGAAATGGGGTTTGTATTTATAAAGTCTGAACACGTGCGGCTCCTTCTGACCATGGTCTCATTCAAACAACAATCTGTTTGACTTTATTGGAGCAATTGTGTAAAAGAAAATCATAGTCGATTACCAATGCTCTCCACCATTTTGCCATTTAAGGATTTAATTTTTTAAATTGTCCTTCATTGTCGCATGAGCGACGCAAGAATGTTTTTTTTATTTTAAAAAATGGAAGTTAGATGGTCAAGTATTTTCTGTAGCCAGCACTTAAAGCATTATAACCCAAGTGGGTTCAATATTTACAATGCAGTTCAATATAAGGTAGTAGTGAGATTCCAAAACCAACCTGCACATCAGAATGCTTCTTTAGTGGATTACTGGTGTACATCAGCATGCTCTATTTGGAGATTTGATTGTGTTTTGTGATTGTTTTTTCAGTTTATCATTCTCTTTAACTTCTGCATTATACAGATCATGTTTAATTTAGATAAAGTTCATGTCATCTTGGATGAAATGATCTTGAATGGTCGTATTGCAGAGACCAACAAAAGCAGAATTCTTGCCCCACTTCTTGCACTTGACAAAATGACTGAAAGTTAAAATAGAGTTCTTGTCAAAGTCAAGTTTCTTGTCATATGCACAGGTGCAGTGAAAAACTGGTTTGCAGCAGTATCACAGGAATATTACATAATGTAAGCAGTATTTTCAAGAAAAAGTTAAATATAAATTAAACAATTTTTGCAAGAAAGAACACAATTAGAACAAGAAAGTGCATCTTAGTGCAAATTGGTTGAAGTGATCCTCGTATTGCTAAACTTAGTCATTAGGGTTTTGTGTGCTTTCTTTCAAATTGCAATAATATGACCCAGGACGGGTCATCCAATATAGCAGTGCCCAGGAATTTAAAGCTAATGATAGTCCACCTGCCAATTTCCCAGTGTAGAGTGCCCTATGTTTGCCCTCCTCTTCCCTGAAGTCAACGATCTTTAGTTTTGTTGATGTTAAGCATAAGCTAGTTGTAACACCACTCAGCCTGGTGTCCTTTCTCACAAATTTGCCCAAAAACTGCAGGGTCCAATTGTTTGTTGAAATCTTGTCCAATGCTGCTTAATTGGTTGCTATGGAGGTTCTGACCTTCACCCCAATGAACATGCTCCTCAGATTTATGTGAAAATTTACTTTAGAAAATGTAGCAGGATGTTATTCTACAGTATGTAAACATAAAGATTGAGAAGATGTATTAAATTTGTAATATTTACAAGTAATTGTAGTTCAATTATAAAATATAAGCATCACTGCCTTGGTTGCTGTTTGTTGTCTATGCAGAAGCTCTTGGAAACGTAGCCATTAATGAAAAAGGAAATTAATATTTAGGAAGAAAAATTGGGTGCCTGCCAAGCAGATGGTCTTGTCCTACATAAATACTTTTACAATTGATTGTATTGTCACTTGTTTCTTTAAAGAGTTATTTAAGCATGAGGACACTGAATTTGTGAAGAGCTGGTGCACGTCATCTCTTAACTCTTAGTGTGAGCTACTTGACCAATTTGTGGTTATCTTATGTACAAAAAGGTATCTGTTACCTAATACAGTGAATTTAAAATTGTAAAAAGCCTAGAATATTTCAGATGGTATGTCAAAAACTGGAATAGAGTATTTCTATTGATTTCATTGAACTTCAGATTGAAGAATAGCAATTCATTCAAACACTGCAGATTGGTATTCACTTGATAAAAGTGGCTTTAGACTGAAAACAAAAATCATTTCCTTAAATGTAATTGTTTTACTTTCATCGTGACAGGTATCAGTTAAATTATCTTGTGCTGAAAAGATGAATCCATTGTCCAGAAAATGGGTCTCTGGCATTGAGTCTCTGTGGTTCAGAAGGGAAGGGGGGAAACCAGGAATGGAGAAGTGATAGGGGATTCCTCAGTTAGAGGAGCAGGCACATATTGGCACCAGTGACAAAGGTAGGCAATATTAGAAGATCCCATAGTTTATTTGAGGGGGAAAAAGTCCTTTAACCAATTTTGCTAGATCATGCTAACTGGCCTTTTATCTCATTGCTCTCTGTAAGGCAAATGGACAGATTCATTGCCTCATTTCCTACATAACAGTGTAATGTCAAAGTATGTAAGTTAGCTTAGAAGGTTTTTGCTGCAACCTGATATTTTTAAGTGCAAGTTTTTCTTTTAATCAAATCAGCAAGTCTGAATCTTGTACTGGTCTTATGTAGCTGATCTCAGTTTAAATGGGAAGAAAGATAATAAATTGCAATGCTGCCCTTGTGTCAGGAAGTAGAAGAAACAAGTAACATTGCAGGAAGATGAATGTTTAAATATCAAATGAAGACCTCCAAATTACATGCTAGGATAGGCTTTGTACCGCTTCTCAAACATTCATCTTGCAAAATTGCAGGGGGAAATGAATCACAGATGAGCAAGCATTTTGTCACTGATAATGATGTCACATGGGGATGTTGCAGGTACTGACTTGACCAGCAAAAGGTAGAGTCAAGTTGAAGCAAACTGTTCACCACAAACATCTGATTAAATAAAGAAACAGCTTGTGTTCAAGTTTCTCCAAACTAATGACTCCTATTTTCTTGATTTAAAATGTGTATTTTCTTCTCAGAAGGAGAGACATGATTTTCTTGAACTGGGGAAATGAAGGAATTAAACTTTGGCCGTACCCTATGCATGGACGTTACTCTGCTTTACTGAAAGTTCAAAGTGAAGAACCAGCCTTTAATGATAGGGGCATCTCACCAAACTGCCAAGCAGGCTAAGTTGGATTACTCTTTTAAAGACCTGCCTGGCTAGGCTATTAAATTGCTTGGCTTCCCAAAGTTTACACTTATAATTATAATCATTCACTGCTGACTTACGGGCTTTTAATCTGATCCATTCCTGCAGAAATCACATTCTCCCATACCCCTTCTGATGACGGTGTCACTAATTTGCTATTGGACATCTGACAAGCAGTTTTGGGTAGGTGTCATTCACTAACTTGCAGAGAAGTCAAAATTGACAATGTACTATGTCATTGTCTTAGCCAGTGTATGAACCGATGACAACATTCACTAAGTAATGGTGACACCAGCCAAAGGAGGAGAGTTTCCGCAGCATTGACCTATCATCCAACCAATATCTACCTCCAGATGTTTCTTAAATCTCTTCCAATATCATTACACTATATCTAATCTTGACATTTTCAGCCATAGTCCAAGGCTTTAAATAATAAAATATAAAATTATGACAAGATACTTGCCATAAACTTTAAGCTTGAAACTTTAGTGACATTAAACCAATACACAGACCAAAACACCCCTTTGCTACTTTTTGACATTGTTGCAATGAATTTTCTGTAAGCTAGATTTTCAAAATACATATTTATGCTTTACAAAACCACATTGCTGCATTTGAGAGCAATATGTCATTCATAAGCAGTCATTTTTTGGAAAATATGCCTAGAAGACATTCAATGCTACTAATGAAGAATTGTTAAAATGGAGAACATACCCATAGGGCAATCCTTCAAGACTGAAACTTGATCTGGAATATCTATCTACCTTTGATAAAATGAGAGATGTAGCCGTGTATTTCCCATAGCTTTCATCTTTTAATTTTCCTGGCACGAGTTCAAATGTTTAATCAAATTTAATGAAAATTATGTTAATGGATTTCTTCTAAACTTTGTAACAATCAACTTTGTTAATCAAGCTGCTGACAGGTCAGTATATTTTAGCTTAATGCACCCCCTTGTGGTAACAATATATCAAAGGAGATTTGTTTATTGGTCAATACAGTTACTATTAGTACACTGGAAAAAAATGTTAGTGTTGCTTGGTGTTTTGGAAACTTGTACCAGGTCATCTAAAGAGAGGAACAAATATTAAGAATATATTCCACAATCCATTGAAAAATTTGCATTCATATGGTAGTTGATGCATAGAACACTCCAAATTACTGTGTATATTTTGCAAAGTAGAGAAGCCAATTGTGGGAAGAGCAAATTCTCACAAATTACCATAATTGCTCAGACATCAATAATCTGCTTTACAAATGTGGATTGAGCAATAAACATTGGTGTAACACCAAGGATAACTAATATCCTCTTCTTAAAAGTAGTGCCATGGGATTTTTATAAAGATCTGAGAGCACAGATAGATCCAAAATTAAATCATTTTATCAAAAATTCAACAGTCCTGAGATTGTGCGCTCCCTTAATACCAGGGCAGAGTACAAAAACAGACTTGTTCTCCATTCTATGGAGTAGGATTGGTCCTTGAATCTTCCTGCAGAGTATTGAGAATGACACCAGCTAGATTACAACTGACAGCCAGTTCCTGCTTGCATTGAACTCTTCCATCAGACTTGCCATTTTGACAACTAAAATGTGTTCCAAATGTTGTTTGGAAGTCAGTTTATAATAAGAAGCTATATTTTGAACATATAGATGTGCTCTAGTTTGCAGAATTCATGCAATGCTGTACATCAAAAAACATGCAGTTGTAACAATGTCACTATTCCTATTGTGAAAATAATTCAGCTGTTTGTTCTTATAACCCTCTCCCAACTCCAGCCCCTCATCCCATCCCCTAACGCTAATGATATCTCGCAAAGGAAGGCACCTCCAGCGACCCTGGTCAAAGCCCCCATTAACACTGAGCATGCTAACACCCCCTGCCTGGAGGCAACACACCACTGCCTCCCAAGCCCTCCACTCCCACACATACACAGTTCTAAACCTCGCACCTAATTGACACCCACCTTGCACACTTAAGCATACAACAATACCTAGCAACCCCTCCTACTCTTAATAAGAGCAAGGATTAATAAAGATGTACTCAAAGAAAAGCAAGTGGAACGGAGCCAGGTTAATGAAAGCACGGGCCATTCCAAAAGAAAAGCCTTAAGTATTTACTTTCATCAGGTTATTTCCCTGCACAGAAAATACAAGTTTTTATAAAAATTATGTTCACTGAGACAAAGCAAAGGAATGGCCTTACAGCTAGAAAATTGCAATGGGTTGAAAAGGAGACCTGCATACCTTTATGGACAAAGCACCTGACAGTTGATCTTGGCATATGTTGAGAGACTATTATTTCCAAAGACATCTCACCTGTTATTTGAATATTCCTTTCCCATTCTGACAATATGGTTACAGGGGTCCAAGCTCATAGCTGATAGCTCATGAGCTACCTATCAGTGGCCTCACACCGAAAGCTGATCCATTATCACTCATATCATTGTAGGCATAGCCTACACAAGAGTTGCATCTGTGAAATTACCTTCAAACTCACCTTTGATAAGTACAGAGGCCAGCTCTTTCCCTTCAACTGCCTTACAACTACTTTGGTAACTATTTGTCAAGGAAAAATATTTAGATCAACGTGAAATGTGAAGGTGGTTGTCAAAGAACAAAGCAGAATATAGACCAGTTACAGATAAAGGTGGGAAAACGGCAGGTGGAGCTTCATTCAGGCAAATGCAAGGTCTCATATAAAAGTACAGTTAACAGCTGAACCCTTTAACAAGATTAATGTCCAAAAGGATCTTGGGTTCCAGGTCCATAGCTCCCTCAAGTGGTGTACGACATGCTTCACTGATCAGGGCATTAACTATAAGAGTCAGGAAGTCATGTTCTATATAACTTCATGCAACTTCAGTTAGGCCAGACTTGAAATATGGTGTACAATTTTAGTTATTCCATTATAGAAAGGATGTGGAAACTTAGTAAAGGATACAGAAGAGCTTTACCTGGATGCCACATGGATTAGAGGATATGAGCTCAAGAAAACACTGGTAAAAAAAACAGTGACATTTTGCGGGCAGCTGACCAAACTTGTAAATATACTTCTTCTGAACTACTGCATCCTCAATCAGTTTGGATTGGCAACACCTCCTCCACAATCACCATCAGTACAGGTGCACCACAAGACTGTGAGCTCAGCTTCTTGCTCTACTTGCTTTATACTTCTGACTGTGAGGCTAAGCACTGCTACAATGCCATATTTAAGTTTTCTGATGACACCACCATCATTGGCTGAATCAAAGGTGTGACAAAATTAGCATATTGGAGGGAGACTGAAAATCTGGCTGAGTGATGTCACAACAACCACCTCTCACTCAATGTCAGCAAGACCAAGGAGCCAATTAATGATTACAGGAGGAGGCAACTTACAGTCCTTTGACAAACTTCTATAGATGTGAGGTGGAAAGCATTACATTGACTGGCTGCATCAAGGCCTGGTATGGAATCAGCAACGCCTTTCAATGGAAGAGCCTACAAAAAGTAGTGAATAACCCAGTCCACCACGGGTAAAGCCCTTCCCACCATTGAGCACATCCACATGGAGCAGCATTAAACGTCAAGGACCTCCACCATCCAGGCCATCTATGCTTTCTTCTACCTGCTGCATTCAGGAAGGAGACGTAGGAGCCTCAGGACTCACACCATCAAGTTCAGGAACAGTTATTACCTCTCAGTCATCAGGCTCTTGAACATAAAGGATAACTTCACTCTCCCCCAAAACTGAACTAATATCACAACCTATGGACACACTTTCAAGGACTCTTCATCTCATGTTCTTGATATTTATTGCTTATTTACTATGAATGCCCACAAGGAAATGAATCTCAGGCTTGTATATGTACTTTGATAATTAATTTACTTAGAACTACAAGAAGCAGTTGGACAAACTTGGGTTGTTAACTCTGGAGCTGAGGCTGATGGGAGACTATGAGAGGCATAGGTTGGGTAGACAATCAGAATTTTGTTTCTTTTACTAGATGACGTACATTTAAGGTGAGAGATGGAAAGTTTATTAGTGATGTACAGAGCAAGTTGTATTTTCTTTAAACAAAATGGTACCTGCTTGGAATGAGCCACCATGGATAGTGGTGAAAGCAGATACAAAACAGCATTTAAGTGAGTTTTAGATACGTGAATATGAATGCATCAGTTGCAGTCAAAAGACATTTGATTTAATTTGGCATCATGTTCAACACGGATATCGTGAGCTGAAGATGTTTATTTTTCTGTTCTGTCATGTTGTATGTAAAATGCTGATGTGGCCAAAATTTCATTATTTTAGAGCTAAGTTTCTACATGAATCTTATTTAACTGAACTTCTAAATGATCTCACGCAATTCCTAAGGTAAAGTCTAACACTATTTCAGAGATCAGCATTTGCCAAGTATGCCTCAGCATAACATAACTATTCAGAATAAACTGCTTCTTAGCTTGTGTATTTAATCTTGGAACAGATTTGTTAGATAAATGCAGAGCTCTTCAAATATTTCATCTGATCAACAGCTGAAAGGTTGGTGAATGGAAGGAGCTTGTCATAAGGGGATTGGCCCTGTCTAGAGATTAATTATAAAATTACAGAAGCAACAGGTGAATGCAGCTAGAGTGATGTAAATGAAACCTGACATTTTAAGCAGCCTTTACATAACAGGCCATAGTGTAGACAGACTGAAGCAAATACTGCACCAGATGTTGTTTGTTTGATTTCATGCTGTATGCCT